>NC_090923.1:1347145083-1347458694 GCF_040938575.1 Ambystoma mexicanum
CCTGACTCTCCCAGCCAGGACAGTGTCAGTCCTGGTCCATCATACTGATTTTCCCCCTGCCAACATCACACTTCAGACAATGCCTGCACCTAGTCCCATGGTCAATGTGCATTCGCACACTCCAACAACCCAGTCCACCGGTGATTCTGCCCCTACTGACCAGAGCGGTGTTAGCCACTCTGGCTCCGCTCCACCTTCTAAAAAGAGGAAGAAGGGTGCTCTGGCACGACAGGCTGAGACCCAAGGCACGGCTACACACTCCGGCACGTCAAGGAAGCCTTGCTTTAATGACACGGAGCTTAATGCACTTGTGAGCTATGTGTCGCAACATAGCCACGAAATGGTGGTGACTGCAGGGTCCAAGACCACACCTGGTCAACGTAAGGCACACTGGCAGACCATCGCCGACCACATAAGTGCCCTTGGATTTGTGAGGCGCTCAGCTGATGATTGCTACAAGCGGTGGAAAGACCTGAAACGCAGAGCAAAGGACAAGCTTCCCTCAAATCATGCCGCTACTCTGGTGACTGGCAGTGGGTCTCCACAAGAGGACAACAAACTCACTGAACATGAGTCTGTTGCTGGGACCTTCGTCACAGAGGAACAGATCCGAGGTGTGGGAGAACTACCTGATTACGAAGCATTGTCCGGTGAGTCCCCATGCGTGTGTGTGTAGTGCATGTCTATGTATTTTGGGTGACAGGTTCTGATTGAGTGCCAGGAGAGGGTGTGTACTCCAGGGTTTTATGGGCCACCCATTTCCTTCCTCACATGGGATCATGTGCCTTGTATTTGGCTATGACTGCATCCCTTCTGCCCACAGTATCCTATTAGGTCTACAATTGTGCAGTTGACCTTGTACTGCCATCTTGCAACTACATTGGTCAGAATTTGTAAGTGTGCCTTCAGGATAATATTTTCCACTCTCCCCTTTTTTGCTAGACATTTATCAACCATATTGTGACATATGTGATATGCTTCGGTCATTGTTTACTGGCCACACTGGGGCAATGCTTTACCTGGTTATGTACACAATGAGACCATTCAGGCTGATGGAGTATTGGCCAGCACAAATGTTTCGATGAGTGCCTGTTAGCATGTGGAAAATGACAGATGTTGCCTGCGATGTCAATGTGAGGAAAAATAGATCAGCCAACTATTACTGTATTCTTGTACCTTGCATGTGTTGCAGTGAGTGGCACATGTGTACTTAGTCCCAGTATGCAGCATTTTTCATGTCATCATGTCCATCTCACATGGATGGGTGACAGTACTCAATCACTGACATATGGCTGTACTTGTCAAATGTCCCATGGCTATGCTAAATGCCATCTGTGTGCTGCCATGTGTCATGTATGTGTATTGGACATGCCACTCACAGGCCAATGTGTGATGGCAGTGCTACCCAGCATGCAGCAAATGTGTTGCTCTCCCATATTGGTGTCATCAGTGTCTGCCTTTTGCCTCCCCTTACTACTCAGTGACAGTGCAGGCATGAGAGGGTTATAGTCATGTGGGACATGTGTGAATCATGTACTGGTTCTGTAGCTTGACAGGCCTATTTGTGTGCTATGGTGCTAATGCCTGTTTCCATTTTTTCTCTCATGTTTTTGCAGGGGATGACGCACTTGATGCTGTTGAGGTTTAGGAGATGGTGCAGACCCAGGAGGAATCCCAGGCACGGCCGGGCACCAGCGGGGGACGTGGTGTGGTGGTGGGTGAGAACCCAATCCTCCTGCAGACCATACTTTCCAGGGGTGTCTCTGGGTGCACCTCCCCAGACCTCTATTCAGGTGCTGATTCGGATGATGAGACCTATGTGCCGTCACAGGTAAGTGTTTCTGGCAGGGATTCTGTTCTGGCCAACCCACCTGCACCAGGGGTAGATCCCTCTATGGGGATGTCAGTGTTGGTAGAGGCGCCTTTGGCGGTTACGGATGCAGGGTCACACTCCACAGCATCTGATCCTTTTCCTGGGCCAGCAGATCAGAGGGGGAATGCAGTCCTGCAGCCTCAGGCGGTGCCAGCACAGCAAGGTGCACATCGCCTTGCCCCAAACAGGTGTGGTGCCCATCGACGCGGTGGCCGTACGCCACCAGGCAATAGCGTATGGGAGAACTCCATGTACGCTATGGCAACCCAACAGTCAGCATCAGTTAAAATGATGACTCAGGCAATGGAGAGGGTGGCCACTTCCATTATCCCCCTGAAAGGCAGATGGAGCAACTACAGCAGGCAACAGACTCCATTTGCCAATAACACAGGGAAGACATGTTGGCGTCCAACAGGGACCGACGGGCGGCACTGAAGACTCTGCGCCAATCCATCTCAATAGAGTCCCAGGCCCACAGGGAAGCCCTGAGTGAAGAACTCCATAACCTCAGGCAGACTCTTCTTGAGCTTGAGACTTCTGCTAATTTTAGGGCAGAACAGCGGCTGGAGCACCTCACAAGTACGCTCTCAGCTGAGATGTGGGCAACTCGGGAGGAGATCCGGGCATCATGTCAGGTGTTGCATGGGGATCTCCGCACTATAATCCTCCAGAACAACACCTTCCACACCCGCATGCTTGCTACCATGGAGGACCATACCAGGGCTTTGCGTGGGCTGCCTCCCATAGCACCACCACCTCCTGATGCAGCAGCAGAGGGTCATGAAAGCGACTGCAGCAATTCTCCCACATTGGCATAGCCGTGCAGGCCATGAGCCCATGAGGTGTTTTTTTTTTCCTAACATCCACACAGGTGGCTGTTGGTGCGCACCCTGTCCTCGGACCTCCTGGGTGGCCCCCCCCAGCCCCCACATGGCCATTTTTGATTTTTGAAAAAAATAATTTGACAGTGTGTTGCCTTGTGTGGCTCCCGTGGGCATCCACTGTATTCCGGCTGGGCACATGCAGGCTTGTCCTGAGTTTGGGTTAGATGCTTGGGTTCATGAGACACACACCCCTCCTGCTTCCCGTTTCCATGGGCTTGCAAAGGGTGTGACCAAGTGACAGTGATGTACACAGTGACGTTGGGCTCCCATGAGCTGTGTGGGCAGTCTGTAGTCAATACTGTGTAGACATTCCTTGTGTATATTATTGTTGTATTGTTCACTGCATGGTGTATGAATGTATGATTTTGCTTCCATGTCTCCCTCTGAATTTGCAGGTTCATTCCTCATGTCTTCACAAGGCCGTCTACTTTGGAGATGGAGTTCATGTTGTATACAGTACACAGACCCATTTTGAAGGCTGCAAGACTACAGTTTGAAGGGGGCGATGTGGTGGCATATTCAGGTTGTATGACTACGACTACTTTAACTTAGTACTGTCATGTGTTAGAAATGTTTGAACTTGTCTAGATGCATTGTTTAGTTGGTAAGTATTTGGTCATGTGTGTTGTTAGTTCAACATTACTAGGAACATATTGTGTGTGGCCTGTTTCCATTAGGGACACTGTACTTTGTGACACTTGTGTCAGGTTTTTGGGATTGCGTTGTTTGCTCTCACATAGCATGACATGCCATGGTGTGTTGGGTGGCGGTGCTGGTGAGGGGTTGGGTGACATGGCACTGTTCTCATATTGTATTTTGCAAGGGGGTCATGCATTTAGCAGCATATGTGTCTTTTGATGACACAGCATTGGTGGTGTTTCTGTAGGTAGGAATGCACACATTGCGACACTTCCAGGTGACCAATCTCCGGATGGTATGGTTGTGACAGTTGACTGTCCCTCATGTCATCATCCTTGATTGTCAGCTGGTATGTGGCAGGGCTGTGTGCACTCCACAGGGGTGTGATTCTAAGTGAAGTAATTAGCCACCAGCTGTGTTCGGGCTGCCTCACCCCGTGCCCTTTCCCCTCCCATGCGCAGCGGGCGTGCATGTGGTTGGGGGTGTGGGGGCACCACCATGTCCACCAGCAGGCCCCAGCGTGTTGCAACGTTGTGCAGGACACATGCTGCCACTATGATCGTGCACACTACTGGGGGAGCGTATAACAGCTGCCCACCAGAACTGTCAAGGGAGCGAAAGCGTGACTTGAGCACTCCGAATGTACGCTCCACTATGCCCCGGGTTGCAATATGGGCTGTGTTGTATCTTACCTCGGGTGGCGTGGTGGGGTTCCGAATTGGCATCATCATGTGGGTGTTCAGAGGGTAGGCACTGTCCCCTGGGGAGGTGGTGATGGGTATCATTAGTGGGGTTGTGACATTACTCAGTATCTGCATGCATGCATGTGCTGCGGCATTTATACTCACCAAGCAGCCATGTATCGCCATGCCGCCCAGCTTCTAGGTCCCGGTTTATGGTTGACATTCTGTAAATGAAACTGTCGTGGGTGGACCCTGAATAGTTAGCATATACCGAGGTGATGATTCCCTTTGCATCACATACTACCTGGACGTTGATGGAATGCCAGTGCTTGCGGTTTCTATAGATGTGCTCTGATGTCCTGGGGGGACGTAGGGCCACATGGGTGCAATCAATGGCACCTAGGACTTTGGGGAATTGTGCCACCCTGTAGAAATCCTGGACGACAGCCTGCCTTTCTGCAGGTGTTCTAGGTAGGTATATGTGCCTGCGCACTGATGGGCGTGCAGCCATGATGGCCAAGACCTGGTGTAGGCAGCGTGACTGTGTGGCCTGTGACACCCCCCCCCCACTATGGCACTTGTCAGCTGAAATGATCCGGTGGCCAAAAAGTGCAGTACATTGAGGACCTTCTCCAGGGGGCTGAGTGCTTGGGAGTCAGAGGGTGGGTGATGTGAGGTCATCCTCCCACTCACTGACCAGGTCGAGTATTATGTGAGGTGGAAACCTGTACCTCCCATACACCTGGTCATCAGGCATGCCAAAAAGGCTGGTTCTGGGTGTGAAAATTCTGGGCCTGACTATCCTCCTCCTCCTGCGGTATCCCACAACCACTGCTGCTTGGAACGGTAAGTTCATCCTGGCGTCTGAGCTTGCTTGTTGTTTGCGCGCACTTTTATGCTGCGCGGGTACACGTACACCTGCTTCCTGCTGGCGTACGTTGTTTCTGGATTAGCACGTCTTTTTTTGCGCGTGCGTGTGGGCGTTCCGCGCATTTGCCTCCTGTACTTCCCCGTCCACCCCAGATTTACACGTACCCCGCTCGCACAGGCCCAATCACGTGTAAAACTTCACGCGACCCCAACTTCCCGCAAGCCCAACTTCCCGCGAGCCCCTGAAGTACACGCACCCCGCTCGCCCAGGCACAATCGCGTGTGAAACTTCCCGTGCACCCACGAAATACACGCTATTGTTGACACAGCGGGTGCCCTTGTTTGTCGCGTACCCCTTTGCACGTCATTTGTCCTGGAGGGCCACAGTATGGGAAATTCATCAGAGCTGTATATACATGCTTTTTGATAACGCACATTTTTTTAATGCGCAGGGACGCTACCGCCTGCCTTCGTGTGGGGACATGTGTTGATGTACATAGTAGACTTTTGGTTTGTGTCATGGAATCGCCATTTCACTGCTGGGGGGTGGGGGTTCAGGGGGACATGAGTGGGGGCCTGCTGCCAGGTGCCCCTGACTGCTGGGGGGTGGGGGTGCAAGGGGACATGAGTGGGGCATGAGTGGGGGCCTGCTGGCAGGGGCCCCTGACTGCTGGGGGGTGGGTGTGCAAGGGGACATGTGTGGGGGCCTGCTGGCAGGGGCCCCTAACTGCTGGGGGGTGTGGGTGCAGGGGGACATGAGTGGGGGCCTGCTGGCACGTACCCCTGACTGCTGGGGGGTGGGGGTGCAAGGGGACATGAGTGGGGGCCTGCTGGCAGGTGCCCCTGACTGCTGGGGGGTGGGGGTGCAAGGGGACATGAGTGGGGGCCTGCTGGCAGGGGCCCCTGACTGCTGGGGGGTGGGGGTGCAGGGGGAGGACATGAGTGGGACATGAGTGGGGGCCTGCTGGCAGGGGCCCCTGACTGCTGATGGGGTGGGGGTGCAGGGGGAAATGAGTGGGGGCCTGCTGGCAGGTGCCCCTGACTGCTGGGGGGTGAGGGTGCAGGGGGACATGAGTGGGACATGAGTGGGGGCCTGCTGGCAGGTGCCCCTGACTGCTGGGGGGGGTGGGGGTGCAGGGGGACATTAGTGGGGGCCTGCTGGCAGGTGCCCCTGACTGCCGGGGGTGGGGGTGCAGGGGGACATGAGTGGGACATGAGTGGGGGCCTGCTGCCAGGTGCCCCTGACTGCTGGGGGGTGGGGGTGCAGGGGGACATGAGTGGGGGCCTGCTGCCAGGTGCCCCTGACTGCTGGGGGTGCAAGGAGACATGAGTGGGCGCCTGCTGGCAGGTGCCCCTGACTGTTGGGGGGTGGGGGTGCAAGGGGACATGAGTGGGGGCCTGCTGGCAGGGGCCCCTGACTGCTTGGGGGTGGGGGTGCAGGGGGACATGAGTGGGACATGAGTGGGGGCCTGCTGGCAGGGGCCCCTGACTGCTGGGGGGTGGGGGTGCAGGGGGACATGAGTGGGGGCCTGCTGGCAGGTGCCCCTGACTGCTGGGGGGTGGGGGTGCAAGGGGACATGAGTGGGGGCATGCTGGCAGGTGCCCCTGACTGCTGGGGGGTGGGGGTGCAGGGGGGCATGAGTAGGACATGAGTGGGGGCCTGCTGGCAGGTGCCCCTGACTGCTGGGGGGTGGGGGTGCAGGGGGACATGAGTGGGACATGAGTGGGGGCCTACTGGCACGTGCCCCTGACTGCTGGGGGGTGAGGGTGCAAGGGGACATGAGTGGGGGCCTGCTGCCAGGTGCCCCTGACTGCTGGGGGTGGGGGTGCAGGGGGACATGAGTGGGGGCCTGCTGCCAGGTGCCCCTGACTGCTGGGGGGAGGGAGTGCAGGGGGACATGAGTGGGGGCCTGCTGGCAGGTGCCCCTGACTGCTGGGGGGTGGGGGTGCAAGGAGACATGAGTGGGCGCCTGCTGGCAGGTGCCCCTGACTGCTGGGGGGTGGGGGTGCAAGGGGACATGAATGGGGGCCTGCTGGCAGGGGCCCCTGACTGCTGGGGGGTGGGGGTGCAGGGGGACATGAGTGGGACATGAGTGGGGGCCTGCTGGCAGGGGCCCCTGACTGCTGGGGGGTGGGGGTGCAGGGGGACATGAGTGGGGGCCTGCTGGCAGGTGCCCCTGACTTCTGGGGGGTGGGGGCGCAAGGGGACATGAGTGGGGGCCTGCTGGCAGGTGCCCCTGACTGCTGGGGGGTGGGGATGCAAGGGGACATGAGTGGGGGCCTGCTGGCAGGGGGCCGACTGCTGGGGGGTGGAGGTACAGGGGGACATGAGTGGGACATGAGTGGGGGCCTGCTGGCAGGTGCCCCTGACTGCTGGGGGGTGGGGGTGCAGGGGGACATGAGTGGGGGCCTGCTGGCAGGGGCCCCTGACTGCTGGGGGGTGGGGGTGCAGGGGGACATGAGTGGGGGCCTGCTGGCAGGTGCCCCTGACTGCTGGGGGGTGGGGGTGCAAGGGGACATGAGTGGGGGCCTGCTGGCAGGTGCCACTGACTACTGGGGGGTGGGGGTGCAAGGGGACATGAGTGGGGGCCTGGTGGCAGGGGCCCCTGACTGCTGGGGGGTGGGGGTGCAGGGGGACATGAGTGGGACATGAGTGGGGGCCTGCTGGCAGGTGCCCCTGACTGCTGGGGGGTGGGGGTGCAGGGGGACATAAGTGGGGGCCTGCTGGCAGGGGCCCCTGACTTCTGGGGGGTGGGTGTGCAAGGGCACATGTGTGTGGGCCTGCTGGCAGGGGCCCCTGACTGCTGGGGGGTGGGGGTGCAGGGCACATGAGTGGGGGCCTGCTGACAGGTACCCCTGACTGCTGGGGAGTGGGGGTGCAGGGGGACATGAGTGGGGGCCTGCTGCCAGTTGCCCCTGACTGCTGGGGGGTGGGGGTGCAGGGGGAATGTTATATTGTACCAGCCCATGGATGAATTGAGGGGACTGGTTTACACTTTGAATAATATTAACACTTTTGACGATGTGTGTTTTTTTACGATAATAATTTTTTTCAAGAAATGTTAATAAATTATATTTAATAGTGTTGGTGTGTCGACTGGATTGAATTCAATTTGTTTCTATCCAACATAATGTTTGTAATAAGACACGTTGCTGTATACTGTATCTTCTTTGCCATGATTTAATGGGCGCTTAGAGACGGATGGGTTGCATTGATGCTCACTATATAAACACAGAGAGTACTCTGACCTTCTTTGTTAAGTATTCTTGTGTTCTATCCAGGTCAGGTCACAGTATTGAGATATCCCTGGTATCCCCTGTTACTCTTGTTGTTTGATGTTTTGGCACGGCCCTTTGACCGTGGGATTTTGGTTCTCTGCTTGCTCTACCACTGT
Organism: Ambystoma mexicanum; assembly: GCF_040938575.1. Classification (NCBI taxonomy): domain Eukaryota; kingdom Metazoa; phylum Chordata; class Amphibia; order Caudata; family Ambystomatidae; genus Ambystoma; species Ambystoma mexicanum. The sequence continues at coordinate 1,347,153,428 of NC_090923.1, forward strand.
GGGTGACACTGCTACTTTCGGGCACCACGGTGCATGTTTTGGATTTTTGAGGCTGTGTTGGGGACTTGTGGTTGTTCACAACGTCCAACGATTTGAGGACTAAAATGGCAGCGGATAAAACCCGCAGTTACGATGATAGATATGTGGCAGAATTACTGGCACAGCCATCATTATTCTCTAACGATGGTGAAAGCTCTCCCCTAACTAATATTAGTAATTGGGATGAGCTTTTCCAACTTCGTAAGAGATCAATCCGCACAGAACTCCATGGTACAATTATGTTGGAATATCTACGTAATGGTGTTTTACCACAAGGATTGGTAGTGAGGAATGAGCCACGCTTATTCCTTGACAATAAAGAATTTATCATTAGATGGAGCTATATCGCGAACAAATGCGGACGCGATTGGCTAATCCTCATAATCGACACTGCGAAGGAAATGTCAGTTAAACAACTTGGAGAGTTGAAGAAATTAGAAGAGGCTATTAAGAAACTGGTTCCATTGGAAGTGTATACTAAGAGACTTGATGAGATCATTCGAGAGATGAATGATTTTAAAGAATCCACTGTACGGGATCGTATTAGACGTTTGAAGACCGATATTACCGACTTCTCACATGAAAAAGCCTTCCGTTACACCCAAGAAGGTTATGTGCCGGATCAACATTATGATGGGGCCTCTAGGCCACAATCACAAAAAAATGCTAGATTCACCAACACTTCGTTCAGTTCATTGAGCTCGGATGATGATACCTTTGCGCGTGGCATGGGTGGTAGACAGCAGAGACGTGGTAATAATCGGGGGCGAGGAAATGCCAACAGACGTAGGTCTCAGAACACCCGTCCCTTTCCAAGAGGCAGAGGACCATCAGTTGGTTTTTTAGATCAGGACTTACAAAATTGGGATTACGAACCACCAGTGACAAGGAGCAACAAAGTTTACTAATCAACTTGTCGTCATATATCCCTAGCCAAGTCGAGATTTCAGTATTAGAGAAAGGGTTTGGATTTGTTCCCACCGTTGCCTATGATCGATTTGTCTCGCGAGTTGAAATTGAAGAATTATTCAGAAAAATACACTTGAAACAATACTTCCGTGAGAATCCTTTTGATGAAGAGGAAAGGAATAGTGGTTTACATAATCGTTCTACTTTTAGCCCACCTACTACTAGCCACAGTCCTGAATCTGTGGTATTTGAGAGGAGGGTTTTGACTGATTTAGAATCATTGGAACGGACGCATTCCCCATTTCCCTTTCAAAATTGTTCTGCGGCACAAAGGAAGGCATTTGACTCTCTTAAGAAAAATACATCTATAGTAATACGGAGTGCCGACAAGGGTGGCGCGATTGTATTACTGAATCGGGAAGACTATGTCACTGAATGTTTAAAACAGCTCTCAGACACGTCCTTTTATAAACTGGTTGAACAAGACCCTACAGAACGCCTTATGAATCTGATTGCCCATAAGGTCGAGAAAGCTAAGGATAGGCACTGGATAACCCGGAAAGAAGCCGAATATTTGGTTAAGAAGGATCCCAGTGTCCCCTTGTTCTACATCTTGCCTAAAGTTCATAAGACACTAGTAAATCCTCCAGGGAGACCTATAGTGTCCGGCGTGAACACAGTGCTGGAACCCTTAGCGAAATTGGCTGACTCCTTTTTAAAAGGGTTTGTTGGTAAAATGACCTCCTATGTTCAAGACTCCATGGCGGTGATTAAACTGATTGAGAATTTACATTTTGATCCACAAGAAGACATCTTAGTTACCATGGATATCATTTCACTGTACACGAAAATTCCCCAGATCTCCACACTGGAAGTGATTGAAGAATTGCTATTATCCAAACGGACATCAGGGATGACACCAAATTCTTTTATATTATGGTGTACAGAGCTGGCCCTCACTGAGAATTATTTTCAGTTTGACGGCCACTTTTACCAACAAATCCATGGTACTGCGATGGGTTCAGCTGTGGCGCCTTCATTGGCAAATCTATATGTGGATTTTGTGGAACACATGAGTGTTTATAGCGAAAACAACATTTTCAGAGACCACATTAAATTGTGGCGTAGGTACATTGACGATGTATTGATGATTTGGCATGGTGACCAAACTACCCTATTGGCTTTTTTTCAATGGTTGAATGAGATTAACCCCTTTTTAAAGTTCACTATGAATTTCCACAAGGAACAGATAGATTTTTTAGACTTAACCATCTTCTCTGATCTGTCAACTAAAGTTCTGGGTTTAAAACCATTCCATAAACCCACTGATAGGAATTCGCTCCTTCGATATGATAGCTTTCATCCAAAGTCCTTGCGGGATAATTTACCGTTCGGGCAATTCTTACGACTTAAACGTAACAGTAGTATGAGGGATACTTATGAGTCCGAATCTATGACTTTGAGCCAGAATCTGATCCAACGAGGTTATCCCGACAAGATTGTTAGAAGATCATTCAAGAGAGCATCAAATAACCATCGTGATGCCCTACTGGAATACAGACCAAAAAATTGTCCTTCTGGTGATGACCCTCTGGTCTTTGTTAGCACTTTCAATCATCTGTCTAACCATGTGGTTAAGATTATTAAAAAACATTGGCACCTTTTAGCACAAGCTAAAACACCAGTGGCAAGTCCGCGTTGTGCTTTCAAAAGGGGACGCAATGTTAAAGAGTTGGTGAGTAAGAATGATATAAGTATTAAAGTGGATAAACAAATCACTATCACCCAGCAGTGGGGGCTACCTAAATTGCGAGGACATGCCCCCTGCGGCTCGTGTGTGTGTTGTCCTCTTACGAAACGCACTACTCAGGTTGACATCGGTCTGGCTAGACCTTGGGTTCAAATGGAGTTTTCCAATTGTAACTCGTGCCATGTAATTTATGCTATCTGGTGTCCTTGTGACAAAATTTACATCGGCAAAACGGAGAGAAAAATTAAAGTCCGCATAAGTGAACATAGGAGTTGTATCAGATTAAGGAAATTGACAGCCCCCTTGGTAGGACATTTTCTAATGCGGAACCATGGGTGTGATGAGTTAAGATGGACAGTACTGAAAAAAATTGTGGTAACTAACAATATCGCAATGGACAAACAAACCTTATCAAGGGAGGAAACCAAACTCATTTTCTTGAGCAAGAGTCATTGTGTTGGTTTAAATGAGACAATAGACTGGAATTTTTAGTCTTGGCTGCCTCATTGAGATAGACGAGTTTTGACGATATAGTCATTTGGTTGTCTTGTGGCCAGGGATATATATAGACCTTCAAATGTGGACTACATTCATCTAGACATGTTATGGTGTGAAGGTTTAAGATACACGAGTTGGTGTCTTTCTTCTATTTTATACATGAAGCTCCATATGTGGCTTCAAGTCCTGGGTATTCAGACTCATTACGTTCGGAGTAATGTGATTAATGGTGCTATGAAGTTGCTTGTATTGTTGCACGATGGCGAAGTGTAGTGTGCTTACTTGTATATTTATCCAGCTGGGTTAGTGGGCTCTGTGGAGCCTAGTCTAGAGTGCGTGATGATGCGGCTGTGATGCCGTGTCGGTGCGTTGAGCCGTTCCAGTAGATTGACGGCTGATGGGCGTGTGTCCATGAACGCACTAGACGTCCGTATCACGTGATTTTCACGTGACCGGACGAACTTACGTATATATTGCGGATACGCTTCGCCCACACACTGGACGTGAGGGCTCATAGGAAGATCCCAGCTTCCTTCAAAGCACACTCGAGAGTAATTCAGGTAAGTAATGTTGTTCCGAATGGATCTGCCGACATAGCCGATGTTAGGAAACCTTGCGAGAGTGATTCATTCTACCTACGCTTATTTGATTTTATTGTTCGCTTGTTTTGCCAGAGATGTGTCATTTAAGAGATTAGCACAACCAGTGACTATGATTATTTTTACTGATGGGTGCCTATGGCTTGTCTCTTTTCTCTTATTTTGACACTTGATAGTTACATACAAGAGTCGCGGGTTTCGATTGACCAGATTACGGCCATTGGCTGCCGGGGTGATCACCACTAGAATGCATGTATTTGATACATACAACGGAGAGCTCCATACCCTTCGTATTGAGGTAAGCCACGTTAAGTGGGCTTGATTTAAGGGTGCACAGTTTTTGTGAGGATGTAGTTTTACCCCGTATAGACACTGATCGCCTAGGTTAAAATATCACCTATTTAGGTGTTAGTATTACATTCTTCACTCCAACAGTGTGCGAAACACTAAGAGTTACTGAGCTCCATGTTTTGCTTACTCCATGTTGTTTGTAGGTGGTGTTTGATTAAAGCGAAATGGGGTCCAATCTGTCCAGAGATTTGGTTCTGTATCTCACCTTCCTAGATGCTGAGGTTTGATCTAAAGCAGCGATTTTGGGCATTCTAGTACTGGGCCTATGTGTTTTTCATCGGCGGCACGGATAGAGACAACTACATGAAACTTGCTGTAAGCTGTTTGTCTGCAGATAACAAAATTATTGCACGTGTTCGTGTCTAGTGAAAGATCTTGTACGTCCTCATTTAAGAGGTTTTATCTAAACGGTGCTGGTTATCCAAACTTGCCACGTGGTGTTGGTGGTGGTGGTGTCATCAAGGGCACACCAACTAATATGGTGTGTTCTTCTAGGGTCCGATTTTCGGTCCTCTAGATATTTGTAGTGGTTTAGGCATATTGAGGGTATCTACCACCCCTTTTCTACATCCCGTTAACTAAATGTCACGGAGATGATAAAGATCAATTTGATAAACTGAGCAATTGCGCCAGATTGATGTTTTTTCTGTGTTTGTATTTAGGTGAGTAGTTCCAGTGCAGTCTATCCGTTCCATTGTTCTCCATCTACTATCCACCTGACCATACGGGACCATAATACCCCTGAAGAATTTCTGTTTATTTAGACCTATACAGAAAGAAACATGTCGGGTTGGGGAATATACTGTTAATTATAAACAGTTTCAAGTATAACTAGTTAGAGTCGGACCAGATTGTAGTATTTAAGTCTGACTCATTAGTGAGTGTGTATGATCCATATTGAATATTGGACTTATATTGCTAAACTTGTTTTTTAGTACAATCATTTTTTATAATGAAAATTATTTGTAAAATGTGTATGAATTTATGAATGGTTTGAGAGTGAATGTGATATGGTTGATGTGTGTTGTCTTGTGGTTTTAAGATGGGAATGTTATATTGTACCAGCCCATGGATGAATTGAGGGGACTGGTTTACACTTTGAATAATATTAACACTTTTGACGATATGTGTTTTTTTACGATAATAATTTTTTTTCAAGAAATGTTAATAAATTATATTTAATAGTGTTGGTGTGTCGACTGGATTGAATTCAATTTGTTTCTATCCAACATAATGTTTGTAATAAGACACGTTGCTGTATACTGTATCTTCTTTGCCATGATTTAATGGGCGCTTAGAGACGGATGGGTTGCATTGATGCTCACTATATAAACACAGAGAGTACTCTGACCTTCTTTGTTAAGTATTCTTGTGTTCTATCCAGGTCAGGTCACAGTATTGAGATATCCCTGGTATCCCCTGTTACTCTTGTTGTTGGACATGAGTGAGGGCCTGCTGGCAGGGGCCCCTGACTGCTGGGCGGTGGGGGTGCAGGGGGACATGCATTGTTGATCATATTGCAAGGTGACATGTGCCTTGGCTGGGGGGCATGCCCATGGTGGATGGGCTGCCTGCGGGACATGACCAGTGGTGCAGGGTAGTCCCCTGTGGTGTGGGCTGCCTGCAGGGGTCGTGGAGGGGGTAGAGAGGACACCTGGGGGGACCCACACTGCCAATTCACATGTAGGACTCCCCGCGCACCCCCGAAATACACGTTCCCCGCACTGACAGCAAAATCGCGTGTGAAACTTCCCAAGCACCCCTGAAATACACGTACCCAGGCCAATCGCGTGTGAAACTTCGCGCACACCGCAGATTTACACGTACCCCGCTTGCCCAAGGCCAATCGCGTGTGAAACTTCACGCGAACCCCGAAATACACGTACCCTGCTCGCCCAAGGCCTATCGCATGTGAAACTTCACGCGCACCTCCGAAAAACACGCACACACTATTTTTCACACAACGGGTGTCAGTGTTTGTCGCATACCCCTTTGCACGTCATTTGTCCTAGAGGGCCACAGTATGGGACATTCATCATGGCTGTATATACGTCCTTTTTGTTAGTGCACATTTTGGCACACATTTCTTTCATGCGCAGGGACGCTACCGCCTGCCTTCGTGTGGCGGACGTGTTTAGGCCTGTGCGCGTCTTTGCCCGTGCGCTAGTTTGCCCTATTTGATTCCATGAATACGTGTTGTAGGCGAGCGTGTGGGCGTTCCGCGCACTTGCCTCCTGTACTTCCCCCATAACGCCCTCATTTTCACACGTTGTTCCCCATTCCGCGTGTCACGCCCCGTGTTACGCCTACTTTTGTTGTGTGCGCCGTGCTATGTGCGCTTTCGCTGTGCGCTTAGCGCACGCGGTTTGAAGACGTGTGCGCCAGCGTGCGCCACGCAGTATTATGGCGCACATCCTGGAATTTCCTTGCGCACGGACTTCCATGAATCGCTGTGCGCGGGTTTCACTGCGATTTTTGCACTGGCACTGCGATTTGCACGCTTTCGCACGCTTGCGCCGAAAATTTCAGCGCACATTATTTCCATGAATCGGTCTGTTAGTTTCAGGAGAAGAGCAGGTGCATGCTCCAACATTCAAGATTAATGTGAGGAAGCCAAATGTGCACATATATATTTTTTGATTACGTATACTGGTTTAAAAAAACCTTTTATCCATATACAATACACAATACAGAAAGAACGTGTTTCCCTTTATTCATTCAAAGGTCAATGAGATATTTTGTTATTAAAGACATATAATATAGACTGTTGTTAAATTCAGTATAAGAGAGCCTCTGGGTAGGCTAATGACCCCGTTCTGACACCAATCAATTTATAGCATGCTTTTATAAAGTGCACTGAGACAACATAGGCCTTCTGGTGCTCTCTATGCAGGAGTCAACACCACAATACCGCCTCCTCTATTATCCGTAAATCTACATAACATCGACCTCAAAATGTGTTACAAATAGCTTTACAAAATAAAAACAAGTGCTTCCAGGTTTCCATTGTGCCCAGCATCTTACATACATGGCAACCCCTTTTGTTACTTGGCATACCCCTTCTCGGACCCCATACAGCCAGGGCGCACAGTTGATTTAACCTAAAACGTATTATGGTTTTTCAATAAAATGGATTAGCCGAACACTTAAAATATCTAGGGAGTGTATTAAAGCTTCAAGTTGTTTTACTGTATTACTTCAGGGAACTGTAGTTAGTCAATTTATCCCACTGTTTCACCCAGTCGAATTTTCACTTTGACTCTTGAGGGATTTTGTGTTAATTGCGCGTTGCTACCCATTTCGTATAAGACACGCAAGCACTCCTCGTGTAAAGAATTTAATGAGTTCCAAATCATGTTGGGTAAGTTTGTTCCGAATTCCTTGTACAGTGTAGCCTCACAAGGTTTCATATTTTATGTAAGATCATACTTTCTTTTTAGAGATACATAAGAATATAATGATTGGAGGCCTAATTCTGTCCTGATAGCATCCATGAAACAAAAAAGTGTCCTGACAGGAAAATACTTTTTTTATTGAGGAAAGTTGGTTCCACTAAGTTGTTAATTATCACCCACTAGTTAATACTCCAAATTCGTGTAACTAGTCCTGGTCATCTTACTTAAAGTCCAGGAATCAGTCTTATAGGACTGAGAAAGGAGAAAGAAAAACAACAAATTTGTAGATCAGTGTAATTTTCTTAATTGTATCTAGCAAGTTAGTTATTCGGCATAAATGTTGTACAAGATTATTTCATGTATCAAAACGTATAAAAAACAAATACAATTAACAATAATATATACAACATATGCAAAGTTCAAACGGAAAAAACGGTCTCAGGGTCAGGGCCCTGTATAAGTCATGTTACTTGTGATAGAATATTGAATACACATACCTCTCTATCTAACAAAATGTCACAATTCACATCTGAAAACCACCGACATTAGATAATGTATGGGTTCAGGGGTCTACGTCTGACAGTTACATATTTAAGACTGTGTTGCCACCTTCCCCTGTCTCTAACTGTAACAAAGCAGGATGTACGTTTCAGCGGTAATATAGTTCTAACTCTGCCTTCCTCGGGACCAAAAGAAGCCAAATGATTAGCTGCGACCCCTGAGGAGCAAAATAAAACCGAAAAATCTCATTAAAATAGGGGGGCTTATATCTGACGCTTTTAAAATTCTAGTTGTACAAGAAAGCGCCCCTTCATCAACAGACATTCAAAATGCCAAACATGGGTGTAACACCAGTGTTTGACCTCCACTGTGAAAGTGATATAGTACATAGACTAGCGTTGAATGACATGTGTGCCTCTTGGGCGGCAGGTGTAGCAGACATCCAAGTAATAAATGTACCCTTACACAACAAGAAGTTTGTAACTCTATCGATGTATCTTACTCAGAAAGTGCTAGATGCCACTCTTGTGAATGGGGAGGGCAGTCAAAAGCGTGTCTGAAAAACCTGTATATGACAAGCAGTGCAGGGCTTGATGTAAGTGTTGCTGGAAACTGAATCTGTAAATGGAATTGGAGGACCAACCTCGGAATGGATGTGTCCAAATATAAGCAGCTGGGGTGGAAACTCTCTGCTACTGTGAGTATCTGTCAGGGCTCAATATTCAATGCAGGATGTATCATGGATGCTGCGTGAGAGGAGACCAAAAAAGAAACCTGTAACACCTATCGTAGTGGGAGAAGTTAAATGCAAAGAAACTAGGGTTGGGTAGGCAAATGGCTTGTGACTTCAACCTGTGATGTAAAGTAATCAAAACAAGGATCACCCTGAAAGAAGCTGAGAAACTCTGTGAGGCTCACTGGATAACATCACTGCTGTGACCCGATTACTCTCAATGGGGGGCTTCTGTTTAGGGAGTCCAAGGCTCTCTATGTCAGAGCTGAAAGAGAGAGGGGCATGTGATAAAGGAAATTAACCTGCCACTGATGAAAAGCTTGAGTCTGGGCGTTGTCTGCTTACCTGGTTCCTGTACTGTGTGTCCGTCCATGAGTTGCTCTGCAGGGGCCACCTAGAGAACAGAGTGAAGCTCAGGCATGCGAGTCTCCAAAGCAAGACTTGCCTAAATATGGGCAGATTCTTGATGGAAAACACTCCCTGGGCTGGAGTGAAGTGGGTGTGTCTGAGAATCAATAGACAAAATAATATAAAGGTGTAAATCTGGAGGGCTTAATGTTGCCATATACTACAGTCCAATGTCTAGAACAAAGGCGTTTCTTCTTTGAATCCCCTTTCTAGAGTGTTGAGGCAGTGAATCCATCTGGCGTCCTTACTAAGAAGCGTCCTTTGAGGGTTGGATTGATGTTGCACCGCATCTATGAGCCACCATCTGAGGTCATCCATTGAATATTGATATTCTAGGAAGCGTGAAACAAGCAAAGCTGCAATACTCTTGCATCCAATTCTCGACTGGTGTTCGTTAATACGAATGTTAATCGCTCTTCCTGTCTGACCCACATATCTCAGACCACAAGGGCGTTCAATACAGTAGACGACATTCAGTGATTTACACTTTGACAAAAATCTTCAATTCCCAGGTCCTGCCTCCAATCATGAATGAAAGAGTATTTTTGGTATATCTGCAGGCCTTGCAGTTTGCACATGGAAAATGACCCTTGAGTGGGCGTAGTTCCCAATAAACGGTGTTGTTCCTTGAATGTTTAGATCTTGAATGGACCAATTTGTCCTTAAGATTTTGTGAATGTTGTTAGGACTGATTTTCTATACTTTGGCCTGGTGGATAGATGTATAGAAGGCCAACCTATATTGTGACATGGACAACTATGTGGAGCTTTAGCCAATCCAGTTTTGGTAGCAGTGACAGGCAGTCTAGGCTAAGTTCTTCAGAGGTGGTGAGCTTGTAAACGGTCCACAATGAGGTCACACAATAGGAATCACAAATTACACTTAGACAGGATGTTTAAAAATACCGTTATTATTCATTGGCCAAAACACACTATAGAAAAATGACTACTAGCAAGTAGATTTATCACACAACATTTAATAAAATAGATACATATGTACATTCACTTATTATAGAGCATAATACATTTCACGAACTCCTGCAAAGGAAAGGTAGGATTAGTATTATGCACTCAAGGTCCACAGAGAATGAATGCTAACTTAAATTGCCCAGTTCTAAGTTGTCTGGGGCCTTTTACCCAATAGTGCAGGTTAAAGTTCCACAGAATCTTTGAAGCAGGAAAACATGCAGGTAGGGTCTCTGGGGTCCAGTGAAGGGTTATTATGGTTAGAGTACAAGTTAAACTAGCTAACAATAGTAGCCCCAACTTTCAGAAGTGTTGCGCAAGCAAGCAATGGCAAAGCCAAAAGTGTTAGAATAAAGGTTTATTATAAGCCCATTGACTTATAATGGGAGTATAGGGGTAGGTAAAAAGCTCTGTAACTTACCCCCGTACTCCGATTCTTCCCCAGACTTGGCAGGACAAAAAAAAGAGTGTCCGAGGTTGCTTTTCCTGCCGAAATTCGCTGTCCTCAATTTGCATGGGTTGTAGGTTGCAGCTGCTCTCCGGTTGGTGTCTTTCACTGTTGCAAGGAGTCTCGATTGAAGAATGCAGCAAAACTCAATGCAGGACCCCTCTCAGAACTGGACTCGGGTCAGGTAAGCGATATCAGATGGTGGTCACAGCAGCACGGCGACGCAAAGGGACTCAACTGCTGGGGTTGGACTTTCCCTCCTATCTAGGGTCCCCTTGGTGCTAGGAATTCGAAATCCCACAGAGGTTAGCCTCGTAGGGCTAGCTGAGGGTCCCCCAAGTTCCAGGTCAAAAACTCGGAACCGTGACACCGGCTGCACGGTAGCCCAAAGTTGGAGCTGGTCAGCCACAGGACGATCCCGGGACACTTCCGAAGGCTCTTCGTTGCAGGGTACCGAGCAGACTTCAGGAGTGGATGGTCCCTCCACTCAAAGAGTCGCAGCTCCTTCACAGGACTGCTAAAGATTTTCAGCAAGACAGGGCGCCTCCAGAACATGAGCAGAAGTTGTTTGCCAGGCCTCCTTTGGTCGGGACTCCGGTTTCTTCGTAGGTCTCTCATCTGAATAGCATTCTTGGCTCCTTCAGGTTTCTCCAGGATCTCTGAGGAATGGGTGCAGGGGTCCTCTTCTTATCCTAAAAGCCAAGTAAGAGCTGCTGCTCTCACTAGACAATAACAGAACTAGCCCACACACACACCCCAGCAGTGGACCAATCTGGACCACTGGTGGGAACATTCATGCATACCACTCAGACACACTGAAACCAGTTTGTGGATTGGGACCAGACAGTTCCAGCCCACATCCTGCCAGCAAACACACACAACCCTCCAGTAGCCCACCAAAAGCTTCTGCTTTCCCGGGCATGGGAAAACCTTATAAGGATTTTCCAGGCCTCTCAGGCCAGGAAGAAGACAAAGAACAAGATGGCAAAAGAACAAACAAAAAAATCTTGCGGCACTGTCATGTTTGACCAGTAGCTACAGTTACTAGCCAAACGCGGTAAACGCAGTAAGGCTAAAACAAAAAGTCCCCAAAAGTGAGAAAAAGTCACTGCTGCCACCATCTTATCATTTTAGCACACCTAGAGGAACCAAAAATCCTATCAGTGTTCGTCTAGGGCAAAAACAAAAATGGTCCCATTTTACTGCAGTGTAAGATGCACTGCACAATGAAAAAAAGTTATCACAATGATACAAAAGTAACCAAAAGTAGTAACACAGTAACACAGCGAAGGGAAACAATGTTTGACATGTACTGACAGCCTGAAGGTCATGTCAATTTCCCCATAACATATGAGCAAGAGCCAGTGTAGTGAAGATTAAGGCTTCACTGCACTACAAAAACAGCAGGTAAGAATCAAAAATAAAAGCAAAAAGTGTGGGTGCTCCATAAAGATGGAAGGAAAGGTGCAGTCAAGAGAAATCTTTCCTAACAAACATTTAAACACAAATAAGGGTACTGGTGTATTTTGTAAACATGAATTCACCATTGACCAGTACTTCTCGACCATCTTTTTGATATGGTATGAATTGGTGTTATATGTGGTAACAAATGCCAGTCTATCCACCGTGTTCTGTCTCTCTTTCGGTTTGGACCTATTTGACCTAAAATATTTGACCTAATCACATTTGATTGAATTTCTTTGACCTTTTTTTCAGTCTAAAATGTGGGGGAGACCTGCAAGATCCCTCCCACTTCCCCTCAACCTAATCTATAACCTTCACCACCCCCATATATATATTTAATTGAATTTGACTAAAGAAAAGGTTACAAAAATTCGATCAAATGTTTTAGGTCAAATGTTTTTAGGTCAATTATGGTAATACCTCTCCTTCGGCTCCAGAAGTGTTTCACTTGGTCTAAATCTTGCCCTTTTTAAAGCATGAGAGACTAGTTTATGAGGGTAACCTCTTTCTTTCAAATTGTTCTTTAATTTGTTGGCATGCTCATAGAATTCCAGTGTAGATGTGCAGTTGCGTCTTAGACGTAGAAACTGACTGTAAGGTAAGTTCTCCTCTAATGACATGGGATGAAAACTAGAAAAGTGCAGCGTAGTGTTCCTATCCAGATTATTTTTGTATAAGGAACAGTTCAGATGTCCTTCCATTGCTTTAATTTTTAATTATCAGATCCTAAAAATGTATTTCATCTCTATCGAATTCAATCGTAAATGTCATTGTCAAATGATAATCATTCAAACAATTAAAAAAGGCATGCAGTGATTCCTTGACACCTATCCACATGAAAATTATATTGTCTATATAACAATACCAATTAATGATCTGTTGTTGGAAAGGATTCCTCTCAGTCAGGACAAATTGCTCTTCGAAGACTCCCATAAATGATATAGCTAGACTTGGGCCGAAGGCCACTGCCATTGCGAACCTCAAATTTGCAGATAGTATTGGTTGGCATATTGGAAGAAGTTCTTCTTCTGAGCTAAACTCATTAGATCAATTATGAAATCTACAGGGACCATCTATTGTGTGGTTCCATGAGTCAATATCTGCCTGATTTCTTCAATTGCTTCTTCCTGAGGTATATTTGCGTAGAGTGATCTGATATCCATGGTCACCAAGAAGCTGCATTCTGGATTGAACTGCAGACCCTCAAAGATCTTTATCGTGACCATGGTATCTTTGATGTATGTGGCGGTCACCTGGCTCCTTGGTTGCAAAAAGATGTCCACAAACTTGCAGAATGGTTCCAGTATGGAACCACATCCCGAAACTATCAGTCTTCCTAGGGGTTTTACTGGATCTTTATGTATCTTTGGGAGAGCGTAGAAGGAGGGAGTTCTTTGCTATGAGGAATTGAGATATTCAGCCATAGCAGCACACTTTGGATGACTTAAAGTGTTTTTCGAAATGGCACTGTCCATGCGGTCAAAATCTATTTCTTTTGTTAAATCCATAACTTCTGATCCCTAAAGAAGTACCGGCATAATTGTTTTGTTTGTAATATGTAATAAGTGGATTCCTGCAGTACTAGGCCTTGATTTTTTAAGTTGAGCCACCAAAGCTGGGAGTTTTCTTAGTAGCCTAGCTTTTGTATCGGCAAAATCAATTTTGTTATTGAACACAAACCCCAGGAACACAACTGACTTGCAGGCTTGAATGTTCTCTCACAAATGAAAACATTTTCTCCTATCTTCCTCCTTGTGTTAGCTAAAGTCATGACAGCTGTTATTTTAACATTAATGCTTAAATTATTGATAGTTAGATAATCTATAATTTTTGAGAGGCTACACTGTAGGCCAATTTTAGTTCGGTCGAAGAATACAACATCATCCGCAAACACCAGATATCTCAGATGCCCAATTTTAGGGCGAAATTATGTTGTTTCTTGTACTTCGCTACCCAGATTACTCAAGCAGAGATTGAACAGGCAAGGGGCAAGGCGACACCCTTACCCCAGTCCCACTCTCATTGTTATATCTTCAGTAACTGAACCTCTCATATTTAGTCTAATCTGGATTTTACTACTAGGATACAGAAGCATTAGAATTCTGATCAGGCCCCCCCGCCCCTCCGGGACATTCATACTCCACAATTTGTTCCACGAACAATGTCGGTCCACGCCATCGAATGCAGCATGCAGATCCAAAAATTCTACATACAGAACTTGTCCCTTGGCCTTTAAGCATTGCTCTCTTAATTGAATCAATATTAGCCCATTCAAATCTGTTTGCACACCCTTACAGAACCAAGTTGGAAACATAGACAAGGTGTCCGTTTCGCCGACCCATCTAACCAAATTATCCATGATCAGGGAGGCAAAGATTTTGCTAGTAGAATCCAGGAATGGGAGGGGGCAGTAATTCTCTGGTGAATTTCGGTCTCCCTTCTTGTAAACAGAGACAAAATAACCTTTGCACCATGACTCAGGAAGAATGTTAGCTATAATATATTTGAGTAAACAGGTTGAAGCCATGGTGCCAATAATCTTGAATATTCCGTAGGCATTACAGTGCACAAGGTGTCCGGTCCCCAGGCCTTAGTATCTTTGCTCCGGATAGTCTTCCTTTCTACCTCCTCCAACGTAAAGGAACCTTTACAAGACAATAGAAGCATGTCATAAAGGAGTAACTTTGTAGGCAGAGCTTTAGAGAAAATATTCCAGTAATAATTTACCCACACAATCTGCAATAGGGTTAATTTGATCTATCCTACTTTTTCCGTCCGAGTTGTTCACGTAATGCCAAAAGGTTTTTGTATTTTTTGCACCAATAATCGCTAACATGTTAGCCCCGTCCCTAAAATTCATGGTGACCTTGTGGTACTTTAACCAATTCTTTTGTTGTCTAAACTTCCTAGTAATGTTCAAGGCCACGTCTAACAATACTGCCTTGTCTTTCTTGACATCTCTAACAACTGTCCTCAGTTAACGTTTCATCCTTGCCATTTCAATATCGAAGCTGTGAACATTCCTTGTCATAAACTGTATACAGTTCTCTTTTAAAAGCTAATTCAAAGTTCTATTAAAGTTAATGAGAAAAAGCTTTTCTAAGGACTCTCCCTTCTCTTTTCTACTAATCATGTAGTGTAACCTTTCTAACCATACCACACTGTTTCAGTAGTTTGCTGTCAACCTATTTCCCTGACAATTTACAGAGGCTGTTTGGGAAACTATATCTACAGGTACCTTTATAATCAGTATAAGCGAGGGTAGTCACTTTTTGCTGTTTCTACTATTGTTAATCACTGTATTCTGTTGAACTAGGTCTTTGATATATGAATATAATCAATGGTTGAGTGACTCTTACCCTTCCACCATGTAGATTGACTAGGGGTATCACCCTTCACGTTGCCATTTAGTTTTGTCAAATTCCAGTTGTCCATTAACTGGGCCTAAGCTATTCCACACCTATCAGCTAACATATTACCAATCAGGTTAACAATTGACTCTTCCACATAATCTATGTCAGGACACTAACAATTCAGGTCACCTGCAATAGTTATTCCCTCTAGATTTCTATCCTTGGCCCATTCTATTAATAGAACATTCAGGTCTTTGAAAAGCTTTTTCCCACTTATTTTCAGAGGTTTTCAGTAGGCATTTACTAGAGAAACTTGGTAATCATTCTTTTCTACACTAATGGCCAGGAGGGAATTATTATGTGTCAAGCATTCCTTAATGGCTAAGCCCCAGATATTTTGTACATCAATTAGAAGGCCTGCCGAAGGCCTACTTTTGTTCCCCTTTAAGGCCTTCATTAGGAAAGTCAAATTACCATCAAATTGATGAGGAATCGACAACCATACTTCCAGTAGGAAGAAAACATAATATTTTACAATGTCTATTGGGGTGAAATATTTTGAAAGGAAGCTGTAGAAACCATGAGAGTTCCATCTCAAGAGTATAATCTGATTTTGATCTCAGATGCCCAGAAAAGGTCTCTGATCTAGATGGCAAAGATGCTGCGATCCAACGCCAGTCATCCCTTGCATCCCCCTCCCTCTGCTCTGAGCCCCTACAATGAACTCTCCTAGAACCTTTCAAAGAAACGGCACAAATAATACAATCATTTGGATTCCTTGTTTTGTTTGCCATACCAGAATTGCGACTTTGTTGTGTAACATCTTTCACACACCTGTTCCCTTCGACAATGTATGGATATACATCAAAATCCAATACTTGCAAGGAGTCAGCTTCCTTCAAAATTAAATTGCCAACAATTTCCATATTAAAATACACCACTACTACATCAGTTTGTACCAAAGATATGAAGTCCACTAGCAATACCACAATCCTTATATCCGCAACTCCCCTGAATCTCTAACGATTTGTTCAATTATAATGCTTTTGGCATGATTTAAGCTCTTCTCTCTGCCCGCTTCTTTCATGGTTAAATAAGATCAAACATTAGTTTGCAATTCTTGGGAATCATTCAGAGCATTCTCGGTAGTAATACAATTGTCAATGTCAACTGTCATATACTTTCCCATTTTTATCGTCTCCTTCTTGGGAACTGTGATGCTGGAAATGCATCTGAGGGACAGGGCCTCTGAATCATTGTCCTTTTTCTGTTTTTACCGTGTGTTCTGTTATGTTTTCTGCCCCGGAGTCCATGTGGGACTCCTGGCAGTGCAGTTCTCTCTTTTGGTTTGGTGAACAGACCCATGGGATACCCTTATGGCACCCATGGGTAGGGGTACAACCCTGTACCCCTAGTGTATGTTTTTGGGCACTTGTGGGTGACCCCAGAGCAGGGTATGGGCTGGTGGCAGCTCCGTGCTGAATTTGACAGGTGCTCCGGGTGTCCTCCATTTTGGGATACCCTGGCCCTGCCATTGGGATCAGTTGATTCCTGATAGGAAACAAGATGGCCCCTGTGGCCTCTTGCTTTCTATTGCCTGTTATCTTGTTTTCCCAAAGTCCTGGGAAGCCCTGTCTCTGTCCCTTCGCCCTGACTGGCTGTTGGGTGGAAGTTCCAGGTATGGTATTGTTGTGAAGGCCCAGCTAGACTGGCTGGAGCCTTCCCAGTGACTGTATGTTGTGGGTACCTCCTGTGGGTGGGACCTGGGTGAATGGAGTGTGTGACCAATATACACTTCTTGTTGTGGTTGTCTGGTTTCTGGCATGAGAGACAAAGGCTGAGACAGCCCTGCCCGAAACTGGCCTGAATGCAGTGTGTAGTGTTGAATGGCTGGGTACTTGTCCCAATCCACATTCCCTGTTGTGAGTGTCTGGAAGGGAGGAGTGTGGCCTGAATGCACTGTGTGCCTGATTGGCTGACTGACTGCATGAATGCCCTGCAGTATGATTGGCTGCTGAGTGTGTGCCAACAGCGTGGATGAGAGAGAGGATAGTATATCTGGGGACCTCTCACCACTGGAAAAGTGTTCAGAAGGGACCTTTGGTTGAGAAGCGACCATTGTGCTCCTAAAGCAGCCAGGGAGCTGAGTCTCCACTCTACGAGTAACTGGAACTGCTGATCCTCGACGTCCAGCTAGAAGAAGAAGACTTGCTGTGGCATTTGCTTCGACCGATCTAAAGGCTGACGAGATCGTCGAGGGCTGACCCGAGAGAGGACCTGGTAAGGCGCCCTCTTCCCGTGCTCCGAGGGACCATCGAGCACCGCTCCATCTTCGCCGAAGCGCCCTGGAAGACAGACCCTCGAAAGGCTGTCGACCCGAGACGGGACCGCTGAGGAGATCGAAGTGAAGCACCCGGACATCGACGCCGTCGAAGTCCATTGCGGTCGACCAGGGTTCGCAGGTTTGTGAAACCGCTGGAGGCCCATCGAAGTTGTGTTGCCCAGCCGTGGGAACCACTTGACGCCATGCCGCCGACGACCGGAGCCATCCGCTCCTTTGCCTAAGAACATTCAATCGAAGGACTCTTTCGACCGCATCGTCGACCGCTTATCCTGCCGGAGAAAGTCGAGGCCGACCAACGAGCCGAGGAGAAACCTGCCGGTGGGTTTCCCGCCACCCGACGACCTCAAAGACTCGGACGACTCGACGCCCTTGCTGGGCTTCCGTCTCTACAATCTTTGCGGTCCAGAACTATTGTCATCGAGGTGCCCCGCACACCTCCGCCTTGCAGGACGCCGACGCCCCGACGCCGACGAGCACCACTCGGACGAAGCTGCTGCCTCTTCGACATCGTTCTACCTCGTTTGTCGACGGACGTTCGACGCCCCGTGCCTCCCGCTTGAAAGGGAAGGCATTCAAGAAGGGCCGTCGATTCCCCGTCGCCGAACAGCGAGTCCCTCGACGTTTGTCGACGCCTCTTCGAGGAGCTCGACTCCACCAGGTACATTGGGGGGGTAAAACCATTATAGGAGAGAATAAGACTTGCAGAGCAATATATGGACTGGGCTGGTGCTATATCTTTCTTTACAGGTTGCCCAGGTGGGGGGATCTCCACACAGAACTGTGCCTAGTGGTAGGGGTCAGTATTCTGCCTATTGCTCAACCATCTTATTTTCTCTCCTCTCTCTATTGCTGGTTTCACTCTATTGGTCTGTGTGATATTGTACAGTATTGTCCATGCACTTCAATGAGATCTAGGGTGGTACCACTTTAGGATTGTAAATATTTGTCATTGTAGATTTTGCCAGAGTACAAAGTGAGTTATCATGATAAATGTACATAACCTTAACTTTTGATTATTTAAAGACTGTGTTCTAACCAATACAGAGTGTGGATATTCCTTTGTGGGGGCTTGGGGGATACACTGTACTTAAGAACCAGCCTGCATCACCTCCTGAGAAGCTAGGCCTTGATTGCTCGACCATTGCTACCGAATAGAGAATCTTGGCTGGGGTCTCCTGTGCCTCCCCTCCACCATATAGGGAGCGGAAGTACAGACACCCCCCACCGGTCGTTGAGGCCCGTCTCTCACAGGAACATCCTATATGTTCTCACATTCCACAGACAAGAACATGGCCTGATCTTGATCTTCCTGTAGGAGTGAGTACATTTCAGCTTTTTCAGGTACTTGTTCCTTTAACAAAAAAGGTAGACTGGATTGACCCTCCATCAATAATTGTTCCTACCTTTGATTCTTTTTGCTCTTGTTTCCTGATGGACGTCATTTTTTTCCTTTTCGTCAATCCATTTTTGCTTGTGGTCCTTACACCATCCAATTCCTCTCCTGATAACACCATTAAGGCACTTGACTCCACATGTAGGTTCCTAAGGACCTTTCGTTTGTAAGATACTTTCCCTTTTTTTGTCTTGGGTCTAGCTTCTTTCTTCCCTTTGGGCAATTGCTCCATTGCAGTGCCCACTTCCTGTAATTGTTTTTTGGTTTTACTCCCAGGTTGCTTCCGACCCTCACAGCTGTCTTTCATGTGAAAGTTCAATCCTGGATTTTGAGAATCTAAAATGTCTACGATTGTCGATTGAATCTCCTCTGATGGTTTATTTGAATCCTCAATCGTTTTAAGTCATGCAATTAAGCAGTGAATTCTCCATGCTGTTCCCTTTATCCAATGAATGGAGGAGAGCTTTCTATGGCCCATCAACGTTCTGTTTATACATACTCTTCTTCCCTTGTTCATCACCATTTCCTTTATAAAAGGCTAACAATTCACTAACTATCCTCGTTTTATCCTTAATGTCTTCCTTGATTTGGTCATAGCCTTACGAGGGACTGAAATGGCACATGTAATGCTTGTAGCGAGGTGGAATCTCCAAGGATCACTGAAGGTACCATGCATGTACTGTGCTCTATGCGTGACAGCCTTCCTTTATCCGTATTATGGGGAAACTTTGGAAATGGCATGTGTCATTAACCCTTTGGGTAGTGCCCTCATAAGTACTTTCATGTGAAATAAATAACTGAGGGATATTAGAAAGATATTTCACATCCTGCCCGACCTTAGCTTTACCCACTCTTTTACATACATTTAAAAAGGATTCCTCAATTTCAGCAAGAGGTTGATGACATTAATCTTCTCTGTCTGCGGCATGTCCAAGGACAGGACGGACAGCATATCTGGGTAATTACCCGTGGGAGGAACTGGCTCCATCATATTGGATTGCATGGCAGAGGGATGGGATGTATGATGGGATGTATGACTATTTTAGCTCTGACATTGTTTTAAATGTTTTGATTCTACATTTGTTACTCTGCACGCCCTACTAGTTTGTAGTGCATCAACACGGACTGCCTTCTTATTAACTGTTCCATTGTGCTCTGTGTCCCCCTCCGTTGGAATTGTTTCATTTACTCTGATAGGGGACTATTCATACTGTGGCCTTGGACTTGATGTATGCTTTTTAAATTACATTCAGAGCCTTTCTCGTCTGGCATTTAAAGGGCATGTAGCACAAGAGTAGCGTAGTTCTTACAGACTGTTAGTAGATTTGGAGCTCTCCATACCACCGACCCGTGTCTGTTATCCTCCACTTCTTTGGCAGTGGAGCATGTACTGAGATTTCTATTTTCTTTGGCAGCCTGCACCTAATTACTAACAACTGCACTCATTCAGCACTCTGTGGCGTGCCACGCCTGGAGGCTAATTATTAAGCGTTGGTGTGCCACTCAATAGGCCCCACACTGCAGCATTCTCCAAAAGCACAGCAGTCACTTGCTGAAAACTGCATTGATTTGGCACTCTGCGGTGCTCCGCGCCTGAAGGCAAATTATGAAGGGTTTGTGTGCTGCTCAATGGGCTCCTCACGGCAGCGGTCTCCACAAGCACAGCAGTTACTTGCTGACAACTGCACTCATTTAGCACTGTGTGGTGCTCCACTCCCAGAAGTGAATTATGAAGGGTTGGTGTGCCGCACAAGAGGCTCCTCACGGCAGCGGTCTCCACAAGGACAGCAGTTCCTTGCTGACAGCTACACTCATTCGGCACACTGCAGTGCTCCGCGCCCGGAGGCTAATTATGAAGGGTTGGTGTGCTGCTTAATAGGCCCTTCACGGCAGCAGTCCCCAAAAGCACAACAGTTCCTTGCATACAATTATTTCTTTATTGGAATGATTTGAGTTTTCTGGCAAGGGGGAGCGGGCAGAACTCTGTCTCCCAACTTACTTCTTCAAAGAGCCAAGTGATCTTCTCCTACAAATGTTTTGATTGCTTATCAATTCTACAGTGAGGCAGTCTTTTTTTTTAATATGTATTTTTATTGTATTTTCCGATTTAACATCATAAAACATACATTCTTCTTATAAACATACAACCTGTATGACCAGTGGAACAGTCCCTGGTCAGGTAAAAAGAAAACGAGAAAGAAAGGAAGAGAGAGAAGAAAAGAAAGAAAAGGAGAAAGAAAAAGAGAAAAGGGTCTTGCAGTGTCCGTTGTTTCTCACGCCACATGCCAGATTAGAGTACTTTTGCACATTGCACATTGTGCCCCACCATCCATTGCTCAGGTTGGTGGAGTCACTGGGCTTCCTCCCATTTGTTCCATATCTTATCTGCTTTCCTCGGGCATCCCCTGGCTGCATATACTCTCTTTTCCATCGCAATGCATATGTTGACGTCTGTCACCCATTGTTCGTACTGCGGCGTAGTTTCCGAACCCCATAGTTGTGCAATGTTCCTTTTAATAATTGCTGAGGCCGTCGATAAAAGCAACTTCTCATATTTAGATGCCTCTCCCTCCTCCTCTATCCCGAGCAGGAGTTGCTTTGGGTCTCTGTGTATCGTTCTCCCCAGTACCCATGAGAGTTCATCGCAACATTTTTGCCATTATTGTCGTATATGGTTGCAGTCCCATAGTATGTGAAAGAAGGATCCCTCCTCCCTCTTGCATCGGAGACAGTGTGGGTCGGGTGTTTTCCCCCAGCGATATAATGCCACCCTGGGGTAGTAAATCCTATGCAAAATTTTTAGTTGGACAAGTCTAAGAGCCTCATTACACGGTAGGCGGTGAGCCATGGCGCTATTAGCGCCATGGCTCATGCCGGTAAAATACCGGCACCGCCTTGATGGAAAGGGGATTTACCGCC
This sequence comes from Ambystoma mexicanum, assembly GCF_040938575.1. Lineage (NCBI taxonomy): Eukaryota > Metazoa > Chordata > Amphibia > Caudata > Ambystomatidae > Ambystoma > Ambystoma mexicanum. The sequence goes on from NC_090923.1 coordinate 1,347,175,497, forward strand.
CCATTCCAAGGTTGGAGGGGCGGTACATCTCCCTTCCACCATTGCCCTTCCCCATTCCCATTTCTGCCCCATAGGGCTCTATGGGAATGGGGAAGGTGCTAATTATGGCACCGCAATTTTGCGGTCCTGTAATTAGCTCCGAGGTCCCTTAGCGGGTTGGATTTTAACGCCTGCAAAAAGCAAAAATGTGCCCCCTTCTACGATATCGCCCACCATACTGATATCACGTTGTGACCATGTACGCCATCTCAGCAGTTTGTTTACCTCGGGTAGATTCCTGTTGTTCCACAGAGGCTGTAGTGGAGTGATCTTCCCCTCCCATCCCAGGAACATACTCGGGCAATGTGTGATAACATAGATTGTGGGGCTGGTGGTATAAAAGTTGTAGTGCCTATTGGGAACAGTATTGATTTGGGCCAGTTTACTCTTAGCCCGCTGAAAGTACTGTAGCTGTCCAGTATGGCTACAATCGTGGGGCAGGCTTGGTGTGGGTCTTTTAAGTAAAGAAGCAGGTCATCCGCGTACAGGGAGACCCTATCCTCACTCCCGTCTTCCCACTGGATACCACACCAGGCCAGTGATGTTCTCAGTGCCTCAGCTAGCGGTTCCACAGCCAGGGCAAATATCATGGCGGATAATGGGCATCCCTGTCTAATTCCCTTCCCGAGCTTAAAGGTGTGCGATGGCCACCCATTCACTCTCATTTGTGCCTCGGGGGATTCATATAGGAGTTGCACCCATGGTGGCATGGTGCAACTCAGAAACTGGGGACCAAACCCCATCCGGCCCATTATTTCCCAGATTGCCTCCCAGTACACCGAGTCGAAAGCCTTTTCGAAGTCAATCGCTAGTACAGCCAGGGGTCCTCGGGCGGAGTGTGCATTCTCTATTACGGTGTGTAGCCTATGAATGTTCATGCGGGTCGACCGTTTCGGCATAAATCCGCACTGGTCGGGGTGAATTAGTGTTGTGATGACCTTTTGTAAGCGGTTGGCCAGTACTTTTGCTAGTATTTTGGTCTCACTATTGATAAGTGAGATTGGTCGATATGAGCTACAGAGGTCTGGCAGTTTGTCTGCTTTAGGAATCACTATTAACGTGGCTTTCCGGAGGTCCGCCGGTAGGCGTCCTCTCTCCTTGCAGTGTAGGAACATTCGCAGTAGGTGGGGGGCAATTTCATTTGTACCGAGTTTACGCCACGTCTCAATCGGGAAGCCATTTGGCCCTGGTGTCTTTCCCGTCTGGAGTTCCGACATGGCCACTATCAGTTCCTCCTCTGTGATATCTTTCTCAAGTAGAGCCTGCTGTTCAGCGCTTAGAGTGGGGAGGGCTATGTCAACTAGTACCGATCTATCGATAGGCGACGTGGGCGGCCTGTAAAGCTCCGTATAGTAGGCTGCAATGCCCTCAGCTATGTCGCGGTCGGTCAGTAAGGGTTCAGCTCCTTCTGATCTTAACGCCCTGACCTGGCCGCTGCCTGTTTCACGTTTCTCTAGCGATGCCAGCATTTTGCCGGCTTTATCACCCGGTCTCATATATTCTAGCTCTCGTCGTCATATGTGCCTGCCTAGCGTTCTCTAACGCAACATTCTGTAAACGTTTTTGGGCAAGTGTTAGTGCTCGATTTCTTTCTGGTTGGTCTAGTGCTAGGAGTTGAGTTCAGCCTGGGTCACTTGTGCTTCGGCTTCTACCAATTTCAGTTGGTGTTTCTTTCGGTGTGCAGCGGACCATGCTAAGATCTCACCTCTCAGCACCGGTTTAAGTGCCTCCCACAGGGTCTCCGGATCATCTACTGATCCTGTGTTTAACACAAAGTAAGTTTTTGTCATTTGTTGTATGTGCTCCAGAAAATCTGGGAGGCCTAAGTAATAGTTATTTAAGCGCCAGGAGGGGGGCGGACATCGTCTAGCCATGTTAAGCTCGATTAGCAGGGGGGAGTGGTCTGATATGCCGCGTGGCAGTAGAGTTGCTTTTGTGGCCCTGTGAGCCTCCGGCCGGGCAGAAAGAAGTAGTCTAATCGCGATAAGGAGGCATGTACCCCTGAGTGGAAAGAGTATTCCCTTGTGTCTGGGTGTAGGTCGCGCCACACGTCCTGCAGTCCCATAGCTGTGGTGAACGCTGCTAATTTGGTGCGAACAGTGGGGTTTCTTCCTCTCAAGTGTGAGCGGTCCATCCCCACCTCCATGACTTCATTGAAGTCACCCCCAATTATCAATAGGTCTGAGTTATCTCCCGAGATCAGAGGTGTAATGTCCTGTAGCAGGGTGGTGAGCAGTGTCGGTGGCGAGTAGACCCCGAGTAGGGCTATCGTCTGGTTCCATAGTGTTCCAGTAATAAGTGTGTACCTGCCGCCAGTGTCTTGGGTCACCCGTGTCATGGTCAGGGGTAATCGTTTGTGTATTAGGATAAGCACCCCACGGGAGCCTGTGGTGAACCCAGCATGTATTGCAATTCTGTAGTTGGTGCGTTTGAATAGGGTACATGTAGTGCCTGCTAAATGGGTTTCCGTTAGGAAGGCTATAGGCCTCATTAGGACCCAGGCGGTAAGGGGTTTATGGCGGCGTAAACAGCGCCGACCCTTACCGCCTGATTCCGAGGTCCCTTAGCGCCCTGGAGGTTTAACACCTGCTTTTAGCAGGTGTTAAAATCCATGGCGCTAAGGGACCTTGTTGTTACTTATGCCACCGTAATTTACGGTGGCGTAATTAACGCCTTCCCCACTCCCATTATGCCCTATGGGGCAAAAATGGGAATGGGGAAGGGTAAATGGGTTAATGGGGACTTACCGCCCCACTCACCTTGGAATGGGGCGGTAAGTCCGCCAACCACCATGGCGTAAATGTAGTTTACGCCATGGTGGTAAAGGTACGACCCAGGCGGTAACTTACCGCCTGGATCGTAATGAGGCCCTATGTCTGGTGTGTGGCGATTTAGGAGTTGTGTGATAAGTCGTCTCTTGATTCCACCTCCCATCCCATTAATATTCCAGGTTCGGAGTCGTAGGGTCCTGGTATCAGTGTTAGTGGAGGCCATTTGGTAAAGAGTGCGGGTTGATCACTGGCTGATAGCACCGTGTGCACATGCCGTTTGCTGATAGTGTTGTGGCATAGCGTTCTAGGTTTGAACTTTGGACCCTTTTCTGAACAAAACCGTTATTAAACAAACTTCCCATCCCCCACCCTATACTCCTTCTAACTCGAAGCATCTGTCGCCCGAACATTCAACGAAACAAACCTCAGCTAACCGTGGCTGAGTGCGCCTGCTAACAAATGAACAAATAAACTATTCGGGGTTGTGTCTCTATGTGTAGGCTCCGGTCGTGTCCCGGTGCGGTGACACACCAGGGGAAGGGGGGGGCTTCCATCTGGGCTGGTCGCTTAGCTTTGTGCCTCTTCTTGGCTAGTCTGTATACATATTCAGTGTAAGGTTGTTATAAAGTACCTTAAGCCCCGCACGGTCGGGTCTCAAGTGTTTCTGTTAGCATCTTTCCCGGGAGTCGGTGCTGTTATCCCTGCAGTTGTGGTGCGATTCCCGGTGCAGGTGGTTGTTGATCTGGCGGTTCAGGACCCGGCTGGGCACGGGGTGTTCTGTTTCTGTTGCCCCTTGTTGCTGTCCAGTCTCCCTCGATGTGTTGTTTCGCCCATCTCCTCGCCTCTCCAGGGTCGGTGAAGTGGACTGTTGTGCCTCGATGGTAGATTTTAAGTTGGGCAGGGAACATCAGGCCATATTTCACTTTGAGGGATTGTAGTTGTTTTTTCAATGGGTCTAACGATTGTCTAGCCTTTTGCACTTCCCTGGTGTAATCTGGGAAGAATGCTATTTTGGATCCGTTATAGGTGAGGGTGCCTTTCGCCCTTGCGGACTGGATCAGCGCATCACGATCACGATAGTTTAAAAGTTTGGCGATCACTGTGCGAGGCGGGGCGCCCGGAATTGGGCGGCCCGTCGGCACTCGGTGGGCACGTTCAATGGAGAAGAAATTGGAGAACGTATTGTCTTCAAACATGTCTGTAAGCCACTGTTCCAGAAATAGCTCCGTAGGTGGGCCTTCCGCTTTCTCCGGCAGCCCCAGGATCCTTACGTTATTACGCCTGGATCTACCCTCGCTCTCATCCACTCGCTCCTCCATGGTTTTCAATCGTGTTGTGACTCTAGCCAACTGCTGTTCTATGTTCCTTATTCCATCCTCCGCTCCGGAGATGCATTGTTCTGCCTCGCCGGTGCGCGATGTCAGCTTCTGGAGGTCGTGTCGCAGGAGGGAAACGCCCATGCTGATGCCGTCCATTTTCTGCTCCATGGAGGCGCGTGAGTCGGCTATGGCCGCCATGATGTCCTTTAGGGAAATCGTGCCCTCTGTTTCCGCCATGGCGTCTGCTTGGTCATGTTCTTGCTCTGGCTGGCCGTTAGTTGTTAGCGTGGTAAATTGATCTATCCTGCTCTGGGATATCAATCTTCTGGACTTGCCTTTGCCCATGTCGAATGCCAATGTGTATCGCAGTCCGGACTGCTGTAGAGGGGTGGCGGCAATACTTTTCACCAATCTCGGCACCGGGGCCGTTTCACCTCGCTCGCCCCGGTGTGTGGTGGGCAACCAGTTCGCCTCCCCAGCCAGAACACGGGCCCCTCTCCACCGACCACGGCCCTGCCGTGCTGTGCGGGACGTGAGGTAAGTTTCTCGCCCTCACCGGCCAGAGCCTCTCCACAGACCAAACGGGGGCTGCCGCCCAGCAGCTTGTTGATTTATGTAGGCGTAGCGAACAGGTCGTTTTGCCGTGCGGTCTGCGGTGGATAGTCGCGGTTCTCCCTCAAAGCGCCTTCCCCCGTCCCGCTTCACTCCGGTGAGCGCAGCCATCTTGATGGTGCGATGCCGCAAGCGTGGCACCTCCTTTCCGCCGCTCCGAACTCGCTCAAAACGGTGCGTTCGACCTGGAACTTTCTCTGCGTGTGCCAGGGGCACTTGTCTTCAGGAGGGTATGTGTTTTTGGAGGATTTGCCACTCGTAGCAGGCTATTTATTCAGGCTGTTTGCTGCGGCCGTCGGAGCGCCCGGAACTCACATCCTCATCGTCCCATTGCTGGCCATGCCCCCTCTACAGTGAGGCAGTCTTGGCTTAAAGGCAATTCAGGGGCATGTGATTAGTACCATTAATTGCAGCAAAGGCATATGATTGGTGTATATTTTGTGGGCAGCAGCGAACCAGCTCTCCACCGTTTTCTAAATCAAACATCGTAAGTGAGCGGAGGCGGGAGAAGTGAATAGTGTGGCACTCCTAAGGTGGGCATGTATCACCGTGGTGTAGCATATCTTGTCTCAGAATTGCTGTAATATCTGTTTTGGCAAGGGGCGGCACAGGTGCACCTTGGTCCCCTAATCACTCCACCAAACAGCCAAGTGATCTTCCCCTCCAAACATTTTCATGGTTTGACCATTCTTTGGGTAGGAAGTCAGCAGCAGCAGGGAACCAGCTGTCCCCCATTTTCAAGATCAGACTTCCTAACTGTCAGGTCAGTTTCTCAGTATTGCGTGCATGGAGTAAAGAAGAAGGTTTAGTTGTAGGGGTGGGGGGCAGATTGGAAGCATTTGTTTGAGTGAGAGATGGGAGCAGTTTTCTTTCTTTAGTTGATGTCCTTGACTGCCCAACTTTCAGATGACTAGGCCTGTCTGTGAGGATTTGCCATTTGGCAAGGGTGCAGAAACCCTTGCTTTTTTGATTTTTATAAATTACTAAAATGATGTGGATAATTTCATCTCAGAGAGGGTGATATGCTAATCAGATCACTGTTTCATAAAGTCCATGCCAAAAGCATAGGACATGTACCCTCCTACATAAGTCTTGCGATATGCAGCATTTGCTCGCCAGTGGAACATAGCATTTTTGGAGGTCACAGGTTCCCTATTGGCAGCTAGTGTGACAGCCAAGCCACTTCAGTGGAGATGCTGCATTTAAAGTCTGCACCTATGTTCCAAAGCCACAGTCATGAGTACTTACTATTGTGGTGGCAGTTCAATCTTTAAACATATACATAAAGCCATACCTGAGTTTAAAGTTACACTGATTAGCAGTGATCCATGAGAGCCTTAGCGCCCAATTGTCAAGTAATACAAATATCTAAACCCCCCATAGGTCCTTATAGTCTTCATTCTCAATTATTAAGTAAACATGGAAAATCATAAATATATATTCTTCTCCCACTAATTACTCCTTTGGTCTTTTATGTTATCTGTTGAGGGCCCTGGACACACCGCCGGATAACCCGCTATTCTGATCATAGAAACTGTGCATAAAACACACATACTAAACAAGGAGTTTACCTTGGCACGTCCTCCATTAGGAAAGTTCGCCTGCTACTTCACAGTGATCTCAAGGCAAAGATCCATCTGTGGAGTCAAAACCTTTGTGCTTTTGCTTGAGTACAAATGGAAGGACAAGGAATTGAAAGTGTTGGTTCCATACCCCACCCGATCTCAGATATTTCGAGTGGATTGAACCCATTGGGATTTGGAAATAGGCACACTTTGGATTGATAGCAATCATAAAGTCATCCTTTGCATTGGGAAACAATAACACACTACCATAAAAAAGTCTCCAGGAATGCCCGATTCCAGCTTATCCAATTTTACATCATCCACAGGGCCTACCTTACCCCAGCTGTCATCTCGACATTCAATGGCGCCTGCGTAGTGCCGTGCCCCAAGTGCCAAGAACCCGCGGCTTCACTGACCCACATGTTTTGGGCCTGCCCGGATATACAAACCTTCTGGTCGCAAATTCAGACCAGGATTGCGGAGGAGGACATAACACTAGACGTGCAATCCCCTAAGGCATGTCTATTGGGCTCATATCCGCGAGGCAAAAAAACCAAACCCCTCAATAGGCTCAAGGATTTGATGTACATCCTCGCAAAAAGGCACATCGCAATGGCCTGGAAGTGCCCCAGGGCCCCTAGACTTGTGACATGGTGGGAAGACCTCCGTAGGTGGTCTGTGGCCGAAACCGGGGCCTGGGAGCTGGCGCAGCGACAGCAGAAAATAGGTGACTCGGAAGACCTTTTGCAATGGATAGCCCTCACGACAGCCCTGTTCAGTCCTAAAGAGGTCAGCACCTCAGGCGAGGACCCGGACAGCCCAGGCTCACCCTAACACCAATGGCAGACCGCGCAACCCCGGTCCGGGTTCGCATGGGGGAGGAGGGAATGGGAAGTTATTGTGGATATATAACTGATTGCTATGTTGGTTGTATAGTTTTTCTTTGAAAAATCAATAAATATATTAAAAAAAAAAAAAAAGTCATCCTTTGCATGACGGTGAGAGATGTATGGGACAGAAAACATTTTAAATGTGAATTCTTGGACCGATTTTTTCACCCTCTTCTGGTCTAACACAGGCCTCCATTGCCCAGAGGGACCAAAATAAGACTGAATCAAATCATTGCTCTGGTGTGCATCTAGCTCTGGACAGACAGCTGCTTTAGTAGGAGGACTCTGAATGCCCGTCAACAGATCCAGAGATTTTACTGCATCTCTGGGGGCAGGGCAGGGAATACACCCTGTTACAAAACATGTTCTTTCTTTTTGCACCTTTCCTTCCATGGATTCCTATGGGACCCACAGTCTTTTTGCTTATTCTGAACCCTGTCCTGACTTTTTAGACGTTAGTAAAGCTTTCTGCTTTACTTCCTTTGCCTGTTTTGCTCATTCTTATGGGTAAACTGACTAGTAACTACGACTGTAAGTACAGAGAGAACTAAGGGCTTCATTACGACTTTGCCAGTGTTTAATTAATGGGCTGGTATTACCATATACCAGCACGATTCTGCACCAGCAAAGTACAAGTTTGCTGGTGGGGCACCTGATGGGGCACCTGATTTACTTCCAGCTAAAAGCTGGAGGTAAGTCGAGCGACTTATCAGCAAAAATCACCAGTACTACCAGCACCAGTATTACCGGTGCCAGTAATACCGGCAAATCCCTCCATGGATTCTGATGGGACTCCATGCAGTGGGGATTTACAACCGTTGCCAGCACTCATAATCTGGCGCTGATACCGACAGACTGAGTGCCGGTAACAGTAATACAGTTTGGTAGTATCTGGGCGGATTTACCGACCAGATACCACCAAACTCGTAATGAGGCACAATATCACTCATCACCTTACAGTGAAGTGCAGTTAGCATACTTTGTATATAATGGCTTTTTGGTTACTTTGGCAATGTGCCCAAGACAAGCTGGTGGAAACTGTGTGATTTTTACCATTTTGTGTTATTTTACTTATGAAGTTTTGCATTTACCACAAATGGCTACTAAAGGTAGCTAGCACCCTAAAATGGGCGTGCCATGAGAATTTTTGCTTGTTCTTTAGCCATATTGTTCTTTGGCCTTCTTCCTGCCTTCTCAGGTCAGGAAACGCTGTATATGCAAATCCCTTTACAGGGGAAAGCTGTTGCTTTTGCGGGCAAATGGCTTTCTGTGTTTTATGAGCCAGAGGAAGGGACTAGAACTGTCTAGTCCCAATCCACAACCTCTGGTACCTGAACGTCTGTTGCTGGGCAGTTGTGATGACCAGTGTCTGTCCCTGATTGGACAACCCTGGGCTTTGTGAATGGTGCAAATCCTTGCCATTGGTGGACTTGGGCCTGCTTACAGCCTAAATCCTGGATAAAAGGTGGGCTCCTGCAACTGTTTTCAGATCACCATTGGAGCCAAGACTATGACGATGAGCAGCATGCTGATGACCCAAAGACGACCCCTGCAGCTGACCAGCAAAGACTTCAGTGCTGTCTCGCTGAAGCCCTGCTTCTCTGTCCTGATCTAAAGCAGGCCTTTGTTAGTGCTTCGGCCCCTGGGACAGTCGAAAAAAAACAATCCCGACCCCTGCTCGAGGATTAGTGCCTGCTGAGCCTTCATAAGTGTCCCGGGACCAACCAGTGGACTGAACAGCTCTCTAGCTTGTACCACAAGTCACCTGCTCTAGTGTTGTCCGCAGTCTGAGTGCCTGTCGCCGCCTGACCGTGGTGATCTTCATTGGATCTTGTCTTCTTCATGTCCCTGAGATGTCCTGAGGCTGTCTCTCCCACAGAAGTCTTCCTTTGGGTCTTCAACTGGAATCTGTCTGGAATTGATTTCTCTGCGCCGCGACCGACTGAAACTAAAATCACTGGAAACAAAGTGTTTTAGGTGTCTAGAAGTCTAGATGGAGCAGATTCAGGCTGTCCAGGGAGGGGTGCTGGAGGGCAAGTGCTGGAAGGGGTACTGGGGAATACTGGGGGAGGTGGGCCTGGCCGCTTTAAGGCACATAAGGGAGCAGCCACCAGTCGCCGCGGCAGGGGGACATTAGCAGGGGAGGGGAGAGAGAAGGAGGAGGAGAAAAGGAAAGTCTTGATAAGTTTCCGGAACTTAAGGAGGTCCAGCTCAAGTCTGAGAGGGGCAGGAACGCCATTCCAGAGGGAGGTTCCTGCCGAAGAAAGAGATCTAACCCCCCCTCCCTCCATCCCCACTCTCTACTTGGAGAAATGTCTGATCTGCAAAGAGTTGGAGCCAGAGGACCTAAGGACTCTGGCAGGGAAGTATTTAGGGAGAGAGAGTTGGATGCAAAGGGGTCTCAGTCCCCAGAACACCTTGTGGATGATGCAGAGGGTCTTTAATTTGATCCTTGCAACCACCGGGAGCCAGTGGAGAAATTATCGGACAGGAGGAATGAGGTCCCTGGGCTTGAGGACAAGGATAAGTCTTGCAGTCCTATTCTGGATAAGTTGAAGAGGGCGGAGGGAGGAAAGAGGTAGATTGAGGAAGAGGATGTTGCAGTAACCCAGCCTAGAGAGAACCAGGTCTTTGGAGACATTGAGCTTTTAGGGGAAGGTGAGGAAAGGGAGAATGCCTCAGAGGAGGTGGAGCTGAAAGGTGGACTTCTTGGCAAGGTCTGTGATGTGAGGGAAGAAGGAGAGAGAGAGGAGTCAAAGATGACTCCAGGGTTTTTTGCTACGCAGGAGGGTGAGGGGAGGGAGCTCACGGAGGGTGGCCAAAGAGTAGGAGGGTAATAGGGAGCAAGCCTCCCAATGAGAATGATCTCGGTCTTACTGGCATTAAGGCAGAGATCATTAGCAGAGGAGGGAAGCTTAAAGGAGAGCTGTGGGTCATCAGCATAACACTGGAAGAGAGGAGAGAAGATGGAGATCAAGTGGGCCAGAAGGGCAAGGTAGATATTGAAAGGTCACAGCGATAGGATAGAGCCCTGAGGAATGCTGCAGGAAGAGACTGAGGTGGCGGAGAGGAAAGAGCCCAGTTGCACCTGGGAAGGTCAGTTAGAAAGGAAGGAGGTCAACCAGGCTAGTCCCGGGTCCGTGATGCCTAGAGTATTACAGAGACAGTTTATGAGGATTGCATGATTGACCGCGTCGAGGGCAGAGGAAAGATCGAGAAGGATCAGAACTGAGGGAGAGTTGGAATCAAGATTTGAGAGGAGGTCTTCATGAGTGTTCAGGAGAGCAATTTCCGTGCCTCTGAATGCTCTGAAGCCAAGTTGGGGGATGACCAAATTCTCCACGAGTTTGCCAAGGAAAGGGGTGATGGAGATAGGGTGATGGTTAGCTGGGCAGGAAGGATCTGCAGACAGCTTTTTAGGGAGAGAGTGCAATAGGGAGTGCTTGAGGGCTTGTAGGAAAGAACCAGTGGCAAAGGAAAGGTTACAGAAGCCCTCCAAGCAAGGGAGAGGAGATGTTATCCTTGATAGTCTGGAGGAGCAGGGGAGCACCTATTTGGAGGAGACTTTCATAGAGGACTACTCTAGAGACCTGGGAGAGAAGGAGGAGTGTAAGAGGGAGGGCGAGAGGGGGGCCAAGGGAGGCAATAGAGGAGGAGTGTGGGGGGGGGGAGTAGAGGAGAATGAGGACAGGATGTCCTGAGTTTTGGTGGAGAAGTGAGAGGCCAAGAAGAGGAGACTGCAGAAGGATTGGCAAGTTCCTTGCAGATTTTGAAGTGTTCATCCATGTTATTGGTGGCCCCAGAAATGTGGGCTTGGACATGAGCCCTCTTCTTAGTGTGGATGGAGAGTCAATTTTGCCTTTGGAGCAGGCGGCAGGCCAGTTTGTCAGAGGATGTGCTTGTGGCCTGCCACTTCTGCTCAGTAGCTCTGCATTTGCGTTTCAGAGCGGCCAAGTTTGAGTCATACCAAGGGTTGCACTTGGAGTTAGGCTTCATGTGGATCCTCATGAAAGGGGCAAAGATGTCCAGAGTGTTGGAGATGAAGAGTTGGAAGTTAGCAAATACTATGTTGTTATGACAGTCGACAGCAGGGGGGCGTGAGGGGGAATGAAGGTGGCGGCAAATGCAGCGACTGACACATGCTTCATCAGTTGAATGACAGAGAAAGAGACTGGAAGTGCGGGCAGAGGCATCACCAGGGGGCTAGGGAGCTTCAGATGCGAGGAGAGGAGAGAGTGGTCGGACCAAAGGAGAGGGGTATTTACAGGGTTGGAGAGAGTGATGTCTGCTGAGATGAGTGCATCCAAGGTGTGTCCAGCAGAGTGTGTCTGGCCGGAGGGAAGAATTGTGAGGGAGAGAGAGTAACAGAGGACACGGAAAGGAGCAGATAGTCTAGATGAATATTAAAGTCACCAAGGAAGAGAAGTTTGGGGGAGGAGGTCAAGAGAGAGCAGGAGAGGTCAGCCCATGCAGAGAGGAAAAAGGGGTAGGTCCAAGGGGCCAATAGATAGTGGCGAGAGTGAGGGAGAGGGTAGGTGAGACACCAAGCATACAGACAAGGCATTCAAAGGAATAGTAAGATTGAGTGGGGATGATAGTAGCATGGACTGATTCAGGGAAGACAAGGGCCACTCACCCTCCAGGTTGGTTAGTTCTAGGCTTGGAGAAGATTGTGTAGTCCTCAGGAAGGAGGGTGTCAAAAGCAGTGACAGAGCTGGCATTCAAGCACGTCTCAGTGAGAGCGAGGACATCGAGGTCAAAGTCTTCAAGGAGGTGACAGATGTCAGAGGAGTGTTTAAGAGTAGAGTGAGAATTGTGGGTAGCTAAGTGAAGCTGGTTGCCACCTGTCAGGGCTGGCTGGAGTAGTAATCAGGAAGAGTATGTACATAGAATTAACATTGTGGTTGCCCAAGTCAAGATGGAGAGAAAGAAACTTAATCTGATTGGTTTAAGTAACAATAGTATGTTTGGTTTGTCTGATTGGTGGAGAGGATAATGGGTTGGATTCTTGGGAGGTGAGCAAGATTCTAAACTGCCTTTCATCCAAAGTAATTCAGTGGCTGGTTGTACATTAGTTAAGCTCTTTAAGTGAGGCCTTTCAGAGTTCAGAAGATTTACTAAAGAAGTGATAAAATCGTTGCCGAGCCAGAGTGATCAAGAAGACATCAAGTGGGAGCTTTCCTTTTAAAAACTTGAAGATTCTCACAGTGAATTTCCATTTTATATCAGAAACTTAAAGAGTATAGAAGTTTAAAGTTTACTATAAGAAGAGAAAACGTTTACAGTTTATATACAATATGGAAAATAATTGAAAAGTCTGTGCGTGCAAGTTTAAAGTTGTTAATAGCATGAAAAGTGTTTCAAGACTGTTTAACGTGCGCGCAAGTCTTCGTGTTTTCAGCAACGTCGTTGGGAGCGCGTCCGTATGAGAGCGCGTTTTGGATTACGATAGAGCGCTAGTCCATATTAACTGAGCGCGGGTAATTTTTAGCGCGTGTACATTTTTCACGTGAGTGACGTTACGTACGAGAGCGCGTGTTGGATTGTGATAGAGCACAAGTCCATTTTTATTGAGCGCAAGTTGTTTTTGGCGTGTGAAATATTTTCACGTGAAAGACGTTGCAAGTAATAGCGCGATTTCGGTTGGCAATAGAGCGCAGGTCCATTTGAACTAGCGCGCATAGTTTTTCAGTGCGAGCGCGTGTTTCACGTACACGTGAATTTGTTAATGTGTGCGTGTATTTGTTGAGGTGCTCGTGTATTTATAAGGTGCGCGTGTAATTTTTTATCGCGAGGACAATTTCTCACGTCTTGTGATTTCGCATGTTTATCGCATGGTTGCAGAGAGTGAATAAATTATTTCAAGAAAGTTTATGAGTTTCTATTTAATGCAATTTTCACACAAAAGAGAATTCAATACTTCAAGAAAGACTGCATTTCTCAAGAGTATTTGAAAATTCGAACTTACTGGAGTTAAATGAACTTAAAAGTCAAAGAAGAATATCTAAGGTTGTAAGGTGTTTTCAAGAGTCATTTTTCTTTAGGATATTAAAGAGACTGGAATGGCTAGTGACAATATGCACTAACACATTACAACAGTTTACAAGATATTCCATACAGATAATTAACCTCTAAGCCTTAAACAGAGGTATAAGAGGTAAAGAAGTTAGAATTTGTTTTAAAGATAATTTAGAGAAAAAGGTTTACACTAATGTATAAGTAACCAAGTGTATTTGTTTACTACAGATACCAGAGCCTACCAGAAGGTTGCAGGGCTGCAGTGTCTCCGTTGTTATTTTATCCAAATTCCTCTTTCCCTTTCTTGGGGTTCTTAGCTCAGCTTTTACCTTGGGGTTGAGAGGTGAACTCCTGGTGAGGGTCTGTGGGGCCAGCATAAGCTCCTGTGGAATTCAGTCAAGCCGGGCCCTGACAGGATGAAAGGCCTACGATAACTTTTCCACCTGAGCTCATTTGGATCCCACAGAAGCATTAGCAAGTTCCTTAAGGGACATGTTTTCAGAGTTAAAGGAGGAAATGAGGGCAGTGCGAAGAGAGAACCAGGAGTTACAAGTCAAGTTTGAAGAATTAAATTCTAGGGTTACCCGTAGGGGTGAGGGCATTTCTCAGTCGAGAGTTTCTGAAAGCCCAAGTAGAGTATTACCAGTGTTATCTAGAGAGGATTTGGGTAAAGGAACGAGTTCTCAGGAGGGAAGTAGGGGGAACATGAATAGACCTATAGGTCCAGTCCCTTTAGCACCTCCAGAACGTTTTGGGGGAGATGCCAAGAAATGTCAAATTTTCCTTACACAGTGTGAAATTAATTTCCTTTGTAGTCCTGAAGCCTTTAATACAGATGCTACTAAAATAGCTTTTATTCTGTCTTACCTTACTGGTGAGGCGGCAACTTGGTCAGTGTTATTAGTTGGTCAAGAGAATCCCATTCTAAACAACCTGTTAGCCTTTGAGTCAGAATTTAGAAAAATGTTTCAAAGACGATAGTTATCTCAAGAAGTGGATGGTGAACTATTAGAGTTAAAACAGGGAAATAAAGATTTAGGGCCTCAATATACGGACGGCGGTGGACCAAGGTGCTATTAGCACCTTGGTCCATGCCAGTAAAATACCGGCACCGCCTTGGAGGAAAGGGGAATTACTGCCCTATTCCAAGGTTGGGGGGCGGTAATTCCCCCTTCCCCCATTGCCCTTCCCCATTCCCATTTTTGTCCCATAGGGCATAATGGAAATGGGGAAGGTGCTAATTACGGCACCGCAAATTGCGGTACCGTAATTAGCTCCCTGGTCCCTTTGCGGGTTGGTTTTTAACACCTGCAAAAAGCAGGCGTTAAAGACTCCAACCGCAAAGGGACCTCGTAGTAAGGCAGTAAGGGTTAACGGTCACCGGTGCCATTAACGGTGACCGTTAACCCTTACCGCCGTCCGTGTAATGAGGCCCTTAGTGTCTTACATCACACAGTTTAGATCCTTAGTATTAGAAAGCAATTGGCCAGAAGAGAAACAATCATCTTTGTTTTATAGAGGCTTGAGAGAAGAGTGGAAAGATGCCTTATCCACAATTGTGAATAGACCCACTTCATGTGAAGATTTAATTGATGTAGTCATACAAATTGATTATAGATTAGGAGAACGCAAGGCTGAGCGTAAAAGAGGAGGTGTTGAGCAACCCAGAGTTTTCCCTAGAGTCAATAAGGGAAGATTAGAATTTTTAAATAAAGAATTGAGAACAGAGAATGCAGAGAGAGTAAATAAAGTGAGAGGTCCTTTAACTAAGGATGAGAAGGATAGGCGTAGGCAGAATAATTTATGTTTATATTGTGGTAGATCAGGATATTTTGTTGGAAATTGCCCTTGGTGTCCAAAAAACTCTTCATCTACTAACAGTTCCAGAAATCAACAAGTGGCTAATAGTATTCAAGCTGCGGTGCCACATATTACAATGAACGTATCCTTGTATATTAAAGAGGAATTAAAGGGAGGTGGTCCAGTAGTAATAGATTCTGGAGCCACAGGTAACTTCATGGATTGGAATGTGGTAAAAGATATGAATGTGCCTTACATAGTAAAAAATATACCAGAGCAAGTGAGAGCGGTGGATGTGTCTCAACTTACATCAGGTTTAATTACACATGAAACAATTCCATTGTGGATGGAAATTGGAGGACACTGGGAGGAAATAGTGTTTGAATTAATAAACACTCCACAGTTGAAGATAATATTAGGGATGCCTTGGTTGACTTATCATAACCCTCAGATTGATTGGGGAAGAAGAGTAGTAAAATTGGATTCTTCTTTTTGTATTACTATGTCATGATGCATACCCCCGGGCTTCCAGACCAGGTCCATCAGCCCCGGGAGCAGGCTTCATGTCGCCTTGAGAAAACCCAGCAACCCCTGCGAGGGGCTTCTGGGTTCAGTCCTGGCGCCTATGGGGCCAGGCTCATATGGGACATCAGTCCTGGCGCCATAGGCGCCAGGCTCATAGGTGCACACTTACCTGATGCAGACCATGCTACAAGAAGATCCAAGCCCATGTGAGGCCTGGAACGGACTACTTCACCTTAGGGACTATTTTGTTACTCGGGTGTGGTTGGGGAGGAATACCTACCTGGGACTACTTTGGAGGCTATTTAAACCACGCCCGAAGAGCAGCACACGCTTCGCGTTATTCTGCATCCAGCAGCGTAACGCTCACCGTGCCAGCAGCAGCATCCAGCCTTCTACCACGCCCGCCTCGAACCTGGAGCACCTAGAAAGAAGGAAAGAAGCAAAGGTTAGAACAAGAGTATTACCTAATTTCTTACCTGATTCTGGATTCATCGCATCTTCAAACCAGAGGAAAGACTTTGTTTTAAAAGCGTTGCATCGCCAGCAGCAGCGCTGCGCCATACTCACAGTTCCACGTAGCATCTCTTCCATCCGGCGCTGTCTCCATCTTTACATCGCCAAATCCCGGCACCTAAGAGGGACAAGAAACAACAAGGTGAGCAGAGAGAACAGACAGAGACAATGGGCCTCATTACGACCCAGGCGGTAAGTTACCGCCTGGGCCGTGACTTTACCACCATGGCGTAAACTACGTTTATGCCATGGTGGTTGGCGGATTTACCGCCCCATTCCAACCTTGGCGGGGCGGTAAATCCCCATTTTCCCATTTACCCTTCCCCATTTTGCCCCATAGGGCATAATGGGGGTGGGGAAGGCGTTAATTACGCAACCGTAAATTACGGTGGCGTAATTAACTCCATGGTCCCTTAACGCCATGGATTTTAACACCTGCTAAAAGCAGGTGTTAAAACCTCCATGGCGCTAAGGGACCTCGTACTCAGGCGGTAAGGGTCGGTGCTGTTTACGCCGCCGTAAAACCCTTAACGCCTGAGTTGTAATGAGGCCCAATCTCTTTAGCTGCCATATGCTTACCTGATTTTACCGCCGGAGGTATAATTCTTCAGCACGCCACATCTTCTAATGCCGCACCTGTAAGATAAGGAGAAAGCAGCAGGTTTAACCCTTGGCATTATTTACCGGACAGTTTTGGGTAACACAGATGTTTACCGGAGCGCTTTCAGCTGTCAATCTTCTTATTGGGTCAAAGCTGCAAGATAAAAGAGGAATTGGACAGGAGTGAATTGCAGACATATTGAACTCTTACGAACTATATACTTATGGCTCTTCGCCAGGACCTATTGGAGTCAGGATTCGTCTACAACTCTTCCAATATCTTCAGGCCAGTGAAATAACTAGTCATCAACGTGCCCCTGCGTGCTTCGCAGGATGGAGGGCTCATCCTTCAAGAATATAAGGTGAGATTGCTGAGAGGGCGCTTCAGAGGTGATTACTGGGGAGGACAGTGGAGGTGCTATCACTTGAATCCACAAGTGGCTAAATCTATCTCTCCACTTGTAGGAGAATATTTCTACGGGCAAAGCAGACAAGATTAGGAGGGCAGATCCAGTGAGTCATCGCTGCACTACGCATCACGTGGGTGGAGGCCGCAGCAGTCCGGGTCCAACCGATGCCACTGTGGGAGCCAGGTGAGCGTAACAGAACGCGAAGCCTATCTACAAATCCCCACCCGGATGTTATGGAAACCTCAGAAACCGACCAACTGGCACAACTATTGGGGGAACTTAGGGCGGAAGTGCACTCCGCTCGCCAAGAGACTAATGCCCTCAGAAGAGAACTAATTGTATCGAAGGAGCGCACAGATGATCTCGCTAGACAACTGCTGCAAACTCAAGCTGGACAAGCACCCCTACCTGGTTCTGGGGGAAACCCAGCTCCTGTGTTATCGAGTAACCCTGTGCAAATAAACCTAACAGGAAATATTCCATTAGCTCCACCCGAACGCTTTGCTGGAGATCCCAAAAGGTTCGCTGTGTTTATGAACCAATACCGCTTGCACTTTTTATGTAGACCAGGAGCCTTCCCAAACGATCAAGCCAAGGTAGCCTTTGTATTATCATATCTCAGCGGCAGTGCAGCTGATTGGTCAATTCCACTAGTTACTCAGGATGACCCAATTCTTCGGGATTTTCAGGGCTTTCAAACGAGCATGGAAAGACTATTTGCCCGGCACTCCCAAGGACAGGCCCTGGATAACAAACTTTTGTCCCTACGACAGGGTAACCAGGATCTGCTAACCTATATTGAAACCTTCAATAGATTTATAGTGGAAACTGGATGGCCTGAGGAAAAACGAATTACATTGTTTCTTCGTGGACTTCAGGGAGAACTTAAAGACGTCTTGGCTCAAGTTGTGAACCCACCTCAGGATTGCGCAGAGTTTATAGACTTAGTGGTCCAGCTGGATCATCGACTCCAGAATAGAAAGGCTGATCGAGCTAAGTTCGAAAATCGGGTATTGGTTAAATCCAATGTTGCCCCCAAAGGAACAAATGCATCAGAACCTATGCAAATCGGGGGGGTCAAAGGACCCTTAACTCAAAAGGAAAGGGAAAGAAGAAGACAGATGCAATTGTGTCTGTACTGTGGAACCTCAGGACATTTTCTACGGGATTGCCCTATAAAACCACCCAAGAAGGTGGTAGGAGTTGCTGATAAAAGTCCAAAAGAGCATGATTCAGAAAACGACCACGCCCGACAAGCGTAGAGGTCCGCTTGCCGAGCTTAAAGAAGGACACTCAGACCTTACATCTGATCATACCAATGGTCCTAATTGATAATAGACAACCGTCACGTATGCACGCAGTAAGGGCCTACATTGATAGCGGGGCCGTAGGGAACTATATGGACCACGAATTGGCTTCCAGGATGAATCTAACTCTCTGCCGAAAAACCACCTCAGATGTCATCACCACAGTTGATGGAACTGAAATAGCCTCTGGGCCTGCAACTCATTCCGCCGCAGAGATGACAATATTGGGTCAGGATGGGCATGGAGAGACTATTGTGTTTGATCAAATCAAAGCCCCACAGTTCCAACGAATACTGGGGATACCATGGTTGGAAACACATAATACTTGTATTGATTGGCGAGAGAAGAGAATAACCTTCCCGGATTGTGCACAAACCTGTTACCCAAAGAAAATTCAGAACGCAGGCCTGGCCACAGTAACCACAGCAGTCATGCAACTACCTCCAGAATACCAAGAATTCCAGGATGTCTTCCAAAATGAACAGGCAAACATCTTACCTCCTCACAGATCGTACGATTGTCAAATCGATCTCATACCCGGTGCACAACCCCCTTGTAGCAGGATCTATGCCTTTATTGAACCTGAGAACCTTCACCTACGACAATACTTAGACCAGTACCTTGCCAATGGCTTTATTCGCCCTTCCAAGTCTCCTGTATCCTCAGCTTTGTTCTTCGTGCCAAAAAAGGAAGGTGACCTTAGAACGTGCACAGACTACCGCGCACTAAATCAGATTACGGTAAAAAACCAGTACCCATTGCCTCTGATCCCCGAACTACTAGACCAAGTAAAGGATGCTTGTGTCTACACTAAGTTAGATCTCCGAGGGGCACATCATCTGGTACGTGTAAAGAAAGGCGACAAATGGAAGACGGCCTTTCGCACCAAGTACGTTTTATTCGAGTATCAGGTGATGCCCTTCGGGTTGTGCAATGCACCAGCAGCCTTCCAGTATTTTATGAACGATGTCATTCGTGAACTCATTGATGTCTGTGTTGTCGTATACATAGACGATATCCTTGTGTACTCCTCCTCAGAATCAGACCATGTTAAGCACGTACGTGCAGTCCTTAAGAAACTACGCCAGCACAAGTTATATGCAAAATTGGAAAAATGTGTTTTTCATGTTACGAAAGTTGAATTCCTTGGATTTATCTTGACTCCAAAAGGAGTCCAAATTGACTCACGAAAGGTGGACGCAATTCTCAAGTGGCCATCACCTAGTTCAGTTAAAGGGGTACAAAGCATGCTCGGATTTGCCAATTTCTACCGCAGATTAATTCCGGACTTCTCACATGTTGTACATCTTATCACAGCACTTTTGCGAAAGAACAAACGTTTCTTGTGGACCGAAGAGGCTGAAAAGGCCTTCCAAGAGCTGAAAGCGAAATTCACGTCTGCGCCTGTCTTAAAGCATCCACGCCCAGAGCTTCCATACAGAGTGGAAACTGATGCATCCAGTTTAGCCAGCTGTCCTGTCCCAGAAGGATCCTGAAACTGGTCAACTTCACCCAGTGGCATTTTGGTCCAGAAAGTTCTCGGCACCCGAGTTAAACTATGCGGTTACCGATAAAGAGGTATTAGCCATCAAATCCTCCTTTAAGGCTTGGCGACACTATCTTCTCGGTGCCAGGCATACCATTACTGTAATCACCGGAACTTGCAGTATCTAAAAACAGCCAAAGCCCAATCATCGCGCCAACTTCGATGAGCATTATTCTTTGCCGAATTCGATTTTGTGATCACTTATCGACCAGGCTGTAAAAATGGCAAGGCAGATGCCTTATCCTGAATAGGAATGGAAGATGCATATGCGAACCCGGAGCCGGTGCCTATAATTTCTGAACAAAGAATTCTTGGCATAACTACTTTACAGACACTAGAAGAAATTCATTTAAAAATCCAAAAACTCTTCAATCCAGCAGCTCTGCAGGACTGGGTAAAGAAAGGCTCGGATTACTCAGTCATCAATGACCTACCCTACTATCAAGGACAACTATTTCTACCACACAAGGAACTACAGGAACTTGTCATCTCCAATTATCATGATTCCCTAATGGAAGGTCACCCAGGTATCGCAAAAACCGAAGCCAAAATTAAGAGACAATTCTGGTGGCCCACCTGGCGAAAAGATATAAAGTCATTTGTGATGTCTTGTGGCATTTGCGCCCAAAACAAGAGTGAGAAGAAAAGACCAGCTGGCCTTTTACAACCTTTGGATATTCCACCTACACCATGGCACACCTTATCTTTAGACTTTATTACTGATCTACCTCCATGTAATGGATTTAACACCATTCTAGTTATCGTGGATCTTTTTTCCAAGATGGCCCACTTTATTCCTTTGAAGGGATTACCTTCTGCTTCAGTCCTGGCCAAGGAGTTCCTCGAAAACATCTTTCGAATACACGGGTTTCCTTCTGTATTGTCGCTGACCGAGGTAGTCAGTTCATTTCACATTTTTGGAAGAAATGTTGCCAATTGGCGCAAATCGACGTAAGGTTATCAACCAGTCACCATCCCCAGACCGATGGTCAGACGGAGAGGACCAACCAGACCCCTGAACAGTACCTTCGTTGCATGCTTCACCAGACCGAAAGTAATTGGAAAGATATTTTATGGATTTCCGAATATGCATACAATAACTCTGTACATTCAGGAACCGGACCAAGCCCCTTTTATACCATATATGGACACCACCCTCGAACCTCAGAACTCGATTTCGCCTCAGCACTTAGAAATGCCTGCAGTTAGTCATTTACATTCTACTATTACACAAGCCTTCAAAGAAGCGACAGAACATTTGAAGCAAGCAAAAGAGAAATACAAGAAAAATGCTGATCTACATAGAAGTGAAACTCCACAGTACCAAATTGGAGATCAGGTTTGGCTAGCTACAAAACACATACCTCTGAAAGGAACTCAGACTTTTAATCCTAGATATTTGGGTCCTTACACCATTAAGGCCATGATCAACCCGGTGGCCGTCAAACTGGAATTACCCTCCAATATGCAAATTCATCCTGTCTTTCATGTTTTACTTTTAAAACCAGTTCAACCAGGAACAAGATTAACCAAACCGCCAGATCCTATCTTGATAGATGGAGAACCTGAATTCGAGGTGAAAAACATCCTGGACTCCAAGGTGGTTAAATCAAAACTTTTTTTACTTAATCGATTGGAAAGGTTACGGGCCACAGGAAAGGTCATGGGAGTCTAGTGACCACGTTCATGCACCACGATTAGTGAAGAGATTCCATCGGGACTTCCCAGACAAACCAGGACCAAGGGGAGGAACGACTTTAGGAGGGGCCTTGAGGGGGAGTGACCACTTCCATCAGCCCCGGGAGCAGGCTTCATGTCGCCTTGAGAAAACCCAGCAACCCCTGCTAGGGGCTGTCTGGGTTTAGTCCTGGCGCCTATGGCGCCAGGCTCATATGGGACATCAGTCCTGGGGCCATAGGCGCCAGGCTCATAGGTGCACACTTACCTGATGCAGACCATGCTGCAAGAAGATCCAAGCCCATGTCCTGGAATGGACTACTTTACCTTAGGGACTATTTGTTATTCGGGTGTGGTCGGGGAGGAATACCTACCTGGGACTACTTTGGAGGCTATTTAAACCACACCCGAAGAGCAGCACACGCTTCGCGTTATTCTGCATCCAGCAGCGTAACGCTCACCGTGCCAGCAGCAGCATCCAGTCTTCTGCCACGCCCGCCTCGAACCTGGAGCACCTAGAAAGAAGGAAAGAAGCAAAGGTTAGAACAAGAGTATTACCTGATTTCTTACCTGATTCCGGATTCATCGCATCTTCAAACCAGAGGAAAGACTTTGTTTTAAAAGCGTTGCATCGCCAGCAGCAGCGCCGCGCCATACTCACCGTTCCACGCAGCATCTCTTGGATCCGGCGCTGTCTCCATCTTTACATCGCCGAATCCCGGCACCTAAGGGGGACAAGAAACAACAAGGTGAGCAGAGAGAACAGACAGAGACAATCTCTTTAGCCGCCATATGCTTGTCTGATTTTACCACCAGAGGTATAATTCTTCAGCACGCCACATCTTCTAATGCCGCACCTGTAAGATAAGGAGAAAGCAGCAAGTTTAACCCTTGGCATTATTTACCGAACAGTTTTGGGTAACACAGACTTTTACCGGAGCGCTTTCAGCTGTCAATCTTCTTATTGGGTCAAAGCTGCAAGATAAAAGAGGAATTGGACAGGAGTGAATTCCAGACATTTTGAACTCTTACGAACTATATACTTACGGCTCTTCGCCAGGACCTACTGGAGTCAGGATTCGTCTACAACTCTTCCAATATCTTCAGGCCAGTGAAGTAACTGGTCATCAACGCGCCCCTGCGTGCTTCGCAGGATGGAGGGCTCATCCTTCAAGAATATAAGGTGAGATTGCTGAGATGGCGCTTCAGAGGTGATTAGTGGGGAGGACAGTGGGGGTGCTATCACTTGAATCCACAAGTGGCTAAATCTATCCCTCCACTTGTAGGAGAATATTTCTACGGGCAAAGCAGACAAGATTAGGAGGGCAGATCCAGTCAGTCATCACTGCAATACGCATCACGTGGGTGGAGGCCGCAGCAGTCCGGGTCCGACCGACGCCCCTGTGGGAGCCAGGTGAGCGTAACATAATTAAAGAATGTGCGGCACCCCTCGCACCGATCATCACAGCATTCATTAATGCCTCATTCAAGATGGGTAATGTCCCTGACAGCCTTAAAGAGGCGTGGGTACGCCCGCTCCTAAAGAAACCAACCTTGGACCCCGCCCAACCTAACAATTAGCGGCCCATTACAACGGTTCCATTTCTCCTAAAAATCCTAGATAAAGCTGCACACATGCAGAGACAGGCCTTCCTGGAAAACATTTCTGTACTAGGTAAAAGGCAGTCCGGATTCCGTAAAGGTCATGGCACTGAAACCGCTTTACTAGATCTGAAGAATCAAATCACCCTAATCTTAGATAAAGGCAAGCCGGCCCTTTTGCTTCTCCTAGACCTTTCGGCGGCATTTGATTTAGTCGATCATGCCATTCTCACGAACCATCTAACTCAGGCCGCTCATTTCTCCAAACAAGCCACAAACTGGATTACCTCCTTCCTCGAAGGTAGAGTGATGAAAGTGTTTTCCAATATAGCCAACGCAGAGCCTACCACCATCAGGTATGGAGTCCCTCAGGGTTCATGTACAGCTCCCACCCTCTATAATCCTTTTACCAAACCTCTCTTTGATAAATTGGACGCACTTGGGATCACATACACCAACTACGCTGACGATACCCAAGTACTCCTCCCGCTCACAGGATGCTACCTTCAGGTCGCAGCCACCCTCCAGAATATATACGCCACCATCCAAGCATGGATGGCAACGAACGGCCTATGTCTTAACGGTGATAAGACCGAAATTCTCATCCTTGGCCAAAAATCCACTCTCAAGAATCTCGACCCACTCTACACAAACCTCTGCATAGACAATTGTGTCATCCCAGTTCTACCTTCGGTTAAAACACTAGGAGTCCACATTGACGCATCACTATCCATGGACAAGCAAGTCAACTCCATTGTCTCTGCCTCCGCCCTGAGCACTAAGCTCATTAATGCCATTAAACCTTTCCTAACCAAAGATAATTGCTTATCTATTGCCAGAGCCACCATTGGAGTCAAGATAGATTATTGTAATGCGCTATTGGCTGGCACTTCCAACACCAATCTCAATAAACTCCAAACAACACAAAATAATGCACTAAGAGCAGCCCTCAATATACCTAAACGGGACCACATCGCGCAAGCCAGAAAGGCAGCACATTGGTTACCTGTCAAAGAGCGCATTACATTCAAAATACTTACCACTGCACACAAATGTATTAACCTATCCGCACCCTCATACCTGTCTGATACTCTAGTCAGATCGCACTCCACTAGACCAACCAGACAATGCCACACCAACCAACTTAGGGTCCCACGCATCAACGACGCACTACCTAGCACACTCAGAGCAGAAACCTCTCTCACTGCCTTCCGAAAAAAACTGAAAACCACCTTGTTCAACTAGCTCCTCCTACGAAATCATCTCCTCTTCCTTTCCTATCTTCTCCTTACTACTCTCTTGCAACTAAGTAATGACTTCATTGTATGTATAACAAGTCATATCTGTAACAAGCGCCACGATGCCCTACGGGCTGCATGTGCGCTTAACAAATGCGAATAAATAAATAAATAAACATACTAATTGTTTTAAGGAAAAAGTTCAGGAAGATGTTTCTGGTAGTCGTTCAGATGTTGTGGAAGGTTTGGTAACATTGGGTGCCATAGTGCATTCTATTGGGGAAGTAATTGGAGAATTACCAAAGTGTTATCAAGATTTAATGATGTGTTTAGTGAAAAGGAAGCTAACAAATTACCTCCTCGAGAATACGATTGTAAAATTGATTTAGAACCAGGAGCCCGCATTCATTGCAGTCGCATCTATGCCCTGACTGAGAAAGAGAATCAACATTTGAAAGATTACATTCAAGAAAATCTGGCTAAGGGGTTCATCAGGCACTCTCAGTCGCCAGCAGCTTCTCCACTATTTTTTGTTCCAAAAAAGGAAGGTACTTTACGGACATGTATAGATTATAGGGTATTGAATAAAATTACAGTTAAAAATAGATATCCTCTGCCCTTAATCTCAGTGATGTTGGACCAGATTCAAGGAGCTTCAGTGTTTACCAAATTAGATCTTCGTGGTGCATACCATTTGGTATGGGTACGTCAAGGTGATGAGTGGAAAACAGCATTTAGAACAAAATTTGGTCTTTCCGAATATCAAGTAATGTCATTTGGACTGTGCAAAGCCCCGGCGGCTTTTCAATTTTTTATAAATGAAGTGTTGAGAGATTTTATTGACATTTTTGTAGTAGTATACATTGATGACATTCTCATTTATTCTAAGGATCTACTGCAACATGAAGAACATGTTAAGAAAGTTCTACAGCGACTAAGGGAAAATAAATTATTTGCTAAGTTAGAAAAGAGCCAATTCCATACCCAAGAAGTAGAATTTTTGGGTTTTATTATTTCACCCAAAGGTTTGGAAATTGGCATGGAGAAAATTAAAGCAGTAGAACAGTGGCCCATTCCAACTTGTGTAAAAGATATTCAAAGCTTTCTGGGTTTCGCAAATTTTTACTGGAGATTCATAAAAGATTTCTCCCATACTGTTTCTCCCATCACCAAATTATTGAAGAAAGGAATGAAATTTGAGTGGAAGGATGAAGCGGATCAGGCCTTTAAAAAATTAATTGAAGAACTGTTTTACATCAGGACCAATTTTATTACATCCCGATCCTTCCCAGAAGCTTCCAATACTGCAATTGGAGCAGTACTTTCTCAAAGGCATCCTGAAACTGTATCCTGTGGCCTATCTATTCAAGAAGTTGCTTCCTGCTGAGATGAACTACACGATTACTGATAGAGAACTCCTTGCAATCAAGAAGGCATTTCAAGAATGGAGGCATTATCTGTTAGGAGCAATATTAACAATAACAGTTTTAACTGATCATAGGAATCTTATGTTTTTGAAATCTGCTCGAACCTTATCACCAAGACAACTTAGATGGTCACTTTTCTTTTCAGAATATGATTTTGTGATAACATTCAAGCCAGGGCGGTTAAACGGTAAAGCGGACGCTTTATCTCGACAAAGTTCTTCAGATGAGGTAGAAAATCATTTATTACCTGAGCCAGTGATTGTAGAAGATAGATTTATTCTAAGTACTACGAAAGAAGAGAATCTGCTTCTTGAAAACATTTGAAGGGAATTACCGGAAAAGGCATTTCAATCTTGGCTTTCGGAGGATTCTGGAAGACATTTAATTGATGGATTTCCATGTGTCCATTCTAAAATTTACCTTTCAAGTAAAGAACTGCAAAAGGAAATTATGCAGGAATGTCATGAATCAGAGTTGGTGGGTCATCCTGGAATTCGTAAGACAATTGAATTGGTGGAAAGAAAGTTCTGGTGGAAAGAGAAGAAAAAAGATATTGAAGACTATGTGAAAACTTGTGAAGTCTGTGCTCAAGTGAAATCAGGAGGAGGGAAACCATCTGGATTACTTAACCCCTTACTAGTACCCCCTCGTCCATGGTTTACGATCTCTATGGATTATATTGTAGATCTTCCTAAAGATCAAGGCTACACTACAGTATTAGTAGTTGTAGATTTACTGACCAAAGCTGGGCATTTCATTCCCATGAAAGGAGAGGCCTCTGCAAGGCATCTGGCAAAGAGTTTTTTGCAAGAAGTGGTGCGACTCCATGGATTACCAACACAAATTATATCAGATTGAGGGTCTCAATTAATTTCTAAGTTTTGGCGAGCTTTCTGTAAGGAGTTGGAGATTGAGATAAAGCTTTCTTCAGGTTATCATCCACAAACCAATGGCCAAACAGAACGAGTAAATCAGGAGTTAGAAAAATATATCAGAACTTTTTGAAAGGAGAAAGGGAGCTGGGTGGATCTTCTTTGGTTGGCAGAGTTTAGCTATAACAATTCTGTCAAAGATTCTACTAATTATTCTCCTTTTTTCAGTAATTACGGTTTTCATCCACGATTTTTGAAAGAAGTGTTACCATCTGAGTATTCCAATCCAGAGGTTGAGCATCGTTTGACTAGTATTAGGGATGGTTTAGAAAAAGTAAAGAAAACTTTGGAGAAAAGTAAATTAAGGTTTAAGGCCTTTGCTGATAGACATTATCAGGTGGGTCAAAAAGTTTGGTTGTCCACAAAAAATCTACGTTTAAGGGGAAGAACTAAATTTAGTCCGAAATTTATTGGTCCATTTGAAATTGAAAAGATAATAAATCCAGTGGCAATCAGGCTGAAATTACCCCCCAGTATCAAAAGTCATCCTACAATTTCATGAAGAAGAGTTTGAAGTTAAGAACATTTTAGATTCCAGGTTTGTTAGAGGTACTTTGCAGTATCTTATTGATTGGAGGGGCATGAAGAAAGATCTTAGGAGGATCAGAGTGATGTATATGCCCCTCAATTAATAAGACAGTTTCATAGAAGGTTCCCTGCTAAGCCAGGCCCTGGGACAGGGCTTTGAAGAGGGGGTACTGTTAGAGCTGGCTGGAGTAGTAATCAGGAAGAGAATGTACATAGAATTAACATTGTGGTTGCCCAAGTGAAGATGGAGAGAAAGAAACTTAATCTGATTGGTTTAAGGAACAATAGTATGTTTGGTTTGTCTGATTGGTGGATAGGATAATGGGTTGGATTCTTGGGAGGTGAGCAAGATTCTAAACTGCCTTTCATCCAAAGTAATTCAGTGGCTGGTTGTACATTAGTTAAGCTCCTTAAGTGAGGCCTTTCAGAGTTCAGAAGATTTACTAAAGAAGTGAGAAAATCGTTGCTGAGCCAGATTGATCAAGAAGACATCAGCTGGGATCGTTCCTTTTAAAAGCTTAAAGATTCTCACAGTGAACTTCCATTTTATATCAGAAACTTAAAGAGTATAGAAGTTTAAAGTTTACTATAAGAAGAGAAAACGTTTACAGTTTATATACAATATGGAAAATAATTGAAAAGACTGCGCGCAAGTTTAAAGTTGTTAATAGCGTGAAAAGTGTTTCAAGACTGTTTAACGTGCGCGCGAGTCTTCGTGTCTTCAGCAACGTTGTTGGGAGCGCGTGTGTATGAGAGCGCGTGTTGGATTGCGATAGACCGTGAGTCCATATTAACTGAGCGTGGGTAATTTTTAGCGTGTGTACATTTTTCATGTGAGTGACGTTACGTATGAAAGCGTGTTGGATTGCGATAGAGCGCAAGTCCATTTTTATTGAGCGCGAGTTGTTTTTGGCGTGTGAACTATTTTCACATGAGAGACGTCACAAGTAATAGCGCAAGTTTGGTTGGCGATAGAGCACAGGTCCATTTGAACTAGCGCGTAGTTTTTCAGTGCGAGCGCGTGTTTCACGTACACGTGAATTTGTTAACGTGTGCGTGTATTTGTTAAGGTGCGTGTGTAATTTTTTATCGCGAGGACAATTTCCCAGGTCTTGTGATTTTGCATGTTTATTGCATGGTTGCAGAGAGTGAATAAGTTATTTCAAGAAAGTTTATGAGTTTCTACTAATGCAATTTTCACACAAAAGAGAATTCAATACTTCAAGAAAGACTGCATTTCTCAAGAGTATTTGAAAATTCGAACTTACTGGAGTTAAATGAACTTAAAAGTCAAAGAAGAATATCTAAGGTTGTAAGGTGTTTTCAAGAGTAATTTTTCGTTAGGATATTAAAGAGACTGGAATGGCTAGTGACAATATGCACTAAAACATTACAACAGTTTACAAGATATTCCATACAGATAATTAACCTCTAAGTCTTAAACAGAGGTATAAGAGGTAAAGAAGTTAGAATTTGTTTTAAAAATAATTTAGAGAAAAAGGTTTACACTAATGTATAAGTAACCAAGTTTATTTGTTTACTACAGATACCAGAACCTACCAGAAGGTTGCAGGGCTGCAGTGTCTCCGTTGTTATTTTATCCAAAATCCCCTTTCCCTTTCTTGGGGTTCTCAGCTCAGCTTTTACTTTAGGGTTGAGAGGTGAACTCCTGGTGAGGGTCTGTGGGGCCAGCATCAACTCCTGTGGAATTCAGTCAAGCCGGACCCTGACACCACCTTTAAAGGTCTTCGGAGGTGGGTTGGAGAGGCCCCAGGGATGGCAGTCAGAGGAGAGGCAGTCAGGGTGGAATTAATGAGAGATCAGAGATGCCTATCGAGAAGGAGGAGGTTGGCCCGAGAGCCTGGGCCATGATCATGCCATTTCGGTAGACATTAATGATGCACCTAGATGATGAGAAGTATGCCAAGAGAACTTCCCATCTAGTTCCACCATTAGTGGGTGAGGAGGAAAAAGGGGATAGGATAGAGACCATATGGGGAGTCCATGTGTCAGGAGAAGGAAGAGTGAAGAGGATGTCAGAGATAGTCTGTCTGGAGGAAGCACTGGCATAGGTATCAGCAATGGGGAGGCCTGGGTTAGAGGGTAGGATCCCTTTCTTAAACTTTTTCCTTCCAGACTTCAAGAGAGGTAGGATAGGTGATAGAGTAACAGTAAGAGTAGATAGGGGAGGCAGAGAGCACCATGAGTACTGGGGGTAGGGGAGTGCGTAGGTAAGGAAGAAGGACTGCTGTCACGATCCCTGCCCCTGACCGCCTCAGGTATATCAGCCCCCTGGCAGCAGTGGGGCTAAAGCCCTTCCCACTGGCCCCAAGGGCCTTAAAACTCCATCAAAAACATACATGGAGTCAGTCCTGGCACCTTTGGCGCCAGGCTCATTATCAGGAATAAAGCAATACCAGTTTTGGACCTTAATCCAACATGGAGGCCTATTACACAGCTCAGTTTTTTAAAATCAAGCCATGCGGTCTAGTGTTTTGGGTGTGGCTGGGACTGGAACTACTTGGCCTCAAACTATTTTACCTGGGCTATTTAAACCACACCCAAAAAGCAGAACACGCTTAGAGTTATTCTGCACTCCTGCAGCATAACGCTCACCGTGTCCAGCTCCTGCTCACCTGCTTCTCCGGCAGCCTGATCCTGAAGCCCCTAGATCTGGATTCCATTAATAACCTGGAAGAACAAGAACAGCATTAGCGAGCAAGAACACTTTGTTAGGGAGAATTCTCTGTTAAGGCTAATTTCCCAAACCTAGTGTGTCCCCCAGCAGCTTTGCTGGATTTGTGGGGTTTATTTTTTTTCTCCTGCTAAGAGTAAGACTCTTTTTCTCCCACTCTTAGGCATGATTTGAGAATGTCCTTTGACTATGAATGTGTTTTATGGGCTATGGGGTCTTCTACTCCATAGGGCTTCATGTGTTTTGGCATATGTGTTACACAGCACCCTCAGTGCAGTAACACAGGGGTGTCATAGTGACCCCCAAACATAGACTCCATACCCTGGGACTTACTACTGTCTCCCAGGGCATGTAAAGTCACCATTGGCTTTACTAGTCTTACATTTTAAACAGAACCAATACAAACCATCATATTGTGGAAGTACTGGCAGGGTTAATTCGATTGCCCTTGGGTCTGTTTTCCAAGGGGGCACTGTCCAGTCCCCCCTTGTCGAGTTTCTGGCTGGTGGCAGTGGATACCAAGCGAAATATTCCACCAGAATATTTCCTATGGGATTTTCCCATTCATTTTAAACGCACCACTTTTTGGTGCAATGTTAAAGATACCGCCGGGTTATTTATTTAATATTTATTCCCCGGTTGGGTCTTTTTGCCAGGACTCGGTTTTAAAATGGCATTTGTGTTCGCCTCTGAAACTCTAACCCAAGTCGAGCCCTTTGTTCCACTTTTTGGCGGGCTTCTCCACAGAAGTCCTCCAAATGGTGCCACTCTGTCTGGGGTCAACAGGATGTGTGGGAGGGAGATTAGGCACCCTGGACTGAGTTGCCTTGGCAACTCAAGTCGCACTCTTGTGTGATTGGCCCAGTGGTGAGCCGCCCGGCTCACCACTTAGCATGTATGAGAAACAGCTAGCTTGATGAATGGGGGTTTTGCTGCATAAAAGCAGGGCTTTGGGGACTGGAACTTCAGAAGTCACCACAGGACCTAAAGAATCCGAAGAGGGGAGAAGCTGAGCCATCTACAACGACGACACAACCGGTGGAGCCCTGCTGTACGAACTCACCACTTCCCCGACGACAAAGGATATCTTCTTCCCGGAGAGTCTTCTTCCCTTTGAGCTGGTGGGACCAACCAGTTCACCTTTTTCGCCTTCCTGGATCGTCTCGTGGTCGAATCGCCCATGCCAAGCACCCCGGCGGTCGGATAGCCACGCTTCACCACTTCCGCGAATAAAAGGGTTGTACCTTTTAACCGGGAAACTCCGCGGCTGGTTTCTTTCCTGGCAGTGCAACGACCTCCAGCTTTCCTCCACATCGAAATCTTCTCTTCCCCTGGACGAAGCCCGACTTGCACCCGCTGCCAGGAACAACTGCCCCCGCTGGGGCTTTCTCACTATTTCAGGTACTGTGTCCCGCCTGGTCTCCCTTGCAACAGATTGTCCAAGGTGTCCCGTAAATCCTTGACTCTCTAACTGGGTTGACCTCAGACCTGCTAACTTTGCCTTTCTGAACTGATCCAACCCCTTTTTGACTTTTCTGCAAAGACTTTGAGTGCATTTCCACTGGGTGATCTTGGGCACATTCCGCCTTGCCCTCTCCAATAGTGGGCCTGGCCTATGAACTTTTTGCTATACAGTAGACCCTGCCTTTCTTGACTTTCTGTGGTTGCTTAAAAGTGTTGGTATTGTGTTATTTTCCTATTCTGCCTTTTCTCTCCCTTTTTAAAGAAATTATTGGAGTGCCATCTACGGTGACGCGCTCACCTCTGTTTTGCTAAATAAGTGGTGTCTTAACCTAGACTTGTCGAATAATGAATTAGGGAGGTGTATATACTTATAGTGACTGTGTTTGAACTTGCTTGACATATTAGTGCCAGTGTATTTTTACAAGTGTGTTTTTAAATAAATAATTATATACTTTTATACCAAAGCTCTGGTCAGTGTTTGTTTGTGCTACTGTATTTTTAGCCCTATTGTGTATACTCTATATACTGCCTAACTCTTCTTGAGAGAAGTCTGACTGCTCAGCCACAGCTACCAGGTAAATCTGGGTGGTGCAGACTGCTACTAATTGGGTTTACTGCTTACTCCTGTAGTCTTAAACTTTTTGCAGTGGTCCCTAAGGGAACTGCACAGGTTTCTGCCTAACACACTTACCTGTGAAGTAACAGGTCTTCAATCCATCCTGCGCTTCGATTACCTCGCCCATCTCCAGAATTCGCCGCAACCTGCAAAGGTAAAGAAACAAGGACAGCATTAATAACAATTCTTACCTGGGCAAGCAGCGAGTCCTGGCAGCACCCTGCGCTTCTCTTACCTCGCCCATCTCCGGGTTTCACCGCAACCTGCAAGGGAGAAGGAACAAGGTCAGCATTAACAAAGCACTTACCTGGGCAAGCAGTGCTTCGATCGCTCATCACTCCGAAACATCACTGCAACCTGTACAAAGAAGGGAAGAGAACACAGGGTAGCAATTAAGACCAATAAACAGCGCAGCGCTCCGCGCATCAATAACTCACTGTGGTCTTCGCCATTGCCGCGGCAACTCCGAGATCGCAACCTTCGCTGTGAAAACAAAAAGAGACATTGTTAGGGAACAGCATAGTGGAGCAAGATGCCGAGAAGACAGAGAAAACGGAGGGAAAGAAAGAGACAGAATAAAGACGGAAAAGACATTATAACTCACCTGGAAGACAGCAAGCAGAGTCGGAGTCACAGCCGGTCTGGACCCGCCATAAGGCCACACCGACCAGTGAAGCAACTAGGTCCACGGAACGCCCGCACCAACCACGCACCCCTGCACAGAGACGCAGGATGGAGAGTTCAACGCACAAAAACCTAAGGTGAGTAATAACCCCAAGGGAGGGGATTTGGACCAGAGGGAGGTGGAGTCCACCCATCACATAACCAGTATCTTAACCCACCATTCACCTGTTATAGGCGATACCCAACGTCTGGTACATAACCAAGCAGAGAGGGGTCCGGGATAGTGCTTAGACCTCTATCCAGTATCCTGTAGCGGGCCCGTGGATACCAGGTGAGCGTAACAGAACGCAAAGCCTCAATTAAAAACATCCACCTGGGCGTCATGGAAACATCAGAGACTGACCAACTAGCCCAGTTACTGGGAGAATTACGGGCCGAGGTGCACTCCGCCCGGCAAGAAACCAACGCCCTTCGGAGGGAGTTGATTGTCACCAAGGACCGCACCGATGAATTAGCCAGACAATTGCTCCAAATACAGGCTGGGCAGGCTCTGTTGCCAGGAAGTATTCCGTCGGTTCCAGCCACATCTGTCAATCCAGTGCAGGTGGTCCTACCTGGGGCAGTTCCTTTGGCCCCACTGGAACGTTTTATGGGGGACCCAAGAAAATATGCAGTATTCATGAACCAGTGCTGACTCCATTTTCTTTGTAGACCCAGAGCCTTTCCTAACGATCAGTCGTGGGTTGCCTTCGTTCTGTCATATCTGAGTGGCAGTGCTGCGGATTGGTCCATACCGTTAGTAAGCCAGGATGACCCACTCCTGCAGGATTTCAGGGGGTTTCTACAGGAAATGGAGAAGCTGTTTGCCTGACATACCCAGGGCCAAGCTCTGGATAACAAACTTCTTTCCCTCCGCCAAGGCAGCCAAGATTTTTTAACATATATCACCACATTTAACAGACTTGTTGTTGAAACTGGGTGGCCTGAGGAGAAACGAACAACGTTATTCCATCAAGGATTACGGGGGGAATTGAAAGACGCCAAAAGACTGCGCAGAGTTCATCAACCTAGGTGTGCAGCTTGTCCACAGGCTGGAGGATCGAAGGACATACCGAGCCAGAATTGAGAATCGGACTGTGTATGTACGCTCAAAGGAGAACATTTCGCGTTCATCAGAAAAACACTTCGGAACCCATGCAAATTGGGGGGGGGTACGGAGCCCATTAACCAAGCAGAAAGAGACAAAAGGAGACAACAGCAATTATGCCTGTACTGCGGGAAATCAGGTCACTTCCTCAGAGAATGTCTGGTAAAACCCCCTAGGAGAACAGTTGGAGCTACAGAGAAAGAAGGAGGAGAACAAGAGTCGGAAAACTTCCAGGCCCGGCAAGCGTAAAGGTCCGTTTGTCGAGCGAAGGAAAAGAGCCACAGACCTCACACCTTGCCTTGCCTGTGATTTTGATCAGTCACCAACAACCGTCTTCGATGCATGCTGTGGAGGTATACATAGATAGCAGAGCCGTTGGTAACTACATAGACCAAGGCCTGGCAACAAGGATGGGGCTTCCCCTCTGTCAGAAAACGACAACTGAGAAGGTTACCACTGTCGAAGGCACAGAGGTAGCTTCTGGTCCTGTAACTCAACGCACAGCAGAATTGACTCTTCTGTACCAAGACGTACATCGGGAAGCCATTGCCTTCGACCTTATCAAGGGCCCTCAGTTCCGGGTGATTCTAGGGATGCCGTGGTTGGTGGCTCACAATCCTAACATCGACTGGCGAGCCAAAAAATTAGCCTTCTCCAATGGGTGTGCTCATGCGTGCTACCAAGTGGAAATGCCATTGCCTGACCCAGAGACACCTGTCCAAGATAAAGAGGCGTTGGTACTAGGTGTAACAAGTACACTATCAAGCGAATACCACGATTTCCAAGACGTTTTCCAAAAAGAACATGCTAATACCTTACCCCCTTGCCCTCTCGCATGACTGTCAGATTGCCCTTGTACCTGGTTCACAAATCCTGTGTAGCTGAATTTATGCACTCACCGAACCTGAAAATCTCCACTTGAAATCATATCTGGACCAATACCTGGCAAACGGTTTTATCCGCCCGTCCAAATCCACGGCAGCCTCGCCCCTATTCTTCGTACCCAAGAAGGAGGGGAACTTGAGAACGTGCATCGACTACCGCGCACTAAACCAGGTAACAGTTAAAAACTGTTATCCTCTACCCCTTATCCCAGAACTGCTGGACCAAGTCAAGCATGCCCAAATTTACACCAAATTGGACCTCAGGGGGGCATACCATCTTGTGCATGTAAAGAAAGGAGACAAATGGAAGACCGCCTTTCGTACTAAGTATGGGCTGTATGAATATCAGGTGATGCCCTTTGGGCTTTGCAACACTCCTGCCGCATTCCAGTACTTCATGAACGGTGTACTATGGGAATTGATCGACGTATGTGCCCGAGTTTACATCGACGACATCTTGGTGTACTCCTCTTCTAAACAGGACCTTGTCAGGCACGTTCGCTCCGTCCTTGCAAAACTCTGACAGCACCAGCTATACGCCAAACTTGAAAAGTGCTCCTTCCATGTCACCGAAGTCGAGTTCCTTGGTTTTGTCCTCACTCCCATAGGCGTCCGGATGCATATGCACAAAGTAGACGCCATCCTTAGCTGGCCATCACCGTCTTCAGTCAAAGTTGTCCAAAGTATGCTCGGCTTTGCGAACTTTTATCGTCGATTCATCACGGGTTTCTCCCAGATTGTGCACCCGATCACTTCTTTATTACGAAAAAACAACAAACTGTTCCAATGGACAGAAGAGGCGGAGAAGGCCTTTCAGGAACTCAAGAAAAGATTTACCTCAGCCCCGGTGCTATGACACCCCCGCCCAGATCTCCCATATGTAGTGGAAACAGATGCCTACAGCATGGTAATGGGGGCTGTTATTTCCCAAAGGGATCCCGAAACAAGCCAGTTGCATCTTGTGGCCTTTTGGTCGCGAAAAAGTACTACACCTGAACTTAACGATGCAATAACAGACAAGGAACTCCTAGCGATCAAGGCAGCCTTTAAGGCTAGGCAGCATTACCTCCTAGGCGCCAGACATACCATCACAGTAATCACCGACCATCGCAACCTGCAATACCTCAAGATGGCAAAGGCTCAATCATCCTGTCAACTCTGATGGGCTTTATTCTTCACAGAATATGATTACATAATCACGTACCGACCTGGAGTCCAGAACAGAAAAGCGGACGCCCTATCCCGCATAGGTATTGATGGGAACGATTATTCAACCTCAGACCCGGTGGCCATTATTCCAGGTGACAAACTACTAGGACTT
The DNA here is from genome assembly GCF_040938575.1 of Ambystoma mexicanum. Lineage (NCBI taxonomy): Eukaryota > Metazoa > Chordata > Amphibia > Caudata > Ambystomatidae > Ambystoma > Ambystoma mexicanum. Next base: position 1,347,211,567 of record NC_090923.1, read on the forward strand.
ACAACAACGTTATCTCTGGATGAACTCCAAAAGGAAATTCGGCTCCTAATGAACACTGACGCTCTACAACACTGGACCACTCAAGGTGAACATTACACAACAAAGAACCAATTCCCATATTTCAGAGGATGTTTATATCTACCAAATAAGGCACTACAAGAACAAGTAAATTCTGGTTATTACGACCCCCTGATAGAAGGACATCCAGGAATTGCCAAGACCCTAGCCAAGGTGAAAAGAAAATATTGGTGGCCGACCTGGCGAAAGGACATTATGCAGTTTATTCTGTCATGTGGCATTTGTGCACAGAATAAAACCCAGAAACAAAGACCTGTGGGCCTTCTTCAACCCCTGGATATTCCATCTACCCCTTGGCACACACTCTCCCTCGATTTCATCACAGATCTGCCTCCCTGTCAAGGGTTCAACACTATCCTAGTGGTTGTTGACCTATTCTCTAGAATGGCCAATTCCATTCCGCTTAAGGGTCTACCAAACGCATCCAGTCTGGCAAAGGTGTTTTTTAGAGCAAATTGTATGATTACATGGTTTCCTCTCCGTACTGATTTCTGACCGAGGGAGTCAGTTTGTGTCTAACTTCTGTAGGAAGAGTTGTGCAATTGCCCAAATCGATGTTTGTCTGACCACTGGTCACCATCCCCTAACGGATGGCCAAACGGAGCGGACGAATCAGACACTAGAGCAATACCTACGGTGCATATTACATCAAGTGGAGGAAAGCTGGAAGGATGTGCTGTGGATAGCCGAATATGCCTACATCAACTCGCTACACACCAGTACTGAAGAGAGTCAATTCTGTACCGTATATGGAAGGCACCCACGTACTTCCGAATTAGCTACCCCCATGGCCTTGGAAATGCCCGCGGTAAAGACTTTACATATGACCATCACTCAAGCCTTCAAAAAGGCAGCATATCACTTGATCCAAGCCAAAGAAAGACAGAAATGATTCTCTGATCAACACCGAAGAAAAGCCCCAGACTAACAAGTCGGAGATGAAGTCTGGTTGGCGTCTCGGCACGTGTCCATATGAGGAACTCGAACATTTCGTCCCAGATATCTAGGGCCCTATACCATCAAGGCTATTATAGATCCTGTGGCAGTAAAACTAGATTTACCACCAAATAAGCAGATCCATCCCGTATTCCTCGTGTCACTCTTAAAACCTGTTCAGCATGGAACTCGGGTCAAAACACCACCAAATCCGATACTGGTTAACGGAGAACCCAAATTTGAAGTCAAGGACATCCTAGATTCTAAACTCACCAGGCCCAAGTTATATTACTTAGTGGACTGGAAGGGATACTGCCCTCAGGACAGGACATGGGAGCCTAGCGAGCACGTCCATGTGCCGCGCCTGGTAAGACGATTTCATCAGAACCATCCGACCAAACCAGGGCCGGACGGAGGAAATACCTTGAGAGGGGGGAGTGCTGTCACAATACATGCCCCTGACCCCCTCAGGTATAACTGTCCCTTGGCAGCAGGGGGGCTAAAGCCCTTCACACTTGCCCCAAGGGCCTTAAAACTCCATCAGAAACATACATGGAGTCAGTCGTGGCACCTTTGGCGCCAGGCTCATTATCAGGAATAAAGCAATACCAGTTTTGGACATTAATCCAACATGGAGGCCTATTACACAGCTCAGTTCTTTAGAACCAAGCTAGGCGGTCTAGTGTTTTGGGTGTGGCTGGGCCTGGAACTACTTGGCCTGGAACTACTTTACCTGGGCTATTTAAACAACACCCAAACAGCAGAACACGCTTTGCATTATTCTGCACTCCTGCAGCGTAACGCTCACCGTGTCCAACTCCTGTTCATATGCTTCTCCGGCAGCCCGATCCTGAAGCCCCTAGATCTGGATTCCATTAATAACCTGGAAGAACAAGAACAGCACTAGCGAGCAAGAACACTTACCTGTGAAGTAACCGATCTTGAATCCATCCTGCACTTCGCTTACCTCGGCCATCTTTGGAGTTCGCTGCAACCTGCAAAGGTAAAGAAACAAGGACAGCATTAATAACAATTCCTACCTGGGCAAACTGCGAGTCCTGGCAGCACCCTGCGCTTCTCTTATCTCACCCATCTCTGGGTTTCACCGCAACCTGCAAGGAACAAGGTCAGCATTAACAAAGCACTTAAGTGGGCAAGTAGCGCTTCGATCGCTCATCACTCCAGAACATCACCGCAACCTGTACAAAGAAGGGAAGAGAACACAGGTTAGCAATTAACACCAATAAACAGCACAGTGCTCTGCGCATCAATAACTCACTGTGGTATTCGCCATCGGTGCGGCAACTCCGAGATCGCAACCATCCCTGTGAAAACAAAAAGAGACATTGTTAGGGAACAGCGTAGTGGAGCAAGACGCCAAGAAGACAGAGAAAACAGAGGGAAAGAAAGAGACAGAATAAAGACGGAAAAGACATTATAACTCACCTGGAAGACAGCAAGCAGAGTCTGAGTCACAGCCGGTCTTACCCGACATACGGGCACACGGACCAGTGAAGCGACTAATCCGTGGACCTAGTCGCTTCACTGGTCCGTGTGCCCTTATGTCGGGTAAGACCGGCTGTGACTCTTTATGTTTGTGTGCGTTGAACTCTCCATCCTGCGTCTCTGTGCAGGACGTCCCCGCACCAACCACGCGCCCCTGCACAGAGATGAGCAATAATCCCAAGGGAGGGGATTTGGACCAGAGGGAGGTGGGAGTCCACCCATCACAGAACCAGTATCTTAATCTCCATTCTCCTGTTATAGGCGCTACCCAATGTCTGGCACATAACCAAGCATTTGAGCTTGACACTACACTGTACAGGAGGAAATCACCAGGCAGCCAATACAGGGGAGATGGAAAAGATGTACAGTAAGTCAGGGGTCCAAGGAAACAGGCTTAAGTTACAGTACAGTAAAATCACAACATGAGTGAGATTGGGGGAATCAGGTAAAGGGCCAACATTATAACATAGTCACAGGAGTAACAGAATGGCCAAAATTTGAAATTTAAAAAGGCTGTGGAGGGGCAAGGTTTGTACAGTCAAAGGTATAGAAAAATGTTCAACAGATATGTAAAATGCAGCAATATAGGTAAAACTAGCACCGGTCAGAACAGCTAGATTCAATGTTTCAGTAAATATGCAAAATGCAGGAATTTAGGTAAGGCTAGCACAGGTCAGAACAGCTAGTTTTGAGTTTTCAGCAAATATGCAAAATGCAGTAATTTGGGTAAGGATAGCACAGGTCAGAACAGCTAGATTTGATTTTTCAGCAAGTGGGCAAAGAAGCAAGATGTAGATTTAGTGAGGCATGTCCAGGAATGAGGAAACAAGAATATCAAATGGTCAGCAAGCAGCCTAAGTGTGGTACAACAGTTTCATTAATAAAACATCACCAACAATCAAAGATTGCAGTAGCACCTTGAGATGGCAGTCAAGAAGGTGAGAGGCTGAAGTGGAGTCGGGGCATAGGAGCCCAGTGGAAAACTCAAGCAAGGAAAAGAGTCAGCGTTGCAGGTGGGACCAACAAACAAGTCCAGGAGAGCAGCAACTTAGAGGTATAGTCAGGACAAACACCAGGAAACACCTCATGGACTGCAGGAAGGAGAAAGACCTAGCCATGGGGGACCAAGCGGGAACGGGGAGGCACTTCAAAACACTATTCAGCTGTATAAAGTGCCTAACAAATGCTCAATACAATTAATAAAATAAAAAACACAGGGGCAGGGGACAATGGAGGACAATGTGCCAGCAGCGAGAAGAGGGATTGGAGGCTGTGGGCCAGCGCTGGTGTGGAGAGGCACAGCACAGTGCAGAGAGACCCTGGGGAGAGCCTGTGCAGCCCTCCAGGGGTGTCTGCAGAGGGGGGACATCCTTAGCGGGCTGTGCATCGGTCTGGTAGCTGGAGAATAGTGTGGCAGAAAGGGAGGGGGCACACTCCTGCTCCAGACAGGGTAGGTTGTTGTCCTTCGGTGGGGGCCGGCATGCGCCTGCCGGCTCCCGGGTCGGGCGCTCTTTTGCTGGGTTCCCTGCTCAATCAGGCAGCACTGTAGAGGCTAGTGGATGCCTCAGGGAGGCAGCAAGCCCAGTGGCCATGTTGGAAGGCCCAGGTTATTTGAAAAGAGCTGTAGACCTCACACACTCGAAGGGCCTTCCCAGAGTGGTGGGACAACCTAGGTTAAAGTTCCTTCCCTATCCTATCTGGGTATGTTTGGTTGACTTGAGTACTCACCAGAGCCTTTCTGAACTTTTGATCTAACTTTGGAACATTTCTAAAATCATCACCTCAGCCCAATGCATTCTTTTTTATATAACCTTACCTGAAGAAGTTATATTTTGGAAATGGTAGCTTTTGGGCACAAGATCCCACACCATCTTAGGGTTGGACAATTAAGGGAAGCTGTTATTGTGTTGATGCTGAAGAATGCTGCTTATTTTCCTTGCATCTGACTACTCACCTGTATTGCACTGGTAATTGAGTCATATGCAATCCTATTCTCCCAATGGTAATGTGTATATATGTTTTATAAGGGTTTGTGTAACAATGCTTACCTGTGATTTTTATATGCTTACTGTATAACTCAAGGTCTAAAGAATAACTATTTTTATATATTTACTGTCTAGAATGATTGGTGTTGCTCTGTGCAGACTCATTGTAGTCCTAGACCACTCTCACACTTTTCCTGAAACTATCCTTGTTATAGATTTCCCAGTATCCCGCCAGTAATTCCGGCGGGATACTGGGAAACGGATTTACCGTTTCCGGCGCCTGATGTCCCAGTAACTCTGGGAAATTCCAGGTGACGCCAATGGAGGTCATTCACATTCCATGGAGTCCCACAGGACTTGCAGGGGGCAATTTCAGGTATTTCTGGCACCAGTAATACGAGGGCTGAAAATACCTGCTATTTTCTTTGAAAATTTGGTTTTATTGAAAGTTTTTGGTTATGACATTAACAAAACAACAATGTAACCTTTGGAGAAAAAGAAACATGTCTTTGATCACAACCTTTCCCCACCCCACCCTCGCGCCCACCCCCTTCCCCCCTGGCCCCCTTAACCATGGAAGCTGGGAATAGAATTGCAGAAGAGGTTTAACACGGTGCACAATAATGCGTTGCAAGAGTACACATAAACACGCTCAAAGCATAGGGTCCGGCCTCAAGAAATTCAATTAATTACCCGGCGGACTCCCCCCATCCCCAGGGAGGGGTGCACCAAGGGCGGCACTCGAGTCTGGTAATTTATCCATGGTGTACAACACTACTGAAGCCACTTTCCCATATTTATCAAAGAAGGGGAGCCATAGGCCCTCAATATTGGATTTAGATTCATCAATCAGGTGGGTCAGGAACTCCATGTCATATATGGCGCGTAGTTTAGCAACCCAGACCCCTTCCCCCAGGGGTCGGGGTGTCTGCCATTTTTGGGCCCAACAACATCTGGCTGCGACTAGCATGACCTGTAGCACATGGTCATGTGCCACTTTCGAGCCGCCCTCTATTTCAATGCCAAATAACATTAGCCCCAGGGATAAGGTCCTTTCAACTCCGTCAACCCCTTTATCCAGGACAACACCTCACTCCAATAAGCTTGGACCACCTTACACTTCCACCACATATGGATATAGTCCCCTCTTTCAGTGTGAGATTGCCAACAGTGTGGGTCGTACCTCTTTCTCATTCTGGCTATCCTCTGTGGGGGGTAGTGCCACCCGTGGATCAGTTTCAGGGTCTGATGGCGATATTGGGGCGTGGCCGTGGAGCGGCTGTCTTGTCGGCAGATCTTGGTCCATCTCCTTTCGGTGATGTGCGTGTCAAGGTCTTTTTCCCATTGCACCTGAGCGGGGGGGGCGTCTCTTGGGGCGGAAAGCAGTAGAAAGGCATAGGGTCTCGATATTACACCCTTGGTCCCTTTGTACATGATTAGAAATTTCTCAAAGTCTGTTAGGTCCCGCCTAAGGGTATCCCCCCATCTGCTTTCTGTGAGGGCCCCCTTAAATTGTAAATATCGAAATGGGGAGAGGTTGCTGAGTCCCAGAACCTCTTTCAGGTCTCCCAGGGATATAAATGTTCCGTCCACCCAGAGCTGCCCCGCCCTGTTGAGGCCTACTTCATACCATTGCTGGTAGGCTAATGGTTCGTTGATGCCCTCCCAAAGTGGGGAGGGGGGCAAATGCAGCTTAAGGGCGAGGGCCATGTCGTGAGCCATCGGAGGTATACCTGCTATTTTTAGCCGATGGGGGCCTGATATACCTCCAGCTATTGGCCGGAGGTAAGTCAGTGAACCCCCACTGGCAAACTTGTAGTTTTGTGGTGCAGAAAATGTGTTGGTCACAGAATTACCACCACTTTTACGGGCACTTATAAAAATGAGGGCCTTAAGCCTTGACTGCTCAACAACGTTACCTTGGTCGGGTTTTGGCTAACCTCTCTGTGTCTTTCGTTTATCATAAATAGGGTTGCCTCCCAAAATCCATCCACCAGGGCTGATTTAGAAAATCTATCTTGACATACGCTGATTAGGAAGATAACTGGGAATCTCTATTGCATAACACTCTGATCCAATATTCTAGATCTAAGTATATTTGGTGGCATTTCCTTGCATTGGGAGGCAGTATTGATTGGATGAATTTGATTGTCAGGATTTATCCGGGCTGTTGAGGATGTACCAGAACCACCTTTGAAAGGAGATGACACAGGGCTCACAACCACTATTCCTCTCTTTTGAGGGTTGGCCTGATAGGTTCGATAGAAGGAAACCTAGAGTTAAGCCACAAGCATACGTCCAATGCCATATAAGTGAAAACACGGGAGGTCTGAACATTTCTGAGGATCTCTGGTGTTATACAACCCTTTAGATGCAGAAAAAGCTTTCAGGTCTGAGTTAGGGTCATTAAGTCCATGTGGGGTCAGTCTGAGGTGCTTTGGAAAGGGGATCTTTCTCTTTGGTCAGAGCTGCGGGCAATCAACCTCTCTACAGGTATATCCACGAGTTGCACGATCTGTTCTTAAGTTATAGACAATAAGGTTAGTGCATCCCCCGCTGCACAAAGCAGGCGGGGAGCTTGCAAGCGTGGTGGAATATGTGACAGAACCACCTCTGACAAAGGAGCAGTGACCGGGGCTGATATTTTCATCATTTGGAAGACTGCACCAGTGCAGCCTAATAACTGCATTCGTTGTAGCACTGTAATTAAGGTTATGTTACAGTTTATACAGAAAAATGAAAGTGTATTTTCCCTGTGTAATTCCTGATATCTTGGGCCAAATGTGCACAGCTTTTATGGTAAAACTTTCGGCCCATGTGAGATGATGTGATCAATTGCCAAAGATTACATTTGTTACATTTTTGCATACAGTTTTTCAAGTGGCCATTTCAGGACAAACCTGACAAACTTGGGCATGTTTTAAACATTATGAAAACTGGTACAGCTATTTAAAAAAAGTATAAAACATGACAACTCCAGAGAAGGTCTTTGTATGGAGTTCACATAGAGTAGACCATCTCAGACTCAGTTTAGAAGTAGGACAGCTCGGTTTACACCATTTTTTCTATTCACAATGATCTTACTACAATCCGGAGAATACATTTACAAAATCGCATTTAGTCAATTGAGTGAAAGAAGGGTTTACAAATTGGCAGAAATGCATTTATATTACATATTTGTATATCAATATCTGTATTTTGCAACATTTTACCCATTATGTGATTTATCAAAAGATTGCGTTTTAGTTAATACTATTATATTAACAACTTCTCTTAGGTATTTCTCTAAAACTGTGATAAAATCTAAAATGATGGAAAATACAAATATGCATGTATTCTGTCACTACCCTGCTAGGTTAACAAAGTCTTACCCACCCACAACACTGTGTGAATTTTAAACGAATGTATGTATGCCCTTTGCATTTCCATGTCAAAAATACATCATCCAAAAATAGTTGAAATAATGTCATAGCAATGTTTACCTGTGCCTCAAAACGTCCCCTGCAAGTTCTTCTCCTGATGTCCATGAGTGGATGGGACACGAAAAATTACCGCCTGCAAAGAAAAACATTATGGGCAAGGTCAATAGGTTTTGGCTGTAATATGTCAACTTCAGTAGGAAATGGCCCAATAAACGTCATGACTGACTAAAAGACAGTAATAAAGGTCATACCATTACAAGGGATTACAATAATTAAAGCGCTTAATACAAAGCAGGCACCCACTTCAAATAAAACATTTATTTTAAACCTCAGACAACGGGGACTTTTCTAATAAATTGACAACAGTGGCTGCCAACTGCAACTAAAGCAGACACAGAATGTTCAAGCTTTAGCAAATCACTATGCTAGAAACACAAAAAGGCAGGAATAATAACAACTCTCTAAAAGGGCATGTGTATTTATGCACATGTGTCATCTACTACTATCTGTACGAACAGCAGGCCTCATTCCAACTATGGGTTTGCTGGTGGGGCACCGTGGCTTACCTCCAGCTGAAAACTGGAGGTAAGGCAGGTGCCCTACCAGTAAACAAAGCCCTCATTACCAGCACCGGCATTGTCGGAGCCAGTAAGCACAAATCCCCACATCACAGCAAATCTCCTCATGGAGTCCTATTGGATTCCAGGAATGGGGATTTACTTCGTCCCTCCGGCACTTGTAATCTTGCGGCAATACCGGACAGAGTGCCAGCAACCGTAACAGCCTTTGCCGGTATTGTGGCAGGTTTACCGCCAGGATACCAGCAAGGTTGTAATGAGGTCCAGTGTTTGCTATCCTAGACCTAGAGGGTGTTAACATATTATGCTAACTTCACATAATCTGAACCGGACATTCCTATACTCTAAAAGAGGATGCAGTAGAGTGGGCCTTATCTTGCTTTGGGGAATTAGGTCGGGGTGATCAGGGGGCTTGTACAGCCACCAATTATGGTATGAAGTGCCCAGAGACGGTGTGGAGCGGATGCCCTGGCCTACTACACCCTCCTCCACAAGCTTGACAGGGACTTGTTACAAGAATCTGTCAGCATAGTCTATTTGATGGACGGTCCTTGTTAGGCAAAGTTTGAATGCAGTACCCTCTGGGAACACTACAAACAACTATGACCACAGGTATAGGCAAACCAACCTTTGGTATAAGCTTGTACTACACAGTTTTGGTAGCGTGTTGAGCAGCGAGGCTTAGCTCAAGAGGGGAAATTTGAGCTGTAGTGGAGTTACACAGAGATTCACAGTTACAGGTATTCAAATAAACTCTTACACTCAAGGTTTCTTGCATAAACAATGCCCCATAGGGCTCAATGGGGAGGGTGGTAGTACCGCTACCGTTAATACCGGTACCAGTGGTACCGTCATGTTCTGCTTGTGGGTGCCAGTACGGCCACCAGCTGCAAAGGGACCCGCGAGCAGAACTCGTAGTATGCTGGTACGGTAACAACGGTACCAGCAAATTTACTGGTATCGTTGTTACTGTACCGGCAAACTCGTAATGAGGCCCATTCAATTTAAATCGGCTAAGCCAAAGTCAATGGGAAAAGGTCTTTGTATGGGATGCAGCACTTCAGGTAAGTAAATGGAAAAGTCTTTGCACAAGTTCTTAGGAGTCTTTGATAAAAAGAAGAACCAAATGTAGGGCCACAAGCTGATTAGACTTGTGAGTTGCTGAAGTTACAAGCACTTCCACAGTAAATGGTAAATTCTCTTAGACTTGTTTTACAGTACCTTGGTAAAGAAGAAAAGATGCAGCTGATGACTTCTGTTCCTGTGCAGCTCTGCAGATCTAACTGTTCCTGGGCCTCAGTCGTGGGGACAAGAGAGAGGACGTCGGGGGACTCCTGCACTGCACTTGCACTGTCAAAACTGGCAACCGGCAAACTTTACTTTCAGTGGCTGTTTCGCGTTTCAGCTCCTTGTGGTACAGCAAATAGCAATAAGCGCACTTCCTGGCTGTCAAGATGGATTGTCCTTATTTCTGGGGTCCCGCACTCTGCTGAGGGGGCTGAGGCTTGGTCAGCCCTGCTTCGTGGGAGTCTGGAGGATCTTCCAAAAGCTTTTAGGCCAGCTTAAAAGTAACGCACACAATCTGGTGTCCCTCTCCCTGGCTATACGGTTCCTGCAGCAACTCTGAGGAAATTCAACCAGCTCCGAGATGGGTGTCCAGGTGGCTTACTTTGGAGTTGATTGGTCCCACCAACTCAAAAGAGAGAAGTCGTCCTTGCAGAGGCTTCTCTGTCGATGCGAACTTCGCAAGTAGTCACTGCAGCAGGGCTTCACCGGGCAAACCTAAGGTCCAGGAGTTGCATCAAGCGTCCTCTTCAAGCTCTTCTTCGGTTCCTTCGTTCAGTGGTCGACTCTGCCTTCCAAGCCAAAAGACTCGCCTTTTATTCAGTTCTCTCCCATTTATTCCAACCTAGCTGTCACTCACCCAGCAGGATGGCAATCTTTGCCGGATAGTCGGTCAGCCAATCACCACAGAGTGCATTTGGGTCTCCTAGAAGACTGAGCACAGGGAGTTTCGGGCACATCCGTCACTTCCTGCCTACCCCAGACACTCGGGCGCCAGAGGCGGGTTTCTCTCAGAAACCCTGCCAAAGGCGAAATGAACAAAGAGACCAAACCCGGTTTGGCGCGCAGAGAAACTCTCTAGAAGGACCTTTCTACAAAGACCTGGCGAAAAAAGAAGACCGGGCACCATTTTAGCAAAGATGGCTGTACGCCATTTTGAAAAAGATGGCTCCCGCGGTTACTTTACCGGAGCCGCGAACGGTCGCAGTAAATACAAACCAAGGTAGTTCAAAACAAAACCACTGCCGCCAGCCAGTCAATTGAGGAAAGGGTAACATAAAAAATTGTACATGAGCATTTAGACACGGGATACTAAGTAACGCCTCTAGCACTCTATTGTAACATAGGGTGTGCTGGGTCTAGCAAGTACAATGCTAAGTAAAGTCAATTTCACTTTACTGCTCTGGGAAACAGTAGTTGATCCCAGAGAAGGTATTTAAACCTTGGGAAATCTGGAAGACTTCCATGTGGCACTGCACGGAAGGTGCTTTGTGACACAATTGTAAAAGATGATGCCTATGGAGTTGGTTAGACACAGTGTATAAAATCACATTAAAATACATGAGAAAGTGGGAAAAAGGGTCTGACTCTCTCCACGTTAAAGCATCAAGTCCTCAAAATCCAGTAAAGTTGCTGGGTGTCTCTAAGGTGTAGCGAATTAACACATTTTTGAGAATTCCCCCTAACAGTCCTTTGGTGCCAGCAGCAAATGCATGCTCAGCTGTCCTGTGAAGAAATCACATCCAAAACCACAGATGGCAGAAGTGGGACCCAAACTAAGACAGAAATGTTGAGCAGTTAGCCAGCCATCTCACAAGGGCTCGACACACATACACCTAATTCATGTTAGGCTAAAGGAGTCCTTACCGAGGGTGGGGACATGGAGGGGTAAGCTGAAACAGGACACTTATAACAAGGGACTAGCCAATTGCAAGTCTTACATCAAAATTGCAAGCCATCTCCAGGAGTGGGGCCCATAAAAAAGAATCTCCAAAAATAATGGCATAGTGAGCCACACACTTTAGTTTCCTTACACCAGTGAGAGGCTGGACGGTAGGATCAAGGGGCCGGTGGAAGAAGGGTATAAGACTTTGGAGAGAGGAGATGACGAGAAGGGGCACTGTGGATGCAAGAAGGGGGATTTTTGGGAGTTGGAGACTCAAAAGGCTGGGGAGAGAGCAAGCGAGAGAGAGAGAGAGAGGGACAGAGAGAGAGAGAGAGAGAGAGAGAGAGAGAGAGAGAGAGAGAGAGAGAGAGAGCAGCGCTGGCAGGAGGAAGGTGAATTGGGCTGGGAAGAGAGACAGCAATGAAACAAGAAAAATAGAAATGCAGGAGGTTGGGGAAAGGAAGTACCTGGAAGCTGGCAGGCGAGGAGAAGGCGGAGGACAGCATGACAAGGAGGAGGTGAAATTGTTGTGTGGACAGCAGTGAAAGACCAGATGAAGGTGGAATGGGGTAGAGAAGCGCATCAGGAGCTAGGTGAGTTAGTAAAAACACCAAAAAAGGATCTGGGAGAAGACAGACAGTTCAGATAAAGGGCAACAAGTTGAGAGGAAGAGGGAGTGGAAGAAGAATGACCAGAAGATTTTGGAACAGGAGGCCAGAAAGAAAGCCTGGGCAGGCAGCGACAGCAAGGAAATGTGTCCCTGATACACTTAACATCTGGTAGACCAGCAAAAGCAGGAGGTGGTTTGAGGATGTGGAAAAGCAACTAGGAGGTGAAAGGAGGAGTAATGAAGGAAAAGAGGGTGGCCCTAGGAACAAGAGCATAACTGAGGTACAAGGAGGACAGGCAGGTGGGTGGGGTGGACTGGTTGTTTGTCAGGGAATGTCAGAGTTACCAGTCCTTCCTTCAGAGGCCTCGGCCAACTGCTGAAGACCAGACAGTGGTCCCGGGGATTGCAGTTAATTGGCCCTCGACCTTCTTCCAGTTGTCACCCATATTTGGACAGCAGCCGCGTGGAACCCCTGGACAATGGCAATGCAAAACAAATGAAGAAGTGGCAACACCCACTGGACTTGAGGAAAGAAGTATGTTGGGCACTCAAAAAACTTCTGTGAGTGACTTACATCCGCCGTGGATTGCTGGGCAGTGGGACACAGAGTTGGAGACTATTTTTATTTTATTTTTATTTTAGTATTTGTAGAGCGCACTACAGCCCAGAGGCAACGAGGCGCTGTAAGGAGATTTAAAGAAGGCTTGCTTGAGGGTTACAATAAGCGGCCCCAGAAGTTATACTTAGGTAGATTCAGTTACATGGTTACAGGTGATATACAGTCCAATTACATAGGTACAGCAGGTATACAGTGAAAGTTACAGTTAGTTACTCATATTCTTTTCTAGGTAGCACGAGGCATAACAGAGAGTGTGCTAGGTGATATAGTGGAGGTGCAGACCTCGACTGACAGGCTCTTTTAGACAAAGAGCTGGGTTTTTAAGGCCTTGCGGAAGGCTGTGTGAGAATCAATTGATCTCATCATGACATCAGAAACTGACTTTTTGGCTTATTTATTACACCCGAGAGATGTCATCCTGATATTTTGTTTGTCACTTGTTTGCTTATTTGTTTCAGACGTAGGAGTAGCCATCCTGTTATTTTTTTATCACTTGTTTCAACCCAAAGGAGAAGCAATTCTGTGTGTTCCTTTGAGTTTAATTCCTTTTACAGTGGTTACTTCCCAAATAAAACCCCTTTAAACTACTACTTTGGTCTATGTGTTTCACCGATCCTCGCTCTGCTTCTTGACAAGGTACAAGATCATGTGAATCCTATCCAACAAGCTAGTGTCTTATCCAGCCTTCCCGGTCCACCTGCAAATGTGTATCCTCCAATTCCTTAAGCAATGACAGCTGGTAACGGCTCCCCATAGACTAGCAGGCCCGAAGCAACTGCTCTTAGCCTTGCGTCACCCCAACAACGCTTTTTCTGCTCCCACGCTGCCTAGGTGGGAGCAGGCAGGTACTGACGTGTCAGTATGTGGTGCTCATTCAGCCAGAGGTGATATGGCCTTTGATCTTTTTGTTGTGAGGACTAGACTGGAGGACATTATACCGGCAGCTGACTGGTCCGGGAGCTCTACATTAACGGATGTCTACTTTAAGCCTATTGAAGAGGTGCCATCATTGGTGGTCGACTTTGAATAAGCATAATACTCACCCCTGGGTCTTGCCCATTACTCCTATTAAACAAATGATGGAGAGTATTATACCTCTCGTGGCTTCTACAAATGTTTGGATGAACTGTTATCGAAATGTACAGCTATATCCTCCTTACCCATGAGAGTCATTGACTCGCCTAGCGGACATATCATTTGCTATTCTGTATTTCTCTCTGTCAACCTGCTATTAGTCAGTACTCATCTTTGTATGAAGACATTGATGCTCCGTTGAGTGTCCTGGTGGTGCTGTTGTTTCCTGTTCTGGCATTATGTTTTCACCGGCTCGTGTTTTTACTGACAGTTGAAGGTCAAATAGTTTAGTTTGCATCAAAAAAACAGGAAGTGGTTATGATAGTAAGTGAGGTCATGAATGACTAGTAGACACCTAAATGGTTAAAGAGCTTTTGTGAGTTGAGCTATTTGGAAATATTTAAGGTAATCTACAGAAAAGGCCCAGGGTTGCTGGGAAAAGTAGTTTACATTAAAAATATTGTATGATGCTTAAAGGAACTGAAGCATAATACTCACCTCTGTATCTTTGTATTAGACCACCCTTATAATAATAAGTAAGGGAAATCCCTAGAATTACAAATAAGCCATTTAGGTGGTCATATTTGGTTTCCACAAAATAGAAATAACACAGGCTACGGCCTGATCGCTGCAAAGTTCCACAAGCTCCAATGCATAGGAATAATGTTTCTCTCCTGCATCTGATCAAAGCATACTATTCTCAAGAACCATATCTGGTATCAGAGTCCCCTCCTTCTGCGACTAGCTTTGCCCCTGCTCTGTACTGGATGACAGTGATTGATTGATTGATTGATTGATTGATATTTTATTTCTATCGCGCTCGTAGACAAGTGTTTCACTTGTTTGCCTATTATTACTGTTATTTATGTTCCACATAAAACATTGAGAGTGACAAGGGAGGAAGCGAAACCCCTTTGCCCACACTTTACCATCAAAACAGTGTATATCCAGAGCCATGTTGGCCTTCTCCTTGTTGGCAGTCCATTCCAGTAAAGATGGAGGGTAAGTCCTTGCTGTCTCTGGTCCATATTGTGACTTCTGCATGGCCTGCATAAGTTTGTGCTGACAAAATGGCTTGTACCCATTATAGGCAAAATCCGAAACAAACCTACAAAAGACACAAAACAGGTGGAAGGAAATGAGTACAGCAAGAGCGAATGTGCAAATGTGAATGCAATCAGCACAACCCATCTTGTAACCCACTTTGAATGCCAGTGTATGGCAAGAGAGTTTGACCACCCTTCATGTCCCTGATTGTGAAATTATGGTAAATCAAAATTAGCTGAAATGTAAAAATAATCAGATATACTTTCTTGTGCAGCTATACTGTAGAAACTGTAGACATGTATCAAATGGTTGTTACCTTTCAGGGAGGGATATCCAGCCTATTAAAGTGCTGCAATCTAATACTGTTGTCCCAGTACATTTACCACTGTTCTTTTCACATTTGAGTGCATGTAAGATGGTTGAATGACTGCAGACAATGCACAATGCACTTTAGTGCACCGAATGTAGAAATCATGCCTCCAATAAGAAAAGGGTTTTAATCCTATATCAAGGAGTACCCTCATGTATACATCTCTACATATAAGAGCACACCAATATACATTTTACATTATTATTAACTCACTTCAGTAAACATTTGTTCATATTTTGCGAGGGTGAAAATCCACTTAGGCACGAGGCCAACAGGTACCAGCCACGTTCTTCGTTGTTGGGGTTGGTGTTGCGCCACACCTGATTGGCTATCTGAGCAAAGATTTCATCTCGAAGGCTGGCGATCGATAGTCCCTTCTGGATGATGTAGTTTCCAAATAGATTCTCCTGAAAGCCATTGAGGTATGGATCTCCCATGAACCTCAGGACCTGTTAAAAAATATGCACTCATCAACATCAATGTTTTTTACGAAGGATATGAAGCATATTTAATCCCCTAAACTGTAAATAATTTTGAAGATGAGAACTGCACAAATCACTGTGAGATCCCTCATAGAAGACGTGTTTCATTCTGATCTCATTTTTAGGCTTCAATGTTTGAAAAATACTAAATGATGCCTGAGAAATTCTTTTAAATGCCAAAATGATGGCATGATAAAATAGCGAAATTTAATTTGTATTTATAGTTTTTGTCCAGCTCAGACAAGCCAGTTCAGGCATCAGAGCAATGTCCAGGACCTCAGAGCCCTTATTTATGATATTACAGAACCCTCTGAAATAGTTTAGGCTTGCAGTGCCCTTTAAGAGATTTCGTAAATCAATGTAGAAACTTCTGGAGGATCTGTCTAGATTTTGTCATGCAAGGCAATGGGATTAATTGACCAACCAGACCACAGTTTTCTTTTTTTAAATTCTTTATTTAATATTTTGAGATAATAACAAACCAGTAGAAACATAAAGGGGAAAAAAGAGTACATCAGAATGCATGTATTCAATCATGTAAATGTATTATAGTTTGATCAGCGTTTTAGGGTGGGGACTTGAAGCCTGCATCATGTAAACTGTTCAGCCAGTCAGGGCTGCATGGTTGTTCTGGTGTCGTCACAGCCCGCTTCCTTGATCAGATGGTTCTTGTATAGAGTCCAAACGTCAGCAGTTCTGGCAGCCACCTTCAGTATTGCAAGAGCACGAAACTTATCAACGCCACATGAGTACTGTAGGGTCCCTTTTGTTGTGCCAAAATTTAGCAACACATCGACGAGCATTGACTAGTAGAAAGCCAGTGAGCTTTCGTCCATAGGTGAAACACATTTAGTGAAAATCAACAATCCTACTAAGGGGACAGGAGGCAAGGTTTTGTCGATTATTTCACTGACAACTTTGAACACTCCGACCCAGAACTTTCGAATTTCTCCACATGACCATGCTATATGGTAAATGTCAGCTTGCACAGCGTAACACTTTCTGCATGCATCCTCTGATTGTGGTGGCGGATTCTGTTTAAGCGGGCCAGTGAATTATATGCCTGGCAGAGGTACTTCAACTGTGTACGTACAAAGCTGGCACTAAAAGATATCCTTTTAATTTGACTACAGACATGACCCCAGTCCTTATCTGCTATAGTCATCCCCAGCGTTTGTTCCCATTTTCCCTCCGCCCCAGCCAGCCAGGAGACCTTGCCTTTGTTTAACTGAGAGTATAACTGAGAGAGAAGCCTACCCCCACCCTGATCCATTATCATATCATGGACAATACCCATCTCTCTGGTTGAGCTAGAAAGGATGGGAGAGTTGCACGTAGCACATTCGTAACACTTAAATAGGGGAAGGCATCAAGCGATGAGGGGCCCGCCCTCTGCTTCCGGATGTTTAGTGTGAGTCTTCCTGGAACAAATTAGCTACATAGGCTAGTGGTATTAAGGGCAAGAACAGGTTGTTGACCCCTCCCTTTGTTGGCCATCACTTTCCATGTGGCACATGTGCATGCTACTTCATTGTTTTCACCTTTGGCGGAACAGATCCCTTTTATGACAACAGCCCTAAGTAAGGCTGGGATCACTGGGTGCCACTGGTGCCACCAAAGTCTGCTGCTTGAAGGTGTCACCCATACCCGCAGCTGCTTACTTAAACATCTCGAGCATCTGCTCCCCGCCACCGACCTAACGGCCTCATCAACGAGTCTGATCCATGCCTAAACCGATGGTGCCTTTTCTTTTTATGGGAGGAAGAGAAAGAGGAATGGCTTCTAGAGTGCGACCCAGAGACGTCTTTATGGGAGGGCAAACGGGGCACGTGCCCCGGGCCCCCACTCTAAGAGGGGGCCCCCACCTGTCAACAAATCTGGGGGGGAAAGTAGGGGGTTCCAAATACCTGACATCCTTAATTGCAAAATGTAGTTGTCATTTGTTTGCCCAGTATCTTTAACAGAACAGCAGACTTCCTCTTTGATTATGGGGATGCGTTCACTGGAGGGGCCTGGTTTATGGGCCTAACTTTTAGCATGGCTTGCATTGCAGCTTGTAAAAAAAGCACAGACTATAGTTTGATTAGTTTGTTTTTCTTTTAGTGGGGCCTGAGTTCAGATTGGCTGCTTGTATTGGAAAGAGCAGGACAAGGAGATACTTTGTAGAATCATTTTTTGAGATGACATTTTGCAGCAGGTAAAAAAAAGAAATTACAACATCAAATAGTATTATGTGTAATTGGATCACTAAGGATAACTACATGTTGTTGGAAGCAGATTCCCCCAAACCATGGCAATAGATGCCTGTGCGATTTATTAACTCAGAAACCTATTTATTGATAAGATAGCTCAGCGGGTTGAGCGCTTGCTGCTGCGATCTGTGTTTGTCCTGAACGTCGCAGGTTCAGATCCTGGCAGGGCCAACTCAGCATTTATCCTTCCGGGATTGATAAATGAGTACCAACTTCAATTTAGTGTATGTAAATATGTTCTATGTAAAGCGCTTTGGTGAAAGCGCTATATAAATAACACTTCATTATCCTTTGTTTTTGTGCAAAGATGTATATTCTTGTGATAACCCATACAGATAAAGGTTCTCAAGAGAGATTTGTGTGCTGTGTGGGGACAGTTTGACCAGTAGTCAGACTCTGACTTTCATCTGTTTTAGGCTGTTCAACTGAGCTGAGCTAACTTGTGGAAGTCTACATTCGTAGATAACTATGTTAGTGCTTCATGTGTACTGCATGCAGCTGTATTTCTCCTCACCTTATCTACTCGCAGATGTTTGATAGGTGTGGATTTCACAACGCGTCATGTTTTAGTATGTGCACCCTAAATAGCTGCACCACTGCCCCTACTCTCTGTGATTTCCCACTGTGATCTTTAGGATGTCTCAGAAGCAATTCAGTAAATCTTGGAGTCTAGTGTGGGTTTGCATGCCACATTGGTCACATGTACTTCCTAAACTGGAAGGAGTGTCCCGTTTGCCCTGTTATTCAATTGCAGAACAGAACACTGAAATCTTATAAATATTTCAGTGAGGCTTGTATGCTCCTTTATGTTTCTCCCCTTAAATGTGCATACTTGGGCTTTCCTCACTGAAGCAACAAAAAACCTTTCTAACAAACCAACATCTGACAACCCCAATTCCACCTTCGTTTCCCACCACATAATCTCTAACCCACCTATCTCAAACCTTTCTCACAATCATAACCACTGTTTCTCCTCTTTGACACTCCTATCACACATTCCAGATCTGTCAGCCTTCCAGCTGCCTCCTCTGTGTTTCTCTCCTACTATGTTACTTCTCTCTAAGAAGCCCTGCACTTCTTTCTAGCTCTCCTTGTCTTCTCTCTCCCTGGTCACCTTTATTGTCCAGTTTACCTCTTTACTTGTCCTCTAGATTGTCACTCCTACATATCCCTCATTGGGCTAACATTTTGCTTCTCTCTCTACTCACTGTCCCACTAGGTCTATCCTCTCCCTGCTCCCCTGCACCTTCTTTGCCGCTCACTCATTCCATCCTCTCTCTCACTTGTTTATCCCTTCAATGTACAGTCTTTCCTCTACATGATAAGCTTATTTGTCACCTCAACCTTGTTTCTTCCTCCACTGTCTCGCCATGTCTCTTCTCTATCTTCTTGCTTCCCCATTCCGTTCTCAGTTCTGTCCCTCCCCTCGCTCACCTTCCTTACCTCTCCATTATTGACTCACCATCATTGTCCTCGCTTCCCTTCCTTGTCTTTTCCATATTTTCTGTCTCTCTTCTCTATCTCCTTCCCTTTGGAATCTGTTGTCTGCCGCCTTTGACTGCCACTTCTGTTGTATGCGCCCTCTGTTGTCATTGCCTCGTTTTCACTGCTCCTTATTTTTCCTCACCACATGTTTCCCTCACTCCTCCCGTGCACCTTCCTCATCTCTCGATTCTGATCCCGATTCACCTTCATTATCTTTAACTTTTGTCTCCACTCTGAGTCGCATCTCTCTCTCTCACGCTCCCTATCGCTCATTGACTCTCCCTAGCGTGTCAACAAACCAGCATTAAAAACCAAACCAGTGACAAAACCTCTCATTTCTTTGCTCTATTTACTCAACTTAATCTAATATGCTACATTATTAAATATCCAGTGCACTGGTGCACGCGGTATTCACAAACCTTTTTCCGAACTTAAGCCTTTGCACTGAATTTAGGTGACCGCTGAATAGTCTTTATGGAATCTAAGCTAATTGCAGATTCTAGCAGTGATTCTAAGTTACATGATGAACATTAGTCAAGGTTTGAATATGAAAGAAAGTGGGGTACACCCAGTTGTGGAATCTAGAATAATGTTGATGGTAACCTCGTACTGAACCTAGGAGCATGTAGAGTTTAACCTCTAAACTATGCTTAGCCAACACATGTATTCTGGGTCACTGTTTAGAATGTAGAAAATAGGTCTAACCACTCACTCTACATGCATAGGGAAACAAGCCAAAGGCACAGCCACAGACCCACACGCATCAGCCATTATACACCACTTGAAGATACTTCGCACAACACCTCTGCCATAAGAATGCAGCTAACGTTTGCAAGAGAAAGTCAATAAGTAGCTACACACTTTGGGCCTCATCAGGAGTTGGGCAGAGCGGTAAAAATGTGGCAGTAATGTTATTACCACTGCATTACCACTGCACCCAATCCCGTGTTTGGGCAGAAAGTTGGGAGATTCACCTCCAGCTTTGAGTTTGAGGTAAATCTGCTGACTTTCCACCTATTTTCGGTGCATTTACAGTGACGCAATTTTCACGGTGGTAAATGCGCCAAAAATGACCCGTAGAGTCTTATGCACTCTGAATACAATTGGGATTTACATGACCGAGCTGCGGTAACGCTATTTATGTTGGTGGTATCCCTGTGGATTAACTGCTGGGATACCGCCCAACCCGTGATGACCCCCATAATCTCTCTCCCACTCTCACATATCTAGACCACTTATCACCACCAATACTAATGCAAGCTTGACATGGGTGACTTGCAGGGACTTGGCCACCTCTCATATCATTGTACTGGCCAATATGCACACATGCATACTAGCACCTCTTTGAATTTCTTCCCATACCTGCACTCTGGTCCCCTTACCCCACCGCCCCCTACCCGAGGGCATTCAACCTACAGCATGTAGTGACCATTCTAATGGTGAAAGGCGCTATACAAATTACAATACATATACAAATTAATCATCCTTGTCTCTTTACAAATACTGAGCTCACTCTGTGTGATGTCATTTTCTGTATTTTCGCTTACAGTGAAGTCTATACATATGCAAATAACTGTAAACATAACTGCAACATAACCTATTTCAGCATTATATTTACACACAGTTCTTTGCATAGTTCAGATCTGTTTCCCATTGTCCAACCCATTCATGTCTTTCATATCTGTTCCTTGTAAGCCTTAATTCTGCCTTAGTTTGTTATAATAAGAAAACCTTTCAGGTAGCATACTTTTGTCATCTTGCAGCGTTCCTATGGAACAAAATCCCTTAGATGAAAACGATAATGGGTTTAATGTAGTTAGTCACCACATCATGAATGATATCCTCATTTCTTGAAGATCATTACTAGAGGCTTCAATCCGTTCCCTGTATAGTCTTTCTATTCATCACCATTCACTGGTAGTTACATTTTCTGCACACCAAAAGAAAGTAGGTTATGTTGCGTTCATGTTACAAGACTACAGGAGAGAGAAGAGGGGCATGCATCTATTGCCTTTCCCCCTGAACCATTATTAGTTTCAGTAAATTAAACCTAGTTCTAGGAAAGAGTTGGCTGTGTTACTTCTGTTGAATTTGACTTGAGACATGTAATCCATTCTGTTCGTTGTTTGGGTTGGGGGCAGGTGTTAAATGGGCTATGAGAGGGGGACCCCAACTCTATCTTTGCCCCGGGTGCCAAAAACTGTTAAAATGGCCCTGGGGACCTCATCTTCGTTTTCTTACAATGCCTATCCTCATTTTCAGGAGCAGACCCCTTCGTATCGATCTCCGACAACCTGGTGGTCGAGCGCCCGGCCTTTAGATGGGGGTCGACCTAACTTGGGTTTCGCAGCCCTCTCCCTCAGCAATTTCAGGTTCATTTTCTTACAAGAACCACAGTCCTCGGAGACATGACCGACACAGAGGCACCACACGCAGACGTCAGGTGGGTTCATGATGGACATCTTGGAACTGCCATCCTTGCAGCGCTTGAAGCTGACACTTTGGGACCAGACATAATTCAAAATCACGTAGAACAAACGACAATTCGTCGGTAAAAAAAAAAAATCATCTTGTGAGAGAGATGTTCCTAGAGAAGAGTGCTGAGCATGTGGAAAAAAGGAACTGAGGTATCAGGGCTTAGTGACGTTGTACATTGGGACGACAAAGTCCCGTCCAGAGTCAATGACAACGGCATTGAGGCAAGATGGATTGACAGCCGAGCCGATGTGCACTACGCCCCCTGTCGAAAATATTTCCGAGCAGCTGATGCTGTAAGTGATATGTATCTTATGAGGGATCTGTGGGAAAAAGGCAATCCATTGAATTGTACCAATACGACAGATGCACCCTCCAGTTTCTATCCCCACCCCTATATTTAACTTACCCACATTTACCATATGCATTTTGATGCAAAGAAAAGTGTAAAATAAATAAACAAAAGCGCATTCAGGGAATCTGTAGCTCGGCTAAAGTGGACTAGACGAGATAATAATTCTCAACGTTGGGCATTGCAAGCCCACTTTGCTATATTGGTACAGTAAGAGTGTCGTGCGAGCTTACCCGCCCAGACAAACTGTAACAGCAGACTCCGCAATGGGGTAAAATAGTCCTGGATAGTATCAAAGGCGCATTGATGAATAAATACAGGCAATTAGTATCATCATTTCAATTAGAAATATTCTACCTAGTAATGACAGAGGGAGTCAGCGCCATCCAGTGATGCGCAGTCTCAGCTTGTCTATCACCTTTCCATTGTTCCCCATGTATAGTATGGGACATCGCTGGCGATTTCTATCCCAAGATAGCATGTACACTCCATCTGTCAAGTAAAACCAAGGTCATCACTTTACATCTTGGTGCTCTTCGTAAACGGGAATAGTACAGATTTAGCGGCATTGATTTGTAAAACTGGGTATTCGCCCAATTGATGAATGTGTTGCATGATAAGTGCCAAGTTATGCTCAGGGTTCTTTATAAACAGCACCAAGTCATCAGAATATAATGACAGCAGAACCATGTGCGTGTATAGATGTACTCCCCTGTGCAGGTGTCTATCTCTCATTGGAACAGCCAGATGCTCAATTACCAGGACGAAGAGCATTGGGGTGAGCGGACAGCCCTGCTTTATTCCCCTGTGTAGTGGGATCTCTGTGGATAGGTTGCCATTAATATGTAGCCTTGCTGTGGACTGCTGGACAGAAGGGCTATTATAGAGTGGCGAGTGGTACCCAGTCCCATCTTTCTCAACACTGAAAAGAGGAAAGACCACTCAAGCGATCAAAAGCCTTTTTCGGCATCCAGAAGTGCCACAAAAGTGGTAAGGTCAGGCTTTATCAAGTGTAGCGTCCTCAGTAGGCGCCTCAACTCTAAAGACGTTGACCGCCTTGGTATGAATCCAGATTGATCTGGGTTCACCCACCTGGGAATTAGCGGCTGAATTTGATTATCTATTATTTTGGATAAAGTGTTGTTATCAGTGTTTATAAAGAGATCTAGTGGCAAGAGGAGCTGGAGTTTGCCTTGTTCCCTTGCTTAAGATAAGAAGGAGGGTGATAAAGGATTTGTTAACTTTTCTCTGTAACATCTTGTCCATAAATGCCTATCGGTATACCTTGAGGAGGTGAGGACCAGTAATTCCTTTGTAAGCTCTGTAGAATTTCTCAGAGAGACCGTCAGCACCCAGTGCCTTGCCCCCCAAGAGGTCTTTTATAGCATTAAGGATTTCATTTAAGGTAATGGGGTCATGAATACCCTCCCTTTCAACATGCTCCAGCTGGTACATATCTATAGGCTCCAAGTATTGCTGCATGTGCGTTGTGTTCTTGCTGGTGGTGGATGTGTATATCTTGGTGTAGAAATTCACACATTTTTCCAATATGTACCTATTTTTGTGGTGTGTCATGCTGGCAAAATCAGTTATGCCTTTTCTGTAGGTGCATTTCTTATCCTGCTTGGTGAGGTTTGCAAGAGACCTCCCCAGACTATCACCCTCCGCATATTGTCTAGCTTGATGCTGTTGGCCCAGAAACATCACCTCCCTGTCGGCCGTCTCGTTAAAATGCTGAACAGCCTGCTGAATTTGTGCTAGGCTGGCGAGGTCTCTCGATTTCTTATGTTTCAATTCAAGGTCCTTGATTTCTGCATTAAGGCAATCAAGATCCCTCCTCATGGTTCGGATAATCCATGACTCTTTCAAAATACATATTCCGTGTATGTAATATTTGAACGACTCTCATAGCACTCGTTGGGAGGCGACAGAGTTTTCGTTCACCTGATAACTTTTTCGTCATGAAGCTCTGTATTAAAGGCGACATCGGACAAAGATTCAGGTCTGAATCGCATTGACTCTGTGGTACACATACAGCAGTTTAAACCTAAACTGAAAACTTTCAGTCACTTTTGTGCTCTATTACAGTCATTTTGGGTCATACTGACCACAGCCAATAGGCACACCTCCCTTACCTCCTCCCCCTTCAGCCATCTTCAGATTTGGCAAGCGCACCTGAGTGTCAGTAAGAGCTAAACGACAGCCATGCGGGGTAGGTGGGAGGGTCGCATGTGAATCTATGAAAGATACCAATGCTGGAGAACCAGAGTTACAGGTAAGTAACGAATTCCGTTGGATCTTTCATAGATTGACATGCTGTGAATAGATTACAAGGTAGTATTACAACAATACTTATGGGCGGAGGAAAGCTCCCAGCATAACTTACCACTGGAGACTTACTAACCTCACGTAAAAAGGTTCTGCAGAACTGACTGCCCGACTTTAGACTCTTCTGCGGAATATCTGGCGACACAGTAGAACCTGGTGAATATATGCACCGATCTCCAGGTGGCTGCAAGGCAGATGTCAGGCAGCTGGATTCCGGAGAGGAAAGCAGTGGTTGCTGCCACTGCTCTGGTGGTGTGCACCTGGGGCCTAACGAGAAGCGGCCTGCCGCCCTGTTGATGGCAGAAAGAGATGCAGGCTACAATCCATCTTGAAATGGAGTACATTGAGAGAGCCTTCTGGGGCCCGAAGGTTCAAATTAAACAAACAGTTGATCTGTTGTATGGAATGACTTAGTACGAGCCACAAAGTACTTGAGGGTGCGCACTTCATCCAGCGTGTGCAGGGCCTGCTCCGCTGAAGAAGTTGGTGTGCCAAAAAGCACAGACAAAACCACCCACTGATTGAGATGGCAAAAGGATGGCAATATAGGCATGAAGGTCGGGTTAGTACGTAGAATAGCCTTGTCCTTGTGAAATGTGAAATAGGGCGGTTTCGAGGAAAATGCCTGGATTTCACCCATTCGCCTGGCCGAAGTTACTACCACCAAGAACGCTGTTTTCCAGGAAAGATGTTTAATGGATGCTTTGTGCATGGGCTCGAAAGGCGACTTCATGAGTCTTGCGAGTAGCACATTTAGCTCCCACACTGGCGCTGGGCAACTGACAGGTAGAAAAGATCGGAACACCCCATACAAGAACTCCTTCACCAGCCGGTGAGACCACAGGGATGGCACCCCTGCAGAGCGGTTGTACCTGGAGATCGCCACCAGGTGCACCTTAATGGAGGAATGCGTCAAGCCAGACTGAGTCAGGGACAACAGATAAGGCAATAGATCCTCCGGCTTGATGGTCTGAGGTCGCGGTTGATGGTTTCTGCACCATACCTGAAAACATTTGCACTTGCTCTTGGTTTCTGGACAGGAGCGATTTGTGCAGGGGCATCTTGATTGGTGCCGCTGATGAGAGGGCAAGGAGGTCAGAGTATCTCAGCCACGCAGGGGGCACTAATATTAGTTTGCACTGATACAGTCTGAAGGTGTGTAGGACCCGAGGCCCCAAAGGAATTGGGGAGAATGCGTACAGAAATGCCCCTTCCCATGGATACACAAAGGAGTCCCCCACCTCTCAAGATGGGGGAACCGACTGGCAAAGGTCTTGCAGCAACTGTTTTCGTAGGTGGCAAAAAGGTCAATCTCTGGAGTGCCCCCATGTCTGAAACAACAGGTGAAGCAGGTTGTTGTGCAGTTCCCACTCGTGACAAGAGCACAACTCACTGCTGAGGGAGTCCGCCAGAGTGTTTTGAATTCCTGGTAGATGAAGGGGAAAGAGAAACATGTCATGCTGTAGACCCCAATGCCACAGGGCTAGGGCCTCCTTGGAAAGCTGTGGGGGACCTCTTCCCTCCCTGCTTGCGGACATAAAACATTGATGTTGTGTTGTCGGTGTAAATCTGTACAACCGTACCCCTCATGAGGGGGGGAAAGACTTCACGCCCCATAAAATCACCCGTAGCCCCAGCAGGTTGATGTGCTGGCCCTTTTCCTCCTCCAACCAAAGGCCTCTGGTATGTTGGTCCTGACAGTAGGCGGCGCCCCAACCCTCAAGTGAAGCATCCCTTGAGACGGTGGTCTGATAGTCTGGCAACCTTAAGGGGGCACCTTGCCCCAGATGTTCCCTCACTGACCACCAGCGAAAGCTCTGCCTGAAAACCGGTGTCAGAGCAATACAGTCGTCCTGGGCGGGACCCTGAGGCCTGGATCCAGCAGGCATCTAGGAATTCCTGGACCGGCCTCATGTCTAACCAGCAGTTGGTGATCAACGGCATGCATAATGACAACATCCACAGCAGGGATTTGTAGTAGCGGACTGGCATTACCTGGGCGCCGCTGAGACAGTGCACCTTATCCAGAAGATCCGCCACCCTTTCCTCCGAGGGGCTGGCGGTGCAGGTCTGGGTGTTGTAATGCGTGTGCGAAAATTAGCAAGAAAAACATGGCGCCGGTGCGCATCCATTTTGGACATTTGCTTCCATAACCGCAATGGAAGTCTACGTTTCTGTGAGCTCATTTAGCAGACATAAGTTCTGCCACTGTTGCAATTTGTATATTTGGAAGCAGGTGAGCTCATTATAGAAGATAGTTGGCGTTTTGTTCAATCAAAGAAGCACCAAGAAGTGAGTCAGAGTTGTGCAGGTGCAGTGAAAAGGGGTGATGGGAACAAGCGTGGGAGACAAACTGGGTTTTTCTAATATTAACTGGATTTTTCCGCTCTTGCCCCCATGCTTGCCGTCTATCCTTCGGCGGGGGATGGTTGATAACCTGAAGTGGGCGGGCATTTGCTCCCCATAAGAGAAGAGGTATCCGGGTAGTAGATTTGGAACCCCGGGTGATGAGGTCTCGCTGAGAGGGAGGACGCTCCGCTCCTGACCCCATTAGCACGTGTGATCTCTCTGCCTACCTGCCTTGGGACTGGGTAGTGTCGTAGTGGCAGAGATGAAGTTTTCTCCTTCGACTATGCTAAAAGTGATGTAACTAGTCTGTCCTTACTGATGTATATGTCTATGTATAACCAACCCTATTCATTTACCCTATTCATTCTTTTTAGTGTTGCTCTTGTCAAAGGAAAGCTTGCCTTGGTGCTTCTCTGGCTTTCCCTTTGCTTTAGTGAACAGGAGCACACAGTGTTACCAGAATATTACCAGGGGCTCACAAAACTAGTAGAGATCAACAGCTAGTCAGCATCTGCTGAAGGGGAACTATTGATATTGCACAAGGATGGCTTACCCCGGGCTGCGACTGCTCACTTCATCCCTAGCGGTTCTTGATTGCAGCCCCAGTCAGGCAACCTCCAATCAGGCGCCCGACCAGAGAAGGATATTTCCCTCCTGGTGCCCCCTGGATCATGTATGACGCATACCCAGGGCCCTTATCCTGCTGACCCGATCAGTGATTCTCCTTGTACCCCTCCACCAGCTGCTCTGTGAAGACTCCACTGGGAGCACCCAGTGGGCCTTCCCAAAGGCTGTGTCAGCACCCCCACAACTGCAGGCCTACGAGCTTGTGGGGGGGTCTCCTTGATGTGCTGGTTCATCGGAGGAACCCCGGCACCCAGGCCTGCGGTACCATGCCTCTGCTGCCCTGGGACCTCTTCACACCTCGCCGGTCCTGTCCCTATGCTCCTGGTGCCTGGCCAATTATACCTCTGCCAGAGCAGGATTGTTACTTCTTCTCTGCCCTCGGTGGCTGCTCCCCGCTCACCAGGTTCTTAGAGTGCAGGTTGCCCAAAAGGTCCCAGGACTGTAGAAGGATTACTGCAGGATGTGTGACGTAGTTTGTAGGCTGTGCGTAATTCACAAAGAAGCCACCATTGGGCCCCCACACTTCTTCTACAAACACATTTTTATTGGAGGTATGTGTACAAAGGATGGGCGAATCAACAAACAAAAATAAAATGAAATAATTAGGATGGATTCTCTCTCCAGGTCCAGGCATTTGTCTTAACTAAAAGCAGGGAAGGATTTCTCTGGGGAAATATGCGTTCATCCAAAATGATCCAATGAGCCAGGAGACAGATTTCTTTAGTACCCCATTTTGGGTTGCTGGGATCCCCAAACCGTGGTGTTTCAAGCTTTTGTGGGTTTCCAAACCCTTTTTCCATTCTCAGTCTTCAAGTTAAAGGGTTTTTCACACCCTTCTTAAAGTCTGACCCCGGCCTACAGGTTTCACTGGGCCTGCTCAATGAGGAAGAGGTAGATCTGGAGTTTCTACACCAGAAGAGCATCCACCAGGAGCAGTGTCCTGGAGCAGCCAATGAGGGGTTTATTGTCTCCCTAGAAGCTGAGTTTCCCATACCTGTCTATCCCTTCCTACCGGTGTCCTTCCTTGATTCCTTCTTTGCCTCTCTGAATCTCACATATGCTCCCAAATGTGCAGTTGTTCATCCACCCAACTTTAACTGCTGCTGCCTATGGACCACAGGGCACCCTGAGAACTTTCTGATCTGACTATTTTTCAGGCTCCTCACTTCCTCAAACTCTTCCTGATGGTCGTCAACTTCTTTCTTCTTTTCTTCAACCCACCACCCTGCTTCTTTGATACTATTGGTTCACTGCCTTACTTGCGTTCTCCTACCACTTCTGGGTATTCTCCTGCCTCATCTTTATCTTCTCTTAACCCCAACATCTCCATCTCTCATCCCCAGTCTCCTCCACAAATCCTCGTTGCTAGTGACTGAAATGTTCTCCCCCTCCTACCTATCACTTTCTCAGTCTCCAGCATCCTGATATTAGCGCACATCCCTTTCATATACTCATTATGGTCATCCACGACTTCCAGGTCTGTTCTATCAACTACCTTTGTAATGTTACCTACCTCCTGTTCTCCTTCTACACAGATCTTCTGCTAACCTTCACACAGCTCCTTACTCTCTTCACCAACATCTTCCGAACTCAACACAAACCTCCTGATAGTCCCCAACTTCCTTCATCATCCCCTAAACCACCTCCAAGTTCTTCCCAACCTCCTCCTTATTAACACAAATCTTCTTATGCTCTTCACCAACCTCCTCTTTCCTGTTACCAACCTCCTTCTCCCTATTTCCCAGCTACATATTTCTTGACCAAGCTCCCAGATATTTATCCATAATTGGTCCTTCCTCGAATTGCTTCACCTAGTCCCCTAGATCTCGCTTCCAGACTCCTAGGTTTTTATCCAGATCAAACTATTCCTGGTCAAGCCTCACCCAGCCTCTTGGTCTTTTACCATTCTCCGTCCCCCCTTGCCTGGCTATACCTAGCCTCCTGGTCTTTATGCACCACCAGTTCTCCTTAGTGTGGCCTCACTCAGCCTCATGGACCTCTCTTCCAAACTCATATGTGTATTATCCATATACTAATCTCTGCCAAACTTCATTCCAACTGCACTCATTCTCCAAACTTCAATGATCTCTCTCAAAACACCCACCCTTGCAGACTCGATGTATAGGCTGTCATGACCTACAGAACATGCCCCTTTTGGACTTCCTGGTCCTTGTCTCAACGGGGCTTACACTCCCTTGTACTCCCAACATGGCCGTCCACTGTGAAACACCATCCTCGCTCTACTAATAGACCACGCCTCCTGCGGCTCCGCATGTCTCAATGATATTGCGAAGTAGCGACCAGACGTGTGCTCCGTAGCTCGCGAGATTGTTTTCCTTGGTTCTTTCCAGCTTTACCCATTCCTAGCCCCTTTTCTTCCTTTCTTGATTCCTGCACTCGTGTGCTAGTAGCGCACTCTGTAAATTTCCCGGATTCCTGGATCCTTGTATCCCGGAACCTTGAGTGCACGCTGGAGTCGGAAGAGACTCGTGCAGCCTTATTCAAGACCCGATCCGTCTGCAAGAAGGCATCGACCAATAAATCCAGCAAAGATCGAACTCAGGTGAGAAGGGGGGAACTCCTTGACAGTTTGAGACGCCACCCGACCGAACTCGATATGGACATGGAAGCGGCCTTCCAGGACCTGATGCGTGGCATGCAAGAGCTATCAACCGAGATGCAGAATCTAAAGGCGGAAAACGCCGCTCTCAAACAATTAGTTCTATCCCGTGATTCTGCCACAAAAGAAAGCGTGTTGCTGGGCGGTATAGTGGACAAATACGATGGGTCGGCAAAAACCCTTCGCGGATTCCTGGATTCATGTTTGGTCCACTTTACTTTTAAGCCCTACTACTTTTCAACTCCCAGGGCTAAGGTGGGGTTCATAATTTCCCACCTTTCAGGAAACGCCTTAACCTGGGCTACGCCCCTCGTTAATTCCAGTGATGCTCTCCTAGATGACTATGATGGCTTCATACAAGCCCTTAAGACCATGTTTGACTGTCCAGAGCAGGTCTATACTGCCCAGAAATGCCTGTTAGACTTTCAGCAAGGATCCCAGGATATGCTCACCTATGTTACCCGATTCAAGCAATTAGTCAAGGAAGCTGATTGGGCCCCTGAGGCGAGTTTTACCCTTTTTAGGAGAGGACTGAATGAGGAGATTAAGGATTAGTTGGCCAGAGTGGCTCGCCCAAACTCATTCCAGGCACTAATGGACCTTGCCATACAAATAGATTTCCCTATCCAGGAAAGGAAGGCAGAGAAGAAGAAATCTAGAGGTAATCCTCGGAAAGTGTCCTTTGAGAGAACCACCAAGACGGACACAAACCCAGGTTCAGTCTCTGAACCAGAACCCATGCAGATAGGAGCCTTCCGTGGACCTATATCCCCGCAAGAAAGGATGAGAAAGATTCATACGGGGTTGTGCATGTATAGTGCCTCAGACAAACACTTGGTTAGGGAGTGTCCTCTAGCCCCTCCTCGGCATTCGGGAAACGCCAGATCCCGATCCTAGATGGAGCAGAGCTTCGGGAGAGAGATGTTTGCTCCACATCAATTCCATCCTTGAACTCTCCTGGACAAAACAATTTGGTGATACTACAGGCCTTCCTGTCGCCCTCCAAGAATAAGACCTATCCCATTCTGGCCTTGGTAGACTGCGGAGCTATGGGAATTTTCATTGATCAAGACTGGGTTGTTAGTCATCACATTCCATACGAGACACAAAGCACCATGCAGCCGGTGGAAGCAATCGACGGAAGACCACTCACTTCAGGGTCCATAAGCCTGCAGACAAAAGAGATAAACTATCACCAAGAGCGGATTACATTCGACATCATTAAGTCAGCTCATTACCCCATGGTATTGGGTATGCCCTGGTTTCAGAAGCACAATCCGTATATCAATTGGACAGCAGAATCACTATTCCTAGGCTCAGAGTTTTGTATGTCCCACTGTCTATTCCTGGATCCCTCCTCGACACCCCCTAAAGAACCACTAAGAGACCAGCAAACACCACTCATGGTTTCCAATATCATACAAGTCCCAGAGGCCTATCAGGGATATGCTGATGTATTTTCAACTGCCATAGTCTAGGCCTTACCCCCTCACAGACCTGAAGACTGTGCCATAGATACAGATCCTTCAGCAGTGACTCCCTTCGGCAGAATGTTCATCCTTTCCGAACCTGAGAAAAGGGCCCTCCGAGAATACCTGGATACCAATCTTGAAAACGGCACCAAAAGACCCTCAAAATCTCCAGCAGGTGCTTCGTTGTTCTTTGTTCCTAAGAAGGACACCAAGGAACTCAGACCTTGCCTCGACTATCGTGGCTTAAATCAATGCACCCTCAAACATCGGTACCCACTGCCCCTGATCTCGGATATCCTGGAAGCTGTGAGAGGCGCCGTAATATTCACAAAGTTGGATCTCCAGGGTGCCTATCATTTTATCCATGTCCGGGAAGGAGACAAATGGAAAACAGCCTTTAGAACACCCTTTGGTCACTATGAATATCTAGTCATGCCCTTTGGACTAGCTAATGCCCCCGCAGTTTTTCATCGTTTTATGGATAGGATGTTTTCTGACATG
This sequence comes from Ambystoma mexicanum, assembly GCF_040938575.1. NCBI lineage: Eukaryota > Metazoa > Chordata > Amphibia > Caudata > Ambystomatidae > Ambystoma > Ambystoma mexicanum. The sequence continues at coordinate 1,347,243,685 of NC_090923.1, forward strand.
TTATTCCTCTTCGTCATTGTCTATCTGGACGACATATTGATCTTTTCCAAGGATCCTCTGAAGCATGAAGAACATGTAAACGCAGTATTTCAACGACTCCGTGAACACAAACATTTAGCCAAACCCGAAAAATGCTTGTTTCACGTTACTTCTATTCACTACCTAGGATTCATCCTTAGCCCAGAGGGAATTGTTATGGACCCTTCAAAGGTAAAGGCCATACTGGCATGGCCTGCTCCCATGTCCGTGAAACAAGTTCAATCCTTCCTGGGGCTTGCCAACTTCTACCGGAAGTTCATTTCTACCTTTTCCGAGATCGTTCAGCCGATCGTTGCTCTCTTGAAGAAAGACACCCCCTTTATCTGGTCTACACCGCAAGATAAGGCATTCCAGCGTTTAAAGACAGAGTTCACGCAAGCCCCCATCTTGGCCCAACCCGACATAAATCGGCCATTCCTAGTGGAAACGGATGCCTCTAACTACGCCATAGGAGCGGTCTTGAAGCAGAAACCTGAGGATAAACTGGAACACCGCATTGCTTACCTTTCACGAACCCTGACTCCCAGTGAGACACATTACTCCGTCCTGGAAAAGGAACTATTAGCCATCCGCCAAGCCTTCACTGAATGGCGACATCTACTTCTGGGTGCTAGGTATCCAGTTCAGGTCCGCACAGACCATCGGAATCTTCAAATTCTACAGTCATTGGAGTGTAGGAACAGTCGTCAAGCGCGTTGGGCCTACTTCTTTGCCCAGTACCAGTTCCACATCACTCATGTTCCCGGATCACAAAACCTGATTGCTGACGCCTTACCTCGACGTCCTGACTATGTAGCTACTGAAGATAGGGCCTATCCTAAGATGTTTCCCCACACGATCTTTGTAGCTCAAGCAGTCAACCTCCTGGAAGAAATTTGAGTGCAGACCCAATCCTCTGACCTCTGGAAGGATATTTCAAGGAAGAATCCATGGAACCTAAGAGTTAAGGAAGGATATTTATTCAAGGACAATGCACTGGTCATTCCTACACAGAAATTACAACAAAGAACAATAAACCTCTATCATGATACGCTTCACTCCGGACATCGTGGCATAACCAACACCCTCCGTCTCATACAAAGACAGTTTTGGTGGCTTGGAATGAAGACCAACGCACAGCAGTACATCAAGGCTTCTACTATCTGTAGTAAAAATAAACATGATAACAAGAGACCGGCGGGTCTTCTACTGCAACCTACACTGCCAACAAGGCCATGGGAATTCATTGCTACAGACTTCATTGTGGAATTACCACCTTCCCGAGGATACACGACCATCATGGTTACCATAGACTTGTTCACTCATATGGCTCATTTTACACCCCTGTGTAAGCTACGATCCTCGTCCGAGCTTGCTGAAATCTTCCTGGAACATATATTCCGTTTGCATGGACTTCCTTCCAAGATCATATCTGATCGAGGACCTCAATACATCTCTCAATTCTGGAAACATCTCTGTCGCATTTTGGGAATCCAACGCGCCCTCTCATCTGGTTATCATCCCCAAATCAACGGGGCCACAGAACGTGCTAATCAGACCCTGGAGCAGTATCTTCGATGTTTCGCCACCAAGGTTCAGGATGACTGGTCGCTCCTGATACCCGTGGCTGAATTCGCCTACAACAATTACGATCATTCAGCACTTAAAACCAGTCCCTTTTATTGTAGTGAAGGTTTCCATCCATCGGTTCTACCCTCTGTTCTCCCTCATCCTACACCAGTACCTACTGTCGACTCCTGGACAGAAACCCTCATCAACGTACACCAGGAGGCCAAAGAAAACTTAGAGAAGGCCAGCACACAGACTAAGAGGTATGCGGATTCCAAAAGAAGACCAGGTCCTTCTTATGCAATTGGTGATCAAGTCTGGTTGTCCTCGAAATTACTACCCCGACATCTACGGCCAAACAAGTTGGCCCCTCGGTACTATGGTCCATTCCCATCAAGGAAACTATCAATCCAGTCATACCGGATCAGCCTACCAGACTCCTGTAAGAAAATCCACCCAGTATTTCACACATCCTTATTAAAACCCTACACCCAATCCTCCCGGAAATCCTGCCGACCTCCTCCGCTGGTCGACAACCAATTGGAATATGAAGTATCCCGGATATGTGACTCCAGGTATAAACGGGGTCAGCTTCAATACCTGGTTGAATGGAAAGGATATCCTCCTAGCCAAAGAACCTGGGAACCACTTTCTAATCTCAAGGCCCCTCGACTGCTCAGAAGATTTCACCTTATACACCTGGGCAAACCCGGAGAAACGGGTCTTTGGAGGAGGCATGCTGTCATGACCTACAGAACACGCCCCTTTTGGACTTCCTGGTCCTTGTCTCAACGGGGCTTACTCTCCCTTGTACTCCCAAAATGGCCGTCCACTGTGACACACCTTCCTCGCTCTACACGTTGGACGTAGCGTGTTCTACTAATTGACCACGCCTCCCGTGGCTCTGCGCGTCTCAATGCTATTGCAAAGTAGCGACCAGACATGTGCTCTGTAGCTCGCGGTATTGTTTTCCTTGGTTCTTTCCAGCCTTCCCCATTCCTAGCCCCTTTCCTTCCTTTCTTGATTCCTGGACTCGTGTGCTAGTAGCGCACTCTGTAAATTTCCCAGATTCCTGGATCCTTGTATCCCGGAACCTTGAACGCACGCTGGAGTCGGAAGAAACTCGTGCAGCCTTATTCAAGACCCGATCCTTCCGCAAGAAGGCATCGACCAAGAAATCCAGCAAAGATCGAACTCAGGTGAGAAGGGGGGAACTCCTTGACATAGGATTTATAGTCCTCTGCTCCCTTCCCCTGAGATCTTTATGAGGTTCTGTACCTGTGTCCTAGATTTGGTGAGGGGCTGGGATTGCCAATATTAAGGGCACATGAGCTTACTCTGGGTTTTAGGTGCCAGACAAAGTCTTTTTTTCAGGCTCTCTGTCTTCTATGAATCCACTTCCCCTTTCCTGTTAAAGCAGAGTGTTCCCTAGAAAAGACACAGCCTACTTCCCTGAGATGTGAAACTGATGCTGGGAAATCCCTTAAAAGTCGATTTCATCCTTCTGAATGTGTAAGGAATGCTTGTTAGTGGTAAAAGTGCAACTTTGTATAGCTTGTTGGCTTAGGTATACCAGAGGGACTGGGGGTCACACTATGAGCAACTCTGACAGTAGACAATGGACTGTTAAGATCCTGTCATTCACTTGTGGAAATGCTGTTAACAAACAGTGAACTGGCAAAAATGTATCATTCATGAAAAACGAGGCTCAGAAAGAATATCAACCGGCACTGTTTTTACTCCTGAGTAATGCAATGTTGCAATTTTAACGAAGACTGCAAGTCCTTTGGCAACAGTAACAGTGCAGGTTTTAAAAGTACATTGTTTCAAAAGCTGATGTTGAGTAGTCTATGTGTTTGTTTTTTCTCTCACATGAAATGTGGGTCTGGCTAGTGGCACCAACAGGCCCTTTAACCTCGGTCGGCTTCCATATAGCGCCTTCCTGTGACTGTGCCCTGCCATACAACAGGGAATAAGAGAGTGTGACCTGTGGTTCCTTCGCACACTCCCCCTTGGCCCATCAATATCTAGCTTGGGGAGGTCTTGAGCCACCTTGGTCACCCAACTAGATGTGTCCAGAGCAAAACATGGGACTTTGTCACAATTTCTTTAGTATTGCTTAAGGCAACCTTACAGAATCTAAGCAGACGTTATTCAATAACATCCCACAAGCCATCACAGAATACATATGAAGAGAGGGTCCCAGGAATGCCCCTCCTTACCCCCATGAACCTGACAGGCCGAAGAGCAAGGAACGCTCGAAGTCACTCATCCTTTTTCAGACAGACCGCAAGTGTACCACTGGCTGGCACGTATGCAGGAAGGTATCGCCTCAGACAGGCATTCCAATCTTATCCAGTGCAGATCCTTCCAGATCCAGAGAACCCAATGGAGAGTGTGCACCCAAACACTATAATGGACTGCATCAATTAAGCGTCAAGAAGCCACTGTGTTGACTTCACTAGTGACACCACAACATAGCGGCATTCGTCATGAAGCACACTCGCAGTCCTGCGCCGCATTACACAAACACACATTTGCTTACACATGCTTAAACAGTTCTATAGATAGAGGACGGATAGATAAGCATACTGTCAAAACTTTTATTATTTTTCTCATTAGCCAAATGCAGAAACGCAGAAACGCAAGGCAACAAGAAATCCTGAGAAAGCTTGCAGATGCTTATGGCAATTAACCCTATGGGGCTACAGTATATATGGAGCCTGGTAGGATCACGTACGACTAACTTATAGTTAACATAGCACAGTAGGAGCATGTAGAAATCACATTATAAGTCTAAGGAAAATTACAGAAGGCCTCAAGCCACAGAACACGAAACAAGAGGAGCAGACTCAGGCTGCACAAAGTGCAGATCAAGCTTGCAGCCAAGCTCAGAGATAAAGAGTCACATTTCAAGCTCCAGACGACAAGGGACCAGCTGCAGGAAAATTGAATAAATCCTCATAAATGCAGACCCAAGAGCTCAATTTTGTGGTCCACAACCACGTGATGCAGCCGAACTAGACAATGAGCATTCACCTGTGGGTGGAGCACGAGCCATTCTCAGCAACCCAGACACGAAGGTAAACAAGTGTTGCAACGTGGAAATGCACTCGCACAGGCAAAAGGTGGTCTACTGCCAGATACAATTCAAACACATAGTTATTACACATCACCTTGAAGAGGTGCACAGGTGGCTGGGAATCGAGTTGGGTCCCAGGTCTGGGGAGATCAGCTGCAGACATTCAAGAGATAGAAATTCAGGGATGGATGGCAAAGGGCAAGGGTCAATGGTAAGCCCACGACTCTGCAACAATGTAATAGATCGTTTTTGGGGACGGGGCAGGTCAGCCACTTGACATGCAATGTCCAGTAGAATAACCTCTATAGGGGATAGCTTTATGTGTTACTACTCTGAGCACCCAATCAGTAGTTGGGATACGTTTTGGGGAAGGGCCCAGGTGATGACGACATGTAGCATCAAAACTGGAGAGCACACCTTGTAAAGATGAGATGTACTGAAGAATCTTGATTGTCTTGTATGATCCCTGTTGTTTTTTTGTAATAAACCACAGTTCTAACTTACCTTGGCTGAGTCCTTCGTTCATTCTGGGGAAAGGGTTGTTGGGCCCTTGGGAGACGAACGAATCCCCAGAAGACCTCTGGCATACACCTGCTGTGGCGTCTATGCGTGCTGTGCGCTACCTTGAGTCTGGGGCATCTGTGGTGACTGCAAAACTGCGGTATAGGTGCTTGCATCTGTGGTATCTGTGTCATGGGCTGGTGTGGCTGTGGGTATGCACATTGTGCCGGCCATTGTTGTTTTGCTTGGTCCTGTGTGTAATACTCGTCTTGTTCCCCTTGGTAGGCTGACTGGTATTGCCTCCCCCATTCTGTTGCATCCCCCTGCTTCTGCACACTCTCAAAATGTGCCCTATCGGCCCACACACCCAGCACTGTGGTGGCTCCCTCCCTTTCCATTGATAACCCCTGAAAACTTCCCTGGACCCTGCTGCGCCTGCTGCCTGTATCCTCGAAACCCTACTGGAAATGGTTGTGATGTATCTGTGGCCCATACCCGTGTCCTCTGGATGGCCCCCCTCTTCCTCAAAACTCGTGCTGCATGTTTCCCCGCCCTGTGAATCCTCCCCCGTGGGTGGCGGTGCGTACTGTTGTTGTGGTGTCCCCTGTCCTTCTGCGCTTGTTAGTACCATCCCTTCCAGGGCGTATTTGGACAGCTTCCTTTGCACTAACTTCGCTTCCTCTTGCTTCCTTTCCTTGCGCTTCTTCCTCATATTTTCTTGCAATAGCCTGCAATGGTGTACTATCGTAAGCTGTATTTCCGGACATGGTTTCGCCTCCATGCCTACTAATTTCATAAGCTGCTTCTGTACGGGTTCTGGCAACCCTGGGCACAATATGTGGTAAAATAAAGCTACTGTTTTGTCCCATGGTTCCCGTATTTCAAGGCGCCAAAGCTCTTGAACCACTTGAATATAGTGTAAGGGGTCTATATCTTCCCCATCTTGTGGACCATAATCGCACTAATGTCTGATGTGCCTGGGTATTGCGTCCTTAGAGCTTGTCATACGGTTGCTCTGCAATTTGCAAACGGTGAACCATCATGCGCCGTGTCCTGCATGGTCACTCCTGGATACCCCGCCCATCTCCATACGTCATCAGCGGCCTCCCCGAGAATCGCCGCTAATAGTCCTTTCACGTCTCCCACTGCTAATCTCTGTCCCGCAGTAATTCTTTCAATTTCATATATCCATTTCCCCACACCCGTGGTTAACAAGGGTAGACTACATCCCACGTTTTCCTTGTCAATGTGTTTCCATGGTATATATTGAGGTCACACCCTCCCTTTTCCAGTAGGGGCAGCTGTGTAAACCCTACCTCTCTGCTGGCTCCTCTATTCAGTCTAATCTGCTTGTCGGCTTCTCTCATGTTAGTGTTATGCGTCTACTGGCGCTCTCAAGTCAGTCTTGCACAGATATCTGATCCCCCCGTGTTCCTAATTTCCGTACATGCTATGGCCATCTCCCCCTTCCTTTGTCCTGGGAGATCCCTAAGTTTCTCAATGTATTGAATGCAAGCTGTCAAAGTTGTGTGATGCGGCTATGGTCTGTGGCGTCCGATCGTCCCTATCATCATTACTCATCCCTGCATTCCCATGTCACACTCCTCTCTGCGCTGTCCCCCGGAGACCTTTGCTTCAGTCACCCTCTTTCCTCGTCCCCACTTCCCCCAGCGTCCTCTTCCGAATCTGTTTCCATATCGCTGCAAAAATAGTCCACGAAGCTCAGTCTCTTAGAGGTTGTGTCTTCCCCAGGCGTCCCTCTAGAGTCGATCAAGTCTATGCCACCCCTATCCCCATAGTACCCCATACCCATTCTGTCTGATGGGGTAGTGGTCCTGCTGGGCAGGATTGTGCTGTCTGCCCCTTTGTTGTCTACCGTGCTCATTGCCCACCGTGCCCCTGTGTCTCTAATTGCACGCTCCTCCTCATTCCGATTGCGCTCGCTCATAATCCGTTGCCACTTCCTCTGTTCCCTGTCCACTAACACTTGCTTTTCCTTCTCATCTGCTTCCCTTCGTTTCTCAATCTCTTCTTGCTCCATCCTCCTCCTCTCTCTGCACTCCCTCTTGCGTCTCTCTTCTGCTTCCCTCTCTCTTCTGTCTACTTCCTTAATTATTTCTGCCCAGTTCTTTGCTTCACTGCTTCCCTTGAGGCCTTCCACTTCCTTGGTTGCTCCCGCTGCCTCTGCAGTCGTCTTCCAATCTAGCTTTAGGAGAATCTGTCCCCCTCCCCACTCATTTGTGGTTATGCCCTAGAGCCCCACCTTTGTTCCCTTCTGCACCTCACTTTTTAATTTAATTTTTAATTTAATGGATTCGTTTATTACAAACTTTTATTTATTTCACAATATGAAGAAGACTGAGACAAGAAAAAAAGGAAACAAAAAGAACCAAAAAAAGAAGAAAAAAAAGACTAAAGAAAAAAGAAATATAATGTACAAGTTCATAAACCTAAAAGTCTGTAAGGCTCATAATTTCCATCCAGAATTGCAGGACTCTGAAGATTAAACACTTTTGCTCCCCAATGATCACGACAGTCCATCTTTCCTCCATAGTTAAGGGTGTTGCATCCGGTGGCAACAAGTCTCGATATTTTCCTTTTACGGAGGCTAGTGCATCACAGACCATTATAAGATGGTGTAAAGATTCTTGTTGCAATGTATCTTTACAGAAATGGCAGGTAATGGTCTGACCTGTCAGTTGTTTGGTTTGTGCTAGAACAGATTTGGTAACAGATTTAGCCTCAATCTAAGAAACAAATCTCGAAACCTTGAACATGGAAACAGCTGTAGATAGGAAGGCAGTTGATTCAATACATGGTTTTCCGCTGGACTGTTAATGGAAAGTTTGTAGTGCATTTTCAGCTCTTGGGTCTCAATTCAGTCATTCCATTGGATTTTATTCTTGACTGACAAAGGATGAGACAAAGGATGAGACTTCAGAGTTTCAATGGAACATTCTAGAGCTTCGATCCATTGAATACAATTTGCCTTTGAGTCGTTCAGTATCGCATTGTGACTGGAATTCAGTCTTGTTCTCAAAATGTCAATTGGAGGCACTTTATCATCAACAACAGTTTTCCAAAAAAAGTTGAGAGATTTCCACAATACCATGGAGTGGATTCATTGAAGAGCTAATTTGAATCTTATCCGTTGTACTGGAAAATATTGTGCAAGAGAGAGTAATTTCCTCCAGCAGGTCCTGGATTCACCATGTCGGGTTGAGTGTGGCTTCTCCCCCTTAAGTCAGTATTGGCACTACTTTTTGGCGATAGAAGGCGATGACTGTGCGTACAGAAAATGTTCCATATTTTGTATGCAGGATGAGGCCTTGTCGACCTAAGGATCCTACTCTCGCTCTCAGGACTACCTCCCACTCATGCTCGCTGATACTTGAATTAAGCCACACTCCTAGATATTTAAGCGTTTGGACCTGAACCAGTTTGTTGGAGCTCGAGAATAGGGAAAGATCTCTCTTCTTGGCTCCTTGGTGGCAAGCAAAGGTCATAATTTGCATCTTTGTTGTATTTATTGTGAGGCCATTTTCATCGACATAGTTAGCTAGGGAATTCAGTCTTATTTGGAGTCCAATTTGAGTCTTATCGAGAAGGACCAGATCATCTGCGTAAACCATCCATGGTTCTGCAGTACTATTCAAGATCGGGGATGTGCCCTTACTGCTTCTTGTGTGGCCGCTATGTCAGAAATGTAAAAGATGAATAGGGTTGCCACCAGAGGACAGCCCTGTTTTAAGCCATTCCACGTAGCTATTTTGTTTTTGGTGGCCCCCAATGCTGATATCCTCACCTGAATCGAGGCGTTGGAGTAAAGAGCTCGGATGGCAGCTAATAGATCTGGAGGGCAATTCCAAGACAGCAGTTTTTTCTACAGATTATCACGGTTTACGCTATCAAAAGCCTGCTTTAAGTCTATGAAGACGGCATACATTTTGTTTTTAGACGTCAACGCCTCTAGCTTCAGTAGGTTCAATATCATCAGGTTGACATTGGTGCCTACACCTTTGACAAAACCGGTCTGCCGAGGATCCCTTCTGTTGGTTTGAATCGACCAGGAGAATGGAGGCAAACAGTTTCCCCAGTGGGTCCAGTAGAGCTATTGGACGGTAGTTTGGAGGAATCGCCCTGTCTCCTTGTTTGAAGATTGGAATCAGGGCCGCGGTTTTCCAAGTGTCAGGGATCTGCTTGGTTTCCATAATCACTTTAAAAAGGGATTGGCAGAGGTCAGCCCAGGCATCAGGGTGGGCTTTCAAGATTGTGTTGGTCCGGCCATCAGGGCCTGGAGCTCGGGGTGAGTTCAGATGTCTGATTTGGGTCAGTAGCTCGTCTCTATCCCACTTGAGATGCCAAATAGTTCAGCTGGGATCATCAGAAACATCTTCCCAGTCATGTATCTTTGCGAAAGGTGATGTAAAATGAGTCACCCATGCTGTTTCTGAAACATCAGAGATGAATAAAGCAGCATGTTTATTCTGCCCATTCAAGAGACCCCAGAGAGCTCGGGTATTGCGCTGAGCTAGTGAGTTGAGCATACATTCGGCGTCCCATTGGATGTGGAGAGCTTTAGACATTAGGAGCCAGTTCTAATAACTTTGCTTGATTTTTTTTTCTCGCCTCAACCGCTCTTCTAGCAGGAAAGATCGCACTTTCCTTAGCTCAGCTTGGTAGCATTTCCTTTCCTCAACGAACTCTACATGATAAGCATGATCATTGTTGGAAGATATTTTTGGTGCTTTGGGATCCGCAGTTCAAATAAGGGAATTAGCAGCCATTCATAGTCCAATCTCTCAGTTCCAACCCTGGTACTATTGGTGAATTTTTCTGTCAACACTGGGCCTTCCTCCGGTTTGATTCGTAACCTATTTTTCCCGTTATTCACATGCAATGTCGGCAGCCTACAGAGAGATCTTCTTGCTTCAGGTTCTTTCTAAGTAAGTGTCAGCATCCGATGATCACTCTTGGAGGTCGAGATGATCTTGAAGGTATCTAGCGCGTGGATCAGTGGCTGCGAGGTGAAATTATAGTCGAGGTAAGCTAGAGAGTTTCCCTTTCGCCAGGTCAAGATCAGTGGCATGTCTTCCCTCAACTGGCCATAGATTAATGTGATATTCATTGCCTGTAGTTCTTTCAACCATAATTGGGTCTTCGAGGGGAGCATTCCTATAGGGATCAAGGCTCCTGGAATCTTGAATAGGTGAATGTTCAAATCTCCACACAAGATGAAATTCAAGACTTTATAGCAAAGTTACAGGTCTTCAATGGCTGAAAGTAGGGTGTCGATGAAAATGTTGTTGTTAATACCTGCAGGATTCCAATACAGATTACAAATTACTAGGCCATTATGGATTTCTTTATTCTCACTGTCTTCACTAATGATGGTGATCTGGATAAACGGGTTGGGATTCAATGCCTATAGCATTATCAGATTAGATGCAGACTTCACTAAGGGTCAGCAATCCAGAAGAAGGTCGAACGGAAGACCTTGAGATTCATATACTTCATGTTACCGACATATAGTGGTTGATTTCGAAACCATGTTTCCTGTAAACAAATAATGTAGACGTTTTGAAGTTCCAGATTTCCTTCATTAATCAGGTGGGAAAAATCCTTGTGTGTTCCACTAACAGAGCTTCCATGGCGATGTTTCTACTATTCATGATTGCTAGTCATTCTGCAAGGCGTGTGGAGTGGCTTTTGTAGAGATGTTCGCATAAGACCAACGTATAGGAGCATTTTGGCTCTCAGATTTTTTCACTTCTTTGAGTGCAGTTGAATCATGAGAGTCAAATTTTATCATCAGGTGTTGGATACTCAGTTCTTTTTCAGCCTTCCCTTTGGGTTGACGATTTTAGGAACAGTTTTGCCAATCAATCTCTCGATGATGGAGTGGATCGCACGGTCTGGTTGTTTCCTCAGATTTCTCTTCAGCCTGCTTAAGGTTAGCTCTAGGCAGTGAACGGGCAAGATTGAATCCGAGAGGCAAGAAAGCATCACTTTGGTCTAAAATAGTCAAGTGAATCCTGCTAGAGAAGAGATGTAGTATTATCCAATCTGTCCTTGCTTCCGCCACAAATTCAACGATTTTAATGTCCTTTGAGTTGATATTTTGCAGTTTTGGCAGGTAGTGAAGCAGCTTCAAGACATTTGCATGGTTTAATATCAAACCATCTGATGATTCGACTATTCGCTTAATCACTGATGTGTAAGAGAAGGAGTTCTGTCGTGGATAATCGAAGTTAGGTAGTTTTCTTGGATCTTTGTTTGATGTTGAGAGACTTGGCTTAGTCATCGATTCCATTTCCTTAGGTTTCAATGTTAGGAGTCGTTTCTGATCAACTGTCAAAAATGTCATTCCACGGGAAGCCGGTAGGACATCATAAGGTAGTGACCTGGGGCCGGTGTAAGCATTCTCTTAAATGGAGAATTCTAACTCATTCTCAGATATTTCTTCGCAGGAAAGCTCAGTATTCAAAACAGATGCAGGACTTTCTACAGCTTCTTCGTCAGTCATGTAGACTGAAAGATTCAGTAGGATGTTTCTTTATTCCACTTCGTCATTGATTGAAACACGATTGTCATATTCAAGAACTTCTAATTTCTCTGAGGAGTTTTCTTCGATTATACTCCTTGCCTTATTTTTTGGACATGTTTTTAAATTCAATTGTGGGGTTTTAGGTTTTGCAGAAATGCCCGCGACCCATTGGATCAAGGTTTAACACATCTTGGTTGATTTTTCGTTTTTTCGGGCTTGGTTTCTTTGTTAATGAATCTCTTGCAACAATCAGAGGCAGATGTTTTTGAAAACTAGAAAAGGATTCTTTTGTCGATGCCTCTTGGTGAAATGTCAACAATGGATTCTTTTAAGTCATGTGAGTTTCCAAACTCTGTAGTTTTTCCAAGGCCAGTGAATCCTCAGTGGCAGACTGCTGTGGAGAAAGGGCCCTGGCTGCTGGTTCCAGCTCATGTCGGGTTTGAGACAAATTTGATCCAGGACCTGTAGAGGGATCAGTTGGAACCTGCTTCACAGCCGCTTGTGGCAAATGAGGAAGCTCTCTCCCCTTCGCTCCCGTTATGAGTGAACTAGTTCTTTTCACCTGATTCATCTTTCGAGTTGTTAGTTTGGAGGCAGTTGTCTCGCTGGCATGTTTGTTCTGAGGTCGGGAGCCTGTCAGAGGCATAGATTTGTTAGGGGGAGCAGAGAGAAATGGGTTGTCCGTCTCTGTAGCCACAACATCTTTATCATTTCCAAAATTGCTGTCATCATTGAAGACTTATCTATCTGCTCCTGTGCCTACTAAACTCAACAATACTAGACAATACTAAACAGTACTCTATAATACTCAACGATGTCCTATACTACCCTCACACCCCCCGTCACTTTCTCCCTCCCCTTAGTTGCTGTATGTCTGGGTCAATACTTACACTGCGTGATCTGCTGACGCTGTTCGGCTGCTGCATCCTGCAAAGCTGCCACGCCACCTGTCTGGTCTGCTGGACCCCTCGGTGACCGCTAGCAGGATATTTCCCAGGCTGTCTCCTGATGGCCTTTACATGGGGCACGCGTTACTCGTTGTCTCGAATCCCGAGAGGCGTCCTACAGTCCTCCAGGCATTGCGGCAGGAGAGTCGGCTTTGTGCCGGACGAGCGTAGCTGAACCATCACCTCTGCTACCAACTTGTTGGGATAAATACCAGGTATGCCAGAGGTCATCTGGGGGTTCGTCCGACTCTGAAGGGCCCAACAACCCTTCCCCAGAATGAACAGAGTACTCAGCCAAGGGCAAGTTAGAACTGTGGTTGATTACAAAAAACCAACAGGGACCATACAAGACAATCAAGATTCTCCAGTACTTACAAATTTACATGGCGTGCTCCCCAGTTTTGAGGCTACAAGTCATCATCACCTGGGCCCTTCCCCAAAACCCTATCCCCACTACTGATTGGGTGCTGAGAGTAGTAACACGTATAGCTATCCCCTATAAAGGTTATTTAACTGGCCCTTGCATGTAAGGTGGATGACCTGCCCCGTCCCCAAAAACGATCCATTACATTGTTCCATAGTCGTGTGTCAGATATATCAAAGTTCCCCTCTACTTCTTGTGTATAACTGTCTCCATACACCGCCTCCTCCTCCCCTGCTTCTTCTGACGAACTCTCTTGACGTGGATCCTTCTTTCTTCGATCTCTTCTTTTCTTTCTGAAGAGGTATGGTCTTCCCCAGAGTGAAGCCACAATGATGCCTTCGTAAAAGAGGCAGCAATGGACCGAGTTCCGAGAGAGTCCTCAGAGAGGAAAAAGCCAATTTGGCAGAAAAAACCTCTTGTGGAGTTTGGAAGGCAGTCCCTGATGTCCGGTGGGTATGCTGATAAGTAACGTCTCTAGTGGTCGGACGCGTAGGTGGACCCGACCTCCTGAAGGGGTTCAAAAATCCTTTACTGGTACTTTGGATTGAAGGAAGAACCAATCTCTCCAGAGCAGAAGTATGCAGGACACCGTGGAGACCGGAGCCTCAGGTAAGCATAAAACCGGGGAGAAGGCAAAGAAGGAGAGCAAGGGAAGGATAAGGAAAGGAAACCGGTAAGAAGGAGCAAACCCCAACCGGCGATAGGAAAAGGGAAGGAAAGCAGAGACCGTCAAGCAAGGCGGAGGCGAAAGGAAGTAAGAAAAGGGAACGGGAAAAACAAAGGCCGACTGCGGAAAGCACCGCGAAGGCCACGAAAGACAAGAAAACAGCAGGGTAAGGACCGGGAAAGCTGGAGCGAACAGAGCAAGAGTAAACACAGCAAGAGCACCCAGATGCGCAAGCAATAAGGTTGCAATTCGAAGCGTCGCCGAAAGGGCCGTGTTTTAAAGGCATGGAAAACAAACACAGACAAACAGCTAGAATGCTGCATCAGGAAGTGAGAGAAAGAGATGGCACCACTTAATGGCCGGAAAACCGCCAAGCCTTCCATAGCCTCCATGAAGGAAGGCACCTTACGCGCGTGACATTGTGGTCTTGCCATTGGCCCTTGACCTTTGCCATCCATCCCTGGGTTCCTGTCTCGTGATTGTCTGGAACTGATCTCCCCAGGCCTGGGACCCAGTTTGGTCCTCAGCCCTCTGTGCACCTCTTCAAGGTAATATGAAAATTACTATGGGCCTCTTTACAACTGTGCCGGTACGGAAACAACGGTGCTGGTAGGCTTACCAGCACCGTTGTTTCCGGACCAGCACAGTACAACTCTGCGGGCGGGTGCTGTCCCGCCCGCCAGACCTGCTGGGCAGGGCGGCACCCGCTCACAGAATTCTCACGGGAGCACCAGCACCGTTATTAAGTCTGCTCCTCTTGTCTCGTGTTCTGTGGCTTGAGGCCTTCTGTAATTTTCCTTAGACTTATAATGTGATTTCTACACGCTCCTACTGTGCTATGTTACCTATAAGTTAGTTGTAGGTGGTCCTACCAGGCTCCATATATATACTACACATAGTACCATAGGGTTCATTGACATAAGCATCTGCAAGTTTGCTCAGGAGCTCTTGTTGCCTTTCGTTTCTGCGTTACTGCATTTGGCTAATAAAATATAATAAAAGTATGTATATGTATTTGTCCTGTATCTATAGAACTGTGTATGCATGTTCTTCATGTACGCAACTGTGTGCTTGTATAATGCAGTGCAGGGCTGCGAGTGTGCTTCATGGCTAACGCTGCTATGTCGTGATGTCACTAGTAACATCAGCACAGTGGCTTCTTGGAGCTTAATCGATGCAGTCCATTATAGTTTTTGGGTCCACGATCTCCATAAGGTTCTCTGGATCTGGAAGGATCTGCACTGGCCATGGTTGGAATGGCTGTCTGAGGGGATACCTTTCTGCATATGTGCCAGCCAGTGGTGCACTTGGGGTCTGTCCGAAAAAGGATGAGTGACTTCGAGCGTTCCTGATTCTTCGGCCTGTCAGCTTCATGGTGGGGAAGAAGGGCATTCCTGGGACCCTCTTCTCACATAATAATAAACCCCACATAAAGAAATGCTAGACATTGTAGAATCCTGAACTGATATGCCAGACCCCAAAATAATCCAACAGGAAACAAGTATTTTAGCTAACTAGTTCTACATTAAAGTACTCGTAGCTACCATAGATCAAGGAACAGAAGCTCAATCTGACAATCTCATTAAAGCAGGAGAAAGAGTATCATTATCTGCGGCCCTGCCTTCTGGAATGATTTGCAGCACGAAATAAAGACCATATCTAGCCTGCCCATGCTTAGACGGCATGAAAACTGTCCTGTTTTAGGAAACATTGCCTCCTCTCATAAAAATGTCAGACCATGTGCTCCAAAGAGGGTTCAGTCCCATTAACTCCTTATGGTGGATGTAGACATTATCTGAAGCAAAAGCTCATGTATCAACACATGCAGCAGATTAATCAAATGAAGACAAACACATACATCAACCCAGTGCTGCAAAGTGGCAGAGAGGCAATACCTATGATGCTTAGCAAAATAGATAACTCTATAAATAAATAAGAAGCAATCTTATATGCAATATCTAGAAAGTTATAACAGGTAATAGTGACGTTTAGCAATAAGCTTTGTAAGATCCCCTAGAATTCCCATCAAAAGCCCCAATTAACACATGACCTTCACATACAGACTACATGATGTCCAGGCAACGTAGTGTCTAGTAGGTACAGTTTTTCCAGTTCTGTTCAATAAGTAGCTTGGCCTGTTTCTCCTAAATTCCTAACAGACTCTGTGAGATCTTGATAGCTGATTGCATCGAGTGATGTTGTATCCTCCTCAAAATGATGAGTGACTATACAAGATCAGTATCAAGAATGCTAAGAAGCCGTCTGTGAACCTCTTTGACAGTGTAAATGAGCTATACAGGATACTCCATAATGCTATGGGAAGCTGTGAGATCCTTTCATAACCCAACATAAAGTTGTGCAAGATTTGCAAAGAATCCTACCTTTTAGAAGTGAGCAGAGGTCTTCCTAGAATCCGATCTCTGATCATGCAGTTTATACAATAAAATAGTGTATAGGCACTTAACCTTATGAGTGACAACAGGTTAATTCTGTTTGAATATATGAAAGATTCTTGTTAACAACCAGCAGGATTTATTCACAAATACCTGTTTGAAGCTAGAGGAGCTCTGGTGGCAGTAGGACAGAATCTGTGATTTGTTGAGGCTTGACATGGAGTAACAGAGCATATAAAGTTCTACCTACCAGCTTAAAGAGGCTGATGGCTTCGGGTCTCAGGTCATCCTCCACTTGAGTCAGAGCAGTTCCCACTGGCACTGTGAGCATTCCAAAAGAAGGCTCCTGCAAAGTTATAAGAAACCCCCACATTAGATGTCTAGCGAAGGCCTCTCTGAAGTGTGCATGCACATTAAAGTCAAAGGGGCACATCAAATACATGCAGCATCAAGCACACACAGCAATCTAACCATTATTAACCCATTTGGATCAGGCTGAACAAGAATCAATTACAAAAATATGGATAGAGCCTACAAACAGTGCTCAGGACTGTGAACTGCTTTGGATGTCTAATGTATTACAGTAAAGCATGCTGTTGTCACCCTCAAGATGTATCTGATACTCTAGGATTTCTCTCCAGGGATGTCAATGTGCTTGGTAAACTTTCTCTCTATTCATCAGACATGCTACAAATTAGCAGGTTAATTAGAATAAGCCAAATATAGCAAACGCTAGCCTTATGACTTTCTTATAAATCCTATAACAAAGCTTCCATCTATGTGATTCACATCTGATGCAAGCCATCTACATCCAACCATAAGGCTTGGATGCCCCTTTGACTTGTTTGTGACCCCATATTTGGTTTGCTACTTGATGGCTTGCCTTTATTCTATGTGAGCTGTCTGGAACCCCATGACATATCTACTAGCCGGTGGCAGACTATCACCAAGTGGCGTTTCTACACACTTAAGACTTGATTGCTTGCTTTGCTATGACATACAAGATATCCAGTGTTTGACTTCTCTGTGATGTTCATCCCCCGTTCCAGGGGCTGGAACGGGGGATAACAGCCCGGCAGCCCAAGAGAAGCGAGGGCGGATAACGCAGGCCCCGGCCATTATGCCCCATTCCAGCCCTCGAATGGGGGATGGAGGCCATTAGCACCCTGGGGGCTTATAAAAAAGGATTTTCCTTCCTACAACGGGACGTGCGCGGTGTCCCGCTGTAGGAAGGAAAATCCTTTTCCAAGGTGGCTGGCAGGGAAAGGGAAGGCGGGGCTCCGTACAGAGCCCATCTTCCTTTTCCATGGCGGCCAGCGGATGGTGAAGAAAAGGAGCGGATGCGGCGGCGGCACCAGCGCCACCGAAATAATGTTAATGTTAATGTTAAAGGACATTTGTACCGCGCACTATCACCACCGGAGTGGTCCCCTGGCACTCTGGCGGCTCTGAAAGAGGAGGGGAGGTTTAGTTAGTGAGAGGAGGCAGGAAAAGTGCAAGAGAACAGTGATGTGCTGTTGCCGGCCTCAGCCCGGTGGGTCCGTTGGCTGGGCCTGGGGTGTTTGCGGCCAGTAGTCGTCGTGTAATGTTGTGCAGGACTATGCGTGTTTTTGTTTTGTTGCTGCAATGTAGTGAAGTTTGTGCGGTTTGTTTTGCTGTAGATTTTGGTTGTGTTTGGTTTGGAGTTTGAGAGGTGTATGCAGAAAGGGAAATTGTTAGTAGGGTTGGTAAGTTTGCGTCTCTATGCTGAATTCAGGCGCTCGGCTTGCGCAGTCTCCCCTGATGCGGCTCTGTCCTGATCTGGGTCTGACTGGCATACAAGGTTCCTTACTCCTCTGGCCCCCACCTCTAACATGCTCTCTCATAGCTCCCCTTATCCTCCCTTCATACTCCTGTGGCCAGTGCACCTGCCAATGTCAACCTCTCAGGTAGAGTGGTTATTGCCAATATCTTGACAATTCCACACCACTGTGGTACCTGGCGGTAACTAAGGGACGGGCGAAAGTGTTGGTGGGATTGTCTGGGGGAGTTGGCTCAGTCTTTGTGCGTGCCGCCTGTGTTCCAGTCTTTCCTGTGTCACCCGTCCAGGTGCCGTGGGAGCTACCCTCTCGGGTCGGGGATGTCTGTGTCCTTTCCGGATTAGTCATCTTTTTTCCAGTTTCAGTTTCCAGATTTAGTCTGTGGTGTTGAAGAGCCAGGTTTTTAGTGATTTCCTGAATTTTAGGTGATCTTCAGTGTTTCTTATTTCTTTTGGGATGTTGTTCCAGTTTTTTGCGGCTAAGTGGTAGAAGGAGGTGCCTCCAAGTTTTTTCTTAAGGTATGGTTTGAGTTCCAGGCGAATTTCGTTGCTTGATCGGAGGGGTCTCGTTGGTTTGTAGACTATTATTTTCTTTTGTAGGAATTCTGCTCCTTGTCCGCTGATTGCCCTGTGCGTTATGCACATTGCTTTGAAGGTGATGCAAAGTTTTACTGGGAGCCAGTGTAGTGTTTTTAGGGCTGGAGTGATGTGGTCTCTTCTGGATAGTTTGAGGAGTAGAAGAAATGGAATGTTTAAAGGTAACACTTAAATTGGTTTTAAAGGGTTGGGTTGAAAGGAAAAAAATGGACGATAGAGACACATTTTTCTAAGGAAACTCATTCAGTTTTATATTACAGGCGGGGAGAAAGAGAACCCTATATATACCCGGAGAATTGGCGGCACTCGAACCTATGAGCAGAGAGAAGGGTCAAGGGACCTAACCAGATGCCCATACACAAATGTGTCTGCTGTGCAGTTTTGACAGTGGACAAACTCCTGTGAAAACTCCCATATCGTTGAATGGACTAAGTGGCCTATGCAGTGAAAGTCCCAGGAACTTGCTGCAAAGCATGCCTAAAAAGAGGACAAATACGACCGGACAGACGATCTATGGAGTCCAAACCAAGATGATTCGGGTGGAACAAATACACAATGAATAAAGAAGAGAGGGACAATCAACGTGTAAAAATACAAATGGGGAACCAGGAAATATTATGGGATGGGAGCGATGGAACAAATGTGGAGTATAAGCCACACGTGAATAAAGTGTGACAAACAGGCTGGTGGATTACCTCAAAGCATGATCTTCTTTCAAATTCTCATAGTGGCTGTAAAATTATCTGAGGCATATAGTTAGTTTAAAGTTAACTGGGTAATAGAGGTGGGATTTAGATAAAAGTAAACAAAGGTATTCTTTAGGGATACATACATGTTTAGACTAGGAGAATATAATGTGTTAGTACTGACATTGTAGAAATGTTGTAGGATACCTCCCATATTAAAATAAATTATAGGTGATTATATTTTTATGATATAAAAAAGATAAAAAAACAAAACATAACATTTGTACGTTCAATTACAAATTACAAATGCATATGTCATCCATCATAAAAGTAAGAAAAATGACACCTAACAACAAAATACAGTGATTCCAATGCATTTGTGTTTGATATCTGAACACCATGATTACAAGCTATTTCCTTAAACTGTATAACGTATAAGACAGAGCACATAATTTCTCACCTGCAGCAGATCATGCCATTTTTCCCAATTTCAAAATTTCTAACAAAACATACTGATAGTTGTTTGGATCAATGCCACTGGAAGCCCATGATTTCGACTTAGTGGATCTTCCACATGTATAGGGAAAATGCAAATTATATCCACTTCAGTTCTAGTTCATTGGTGTTCTCCAAGGCCAGAGCCATCAAGAAGTTTGCAGTTGCAATTCTAATGCTGATGGAAGGTGAGGCACGCCTCAAGTGGAGGAAGCCTGAATGGTGTTGTCGTTTCCAAGACACAAGTAATAAGGTAAGTCAGGGGTTGGTGGGAGAATATAAAATGGGACAGAGTGTGGGAGGAAGATGGCGGTGGGGAGGGGAGGTGGTCAGCCGTCAGGCGGCTTGGATCACAGGCTGGTACTGGCGGTTCAAGCCTGCATTCATAGCCACCTGATTGGCTGGCTCCCCCCGCTCGGTTGCTAATGAAAATTCTTCTCTCACTCACGCTTGTTATTTTCAGATCTACAACATTTGTATAATATGCCCTGTTCTTACCTTCTCTGCGACTAAAACTCTTAAAGGCCTCATTACGAGATGGGCGGTATTCGGGCAGTAAATCTGACTGCCTCACCGTAATTACCGCTGGATTACAAGTGGCAGCGGCAGAGTTAATCCCCACCTGACTCTATGGGGCATTTTTGTCGGAATTACTGCTGATGTAATTCTGCCGATTTTGCTGATTTTTGGTGAAAAGTGGGAGGTTTGACCTCCAGCATGATGGGGGAGGTAAATCCCCCACTCAAGGGCCATACTCATAGTATGGCGGTGCAGGAAAAGGTGCAGTAATTCAGCTGCTGCCAATTCTTCCCTGCACCACCATACTTGTAAAGATCCTATTCTTAGACAGATTATTTTGTACTTTGGGCTTCATCATGAGTTGTGCGGTATCCCGGTGATAAATCTGCCAGAATACCATCCAACACAATTACTGTTAACTCCACTTGGTCCGATGGTGTTACCGCCGGATTACAAGTGGCTGTGTAAGTCCCCATTTTTTTTGAGTCTATAGGACTCAATGGGGCATTTTTGACACAATTACTGCTGTGGTAATTGTGAAGAAAATGGGCAGAAAATATGCAGATTTACATCCAGCTCAGAGCTGGAGGCGAATCCTCCAACTTTCCCCCAAACTCGTAATTGGGTAGTGTATGCATTTTTACTGCATCGCCTAACTCGTGATGAGGCCCCTTGACTATTGCTCGACATTCCTTTTGCATCTCCCTCTCTATGCTGTTTTTCATCTTTATTCTCGTTTTAACTCTTCTGTCCATCTTCTTTGCTTGTTTATTCCCCATTCTCATGTTTCCTTTTCTTACTCCACTTTGTTGGCTTTCCTTCCCCACGCGTCTTCAGTTTTGCGATGTAGGTAGTTTTACAATGTGCTATAGCATTGTACCTTCTTATTTTCTTTTCTTTCATTTCTGTCTACTTGCACGTTGTCCCTTTTGTCGTGTAAACTCTAAATTGCCCTCCCTTTCTTTTTATGCTCTTCTCTCCTCCGCTCATCATTGTCTCATCTGCTCTTCTCTGAAAAATCACCTTCTAGCTATTCCCCTCAATTAAAACATTTAGCATTGTGTTGTTGTGTTGTTGTCTTTGACACAATATTTGTTACTTCTTATTTGTAATTTCTATGTACAGCCCTTTGGTGAAAGCGTGTTATGAATTGAAGTGCAATAAAAATATAAATAAAACAGAAGGATGTTTTTATATTCAGTGTCGAAAGTGGCCTTTCTGTGTGACTAGCATTGTGCCGATTGAGCTGTTGAGCCAGTGTGTTACACTTCGAGGTGCGGCTTGACACGCACCCCTAGGGCTGAGGGTCCTTTTCTCAGATTACTAATCCCAAAATCGGGATGCGGAGAGGAGTAGCGGGCGCGCTGCGCAAGCCTTATCCGTACACTCTACGGCTGACAGCTGGTGTTCTGAGCAACAGCCCGTGATTAGTGGAGGACCGTTTTCTGGGACCCAGTGCTGTGTTGCTGGCTGATTAGCCTGGCGCCTAGAGATCCTGCGGGACGTGCAGGCGCCTCACACCCAGCCTTGGTCCACTAGGGCTGTAGGAGCTGTTGGGTGAGATTGGTTTCCACTAAATTAGTTGGCTGTTGCCACGTGCCCAGTGTAAATGTTAGTGATTCTGTTTTCCTGCCTAAATCTAACTAACATTAGTATTCTACATTTGTCTTTTTGCTTTAGTTGTTTTTCATTTTTTCTCTATCTTTAAACTTTGCAATTCTGCAAGTACTTTACTATTCAAGCCAGGCCTCCAGATAAGGTGAGTACTAGGCCTTTTTACGCAGGAAAATCTTGTAAATACGGCAGCTTTATTATTTTCCTGTGTACATTTACACACAGGTTTAGAGCAGAGGGCAGTGCAAAGGTCAGGTTACTTGGCAGAAACCAGAAGGCTTCTTTTGATTTTTATCTACATGGATGTAATTGCAAGCCACCTCTGAAACAGAATGTATTTCTCTGAAGCCTTTAAAAAAAAGAAACTGCACCCTGTAATAAAAGGAATGGTTTCTTTCCATTGAGCTTCAGAAGCACTGTGCATATATTCCTACAATTTTAGGATTGTATCATTAATAAGATGGAAAACTAAGTTGCAATTGAGAATTAATATTTTGTAACAAATTATCCATTATTTCCAGTGAAAGCAAACCAGTATTGCATAATTGTATTTTTCTGAGTTCCGGTGCTGTGTGCATAATCATGCGGAGGCAGATCATTTTTACACTTATAATTTAATTTACACTCTAATTATAAAAACAGTGTGTAGTTTGCATCCATTAAACCTTGCAGTCAATGGGGTATATTACTATAGATGGTCAGTGACAGCAGAGTCTTTGCTCAAGGGTGAGTGATTGTTATTACACCAATCACAGGTGTTCTAGCCTCTCAAATCCTCAAGACTATAATTAAAACATCCAAAACCTGACTATCCAGGAAGTGCAAGCGCTGTTAAAAAACAAACGAATGAAAGTTACATTGGTAATTGAATTAGAAACTCAGCAAAACCTGTCCTTATGATAATCCAGATAGGTATTTAACTTTATGTAGTGCTTCATAAAATGGTTTGTCCAACATCTAGGTACTGTGATTATTATATCTCAGTCAACTCTTAGTTAACCGACCTCTGAAGGATGTTAGCCAATACGATTGCTCAGCCTATAGATGGAGTTCACTGTTAGGCAGCGATTATTGGTAAGTACGTATTGATCCCAGGGTTAGGGATCCTCCAACAAAAGTGATCAAGGTTATAATGGTAGCTGTTTGATATAGAATTAACATTTACATTCACACACTGCACAATATAGAAACACTATGATTGGACCACAGCATGAGCGGGGGTCCCCATGATCTAAGTTATTTATGCGAGTATAAATAGAGTGAATTCATAGTGAATAACAGTTGTTGTGTAATCAAAGAGTCCATGAATCATAGAGTTAAACTTACTTAAATAGACAGACAGTTATACGAGCAGATATATGTATAATATTTCTGAAGTGTTGAAAAGACACATTCACGCATGCACGGAGGAGATCAGTGAAACGCATCACGGCATCGCGCACAGCAGCGCGCATGTGTGGGAATGAGTAGTGTTGATAAATGCTATTACGAGTGGCGGCAGCTCTTTTTGAATAGCTGTCGCGTACGGAGAGCAGGAGAGTAGAGGTAAGCACAACGGAAGAGGAGGCTAAGTGGGAATACTGAAGGAGGGGGACCACAGATAAAGAAATAGTTATACACATATATATAAATATCTGTTTCAGAGGATCCGCGCTAAATAAGGATACTGGCAACAGAGGTGAACATACACTCTGGGGACGAAAAACCAAACAGGTAGAAAGCGTTTGGTATATTATGATATTATATTGTGAAATGAGGTTTAACAATGATCTATAATGGATGTTTTTGTATTTTTTGACTTGTTATATTGATGTGAACGCCATGATGGAACACAACTTTAACCTGGTATGTGCATGCATTTACTTTACGATTTCACGTTTGGGTGAACCATTGGGAATGGGTCATGGTGTTGTGAATATCACTGATTGATAACAAATAGTGTTGATAGCCCTGATGATGGACAGATGTCCGAAATGCATTGGCAATAATTTTGAAACACTGATTGGTTAGGAATAAATAAACAATTGAAATATTGGAAATATTATAACAAAAATGGTGGATTACTTAATGAAGAAATATAAATTACTAATGAGAATGAATTGAAACCCGTTGAGGGGAGTGAGAGCGAGCTCACCCAGGGTTGGAAGTTGTTCAGCCCTATTGTATGGATACTGAGTGAAATAGTACCATCCTGAGTTGGAACACTAGGGGTTTCATTCATTGGTTACTTTAGGGTGGGTCTCAGGAACTTTTCATAGTCTGTGATATCTTCGCCTTAGAGGAGACATGGGTAACCTTTGATATCCAAATTGACGGCTATGTTATTTTTCAAACGCCTGCTTTAAAAGGTCAAAGAGGCCGTCAGGGCCGGAGGTCTATTGATTAGGATAAAAAATCATTGCAATCCAAAATTAATTCTATCTGGCCCCCATGGTGGTAATGGGCTGGCTGTGGAAGTGTTCGCCCTCGATGAGGGCGGGGTCTGCCAGAGTATGTTAATTGTGAACATCTATGATTCCCCTGGTACCTCTGTTTCTGACACTGTGTTTGATGATCTGGACGTGATATTGTTATCTTGGCCCTGTGCTTTGACTAATAACTCAGTGATCCTTGGTGGCGATTGGAATGCTAGGTGTGTAGACAAGGATGGGAGTGGTGGGTTTAAAAACAAAATCCTGTCTGATTATTGCATAATGTCTTTTCAAATATCAAATGCAAGGGGAATGCAGTAGCTGGGCTTTCTAAAGGAGTGGAATTTGACCCTGCTGAAGGGCCGAGCTACGGGGGATCAGCCTGGTGGCTGGACCTGGTCAGTAGGGACAAAAAAGGCCAAACTGGAATATATTGCTGGTAACGATTGTCTGCTGGAGTGAGTAGTTTCCTTAAAAGTGGCTTTTAACGTCTGCAGTGATCTTGCCACTCTTTCTCTGGCTATTAAGACATCAACTGATAATCTGGGGCCCCGCATGTGTGGGAATTTGATGCTTAATCATGCTGGGAATAGGATTAGGTGGACCCAGAACAAGATCACTAAGCTATGTTCCTCTGCCTTCCCACTGGAGGAGTCTCAGAGGTAAAAATGAATTGGCTATTGAATCCTGGCTACATAAGGGTGTCCAGTCATTTGGTCGACTGAAAACTGGTCAAATGACATTTGGTCGACGCAATTTGGTCGAAAACCAAATGGTCGAATTTTTTTTTATTTATATATTTATTTTTCGGGTTTTCGTTTTTTAAAAAAAGGGGTTTTTAGAGAAAAAAAGGGGGTTGGGGGGGACCCCCCCAAAAAAATAAAAAAAAGGGGTGAAAATAAAAAAAAAAAAAAAATTCGACCATTTGGTTTTCGACCAAATTGGTTCGACCATTTGTCTGGTCGACCAATTTTTTTCGACCAAATGTCTGGTAACCCTACATAAGCTATCCCACTAGATAGGTATTTGTAACTGGAACCCCACACTAGCGGGTAGAACTAAGGTGGATAAACCATTTGATATAAACATCCAAGACCACCAACGCAGGATGCATAGGGAAATTAGAGCTTTCGTGGCGCCCGGTCAGCACCAGGGCCTCACACCCCATGCACATCATGCTATTAAAATGATAAAGAGTAAATACTGAGTCTGGTTAAAACATCACCGCCTGTCCAAACAAAGGTCTGATTGGCAGAATTCTGTACAAATATTGACACCTCGAGACAGTGGTGCTATATGGAAAAACTTGGCCTCCTCTAGGGACGAGAGTCTGACCAAGATTTTAAATTCCAAATCTGGGGCCTACTGGGTAAAGATTGTCACTGCAAAATTCTTCAAGATAGAGACATCCGTTTGGTCTGTGTCTGTGTGCACTGAAGGTCCGTGGCCTTTACCAATGAGTCATAAGATTTTGTTAGATGCCATCCTAAAGCTCAAGTTTTCCAAGGCGCATGGCCCAAATGGCCTGGCTAACATAGTCTTAAAGAATGACCCTGACAACTGGTCTCAGGTACTCTTAATTCATTTTTATTGAGTTTGCAGAGAATGCATGATTCCGCCCAGATGGCGGCAGGCAGTGCTTATTCCGGTCCATAAAAAAGGTGATCGGACCAACTCTAACAACTACAGTCTGCTGTCAATGTTAGACGTGACTGGCAACATTTTTGCATCTTTTGTACTAAATGAGCTTCAGAAATGGGCGTTAGCCTGCAAAGTAGCAGGTGCTACTTTTGCTCAAAACGGCTTTCGCCCCGGGTCTGGTACTTCCCATAATATCAGAGCTTTGGATTAGCTCATTCAGTCCACTCGGAGTAATAAGGATACCACTTTGTACATCGCTTTTGTGGACTTTAGAAGCGCTGTTGACCAGGTTGACAGGGACGTAGTATGGTCTAGGCTTAGGGACTTAAAATTGTGCAAATATAGATAATCCTACATAGCAATAACAGTATCAGAGTTAGGTTGGGTAACGGAGGGGGTCTCTGACTCCATTCCCACAAATTTGGGAGTTAAACAAGGGTGCGTAGTGGCCCCATTGTTGTTTAACTTATATATAGCTGACCTCCTCCATCGCCTGCTCGCAAAAGCAAATTGTCCCGCCAAGATTGAAGACCTACGTATGGTGGGCATGTTGTACGCTGATGACTTGGTCCTGTTCGATCGGACCTATGCAGGCATGAAGAACATGCTTAATGAGTTATCGGCTTATGACCATCTACCAGGCCTGACCATCAACCTAGAGAAGACCAGCGTAATGCTAGTCTTGAGGAAAAAGGTCAACAAGTTTAGGATGGACACTTTAATTGGGACTATAGAATAGGCCCTGTCCTATCCCTATCTGTGTTTGGAGATAAACCCCTTGGCCGACTATAGCCATATAATAATTAACAAGACTAGAAGAGCTAAACAACTGACTCTCCAGGTGTGTACATTTGCCAAAGGTCATGCCAGATTCTCCATCAAAGATATCATCATGCTGTATAGCCAATGCTTTGTTCCTGCTATACTGTACGGCCTTGAGGCTCTTGCTATGCAGGGCTTCTCCTGGCTAAATAAACTGGAGGGCTTTTACTGGCGATCTACCCTGGGCCTGGGGCCCTCATGTTCTATGGAATTCTTGTGCCTTGAACTGGGCTTAACCTCATTGTGTGGAATGGCAACTCAGGCCAGAGGATGCCTATACATAAAGTCCTGATCTGCGTCGGCATGTAAGCTATTAACAGCATGAGGGCAGAATTGTGTCACAGAAAAGGGTTTTAAGGGCTTCAATTGTAAGGCGCTAAACAAGAAATTTTTTGCAGAAATAAACTGTATTCCAGGTTTCAGTAAAAAAACTCCTTATATCCATCTAAAAAAATTGTTTGAGCGAAAGTTTAACAAGTGGGATTGGTGCGAGAATAACACCCACCTCTCGAAGTTAAAAGGTTATGAAGCAGTCTGCCATGTGGTACGCTGCTACAGAAGGACTCAGCCCTATCTGTTATGGTGTCCTGACCCTGCATTAAGAATGTTCCTGTTGATGCTTCGCACAAATCAACTGCCAGTACTTTCTGTGATAGGATCCTGGTTAGGTTTAGCTGCAGAAATCAGGCATTGTCGTATTTGTGGTCTCAAAGGTAACGATGAGACTGCCAGGCATGTGCTTACTCAGGGTAGTAAACTGGGGCCACTTTATATGTTTAACCTCAGTGGTCTTGTGCGTAGTTATGAGGGAATCCTATCTGATTCTTTTTGGGATTATTGCTTAAACGTTGATACAATTTCGGCTCAGATAGCCCTGTATCTTGTATGGCTGCACATGAAACCTTTGTTGATTGTTTGATGGGGTATGCTTTTCTGCTAAACTATCACTAAGCTGTAGAAGCATGGTATGATAGGAGGGGTAGAATGAATGAAATACAGAATTAATTATGTAATGAAGTGATTGAAAGAAAGTTCTCTGGCAATCTATGAAATACTCTGAAAGAAGGCAGTGAATTAAATGAAACGAGGGTCTACGCTAAAATATACTATATATACTCTACAATGCTTACGGAACGGAAAGATCATGCGTGTTGTATGTCTTTAGACTTAGGGTTGTATAGACCTTCCAGTTTCTTTGATTTATGGTTTATATGAAGGCAGTGTCACAGCCTGACAAATCTGACGATCGCAGAGCCATGCTGATCCCAACTGAAAGATGGAATTAATAATTCAATTCATTAATTTATTTGATTGATCGATTTGACTCGATTCAACTTAAGTAACGCTAACTGTTATGTGTCTTTTATGTGTGGATCTCTGAACAGCTTTGCCTTTTGTTTTTGATTGATCTTTGCTGTGTTTCATGGTTCGATTTGGTTTAATTGAGGTTATGTTGACCTTGTTTTGGCCGACTTGGATTGTATTAATTTGAAGTGATGTTTGATTGATTGCTGGGTTTGTTATGTTATGTATATTGTACATTCTAAATGTTTTAACTGCTTTAGTTGATTTCTTGAAATTAATGTAAAATTCAAATTGAACTAAATCACAAAGAATTATTATTATTATATTGTTATCTAGCAAGTTGCCTGCTACACCATCTTCAACTGTCTTACTACCCCATAGCTTGTCTTCTGCCTCTGTTTACTCGTGACTTGCCAGACACTTCTTTGACTTGCCTGTGAACCCTGGTACCTGTCACCTCTGTGTGTTATTTATCAACTTACTTTGAGACCATTCTATTACCTTTTTGACTCCTCTACAAAACGAGTAGCTGTCTTCCACATTCATGGTGTGTCAACTAAATAAAGCTGTGTGTGGCTCTGCCATCAGTCCTTCTCAAGTGAGGCCCTTATGGAACCCTTGTGGGTGTTTGGTGGTTGGGAAAAGAGTAGGGAGGCTTCCACTACGGACTCCTGCTAGAGTCTCAGGGCAAGCACAGGGACAGATTATGTGTAAAGACTGCAGCCTGCTGAACTCTCAATTCATCACCTTTCACGGGCACCGGGTGCCAAAAGGTGATGCATCTTGCAATGTGCAATAATGAAAGGTGCACCTGCTACTTCATCAAGAGCAACGTTTCCAGGTGGAAGATGGAGTAATTCGTAGTTAAATTATTTCTGATACATTTGCAACGGATTATATTGATCAAAAATTGCAGAATACTGTAACGTGTGAGTTATTTAAAAAGATATTGCATGTGTGCTGTTTTAAAACACATTTCAGGTGAGTTATTTAAATGTTCTTCTAGTGGAAACAGAAAGAACATGCAGTGAAAAACGTGTTGTTCTTAGTAATAGAAAACCTAGTAGGAAGGAGGTGCCTGCAGATACCTTGCCTAGGGCATGCAGGCATGCAGGAAGTCAGCCCAGAAGGCTCTAGGGACTGCAATTTAGGACATTTAGAGCGAGTGCAAAATGTATTAATTTCCCCATTGATGGCTTTCACCTTTTTGCTGCTACGCACCCTTCCAACTGCATGTGCTAGTTCATGCTTTGGCTGCGTTTTTGGCCAGTCGGCCATGCAGTGCCTTTGTCTTCTTTGCACCTTTAAAATGGCTGCTTCATTTTTCCATTCACCGAGTGCTCAGCTTCCTGCCTCTGCCTCACTCTGATTGGCCTTCCTTCTCCATTTCAACCCAATCAGGAGCCGGAAGGTGAATAGCCACCCTGTTTCAAAGGACCACTTTCTAAGGAGCAGGGGTATTGCTACGTCTGGAAAAGATCTCGGGCTACCCTAAATTTGGGACTGTGGGCTTGCTAGCCTTTTTGGTGGTAACCCCTCAGCTTCTAATGAGCCTGCCAGGGCCTGGAGTGCCACAGAAAACTCTGTTCTATCTATGTCCGTCCATCGGACTAATTCCTGGACTGGTCCTCAGCCTCTGGATCAAAGGCCTTCCACGATCCCTGCAGTAATGAGTGCGAGTTTGTCTGTTCTACCATTACTAACTCTCCTGAGGCATTGCCAATGTTGTACTCTCAATCCATTTTCTTAACTAACCGCATTCCTTTTTACTACATCTACTTCTTTCATACGCAGCATTTAAAAAAACGTTTTTAAGGTTTGTTGCTTAATTCGAATTTGGGTGCTTCTGTTTCCCTGTGCTCCATCTGCATTCAGTGTTGCTGCATTTAAAAAAAAACGTGTTTGGGGTGTGTTGCTTAATTCAAATGTGGGTGCTCCTGTTACCCTTGCATCATGCTGCACTGTGTTTCATTCTGCTGTGGCCGATATCGAACTTGACTTGTGTGCACATGCTGCATTGTGTTTCATTCTGCTTTAGCTAAAATCAAACATGGCTGTGAGCTTGCTATTACCATTTAAAAAAAGAAAATCGCTTTTTGCTGGGTGCACAACTGTTACTTTACTAACTTTACAAATAGTGTTTGCTGTGAGTACATCCTGTATTAACATCTACATGTCCTACCTTGTCCTCTGTGCCTCCCCCGCCTGCCCACTGACCCCCACTGCCTGTGTTCCCCCACCCCTTCCTTGTGCCTCAGTACATCAGCCTGGTAAGTGTGCTCCTCACCACTGCAGCTAACTATGTCGCTATCTATCTCTCTTATCTTCTCTAACTGCTTCTCTATTTCCTATCCCTCTCCTATCACTAAATCTGTCCGGAAGTGGGCTCCAACCCAGGCCTTCCTATTGCAGACACCTATGTTGCGGCTTCAGCCAGAGAGACTCTCACAGACATCCTCTTTGTCGTTCCCTCTCCCGACTTGTGGACTCTCCACATGGTTGCCGTTCTCTCTCCTATTGCCTCTTCTCGCATTAACAATAGCACCGGCTGGGAAGTCCTCCTTGGCCATTTCCAGGGTCATCATTAATGTCTATCGGAATGGAACCATCATGGTTCAGGGTCCTCAACCCAACCTTCTCTTCTTTGACAGGCTCCTACCTCGCCTCTCAAACCTTACCTCTCCCCCTGGACAGGCTCCCTTGCGTACTGGGCCTTCCTCCTCCGCACAAGCTCCCTTTCCTGTTGTGCCTTTCCCCTCCTCCGCCCAGGCGCCCTTCCCTACTGTGCCTTCCCCCTCCTCTGCACAGGCTCCCTTGCCTACTGTGCCTTCCCCCTCCTACGCATATGCTCCCTTGCCTGTTGTGGTTTCCTCCTCCTCTGCACAGGCTTCATTGCCTACTGTGCCCTCCTCCTCCTCTACACAAGTTCCCTCTCCTTTCCTCACTGTCCCTTGTCGGCCTTGGCTCCTCCGCCACCCTCCACTATCCCTCTGGCTCTTCTGCCACCCTGAGGGGACCACTGTCCCCTGCGCCCGTCCATGAAAAGACCTTCTATAATGGCAAGCTGCTCCATATTGTCACGCTTAACTCTCGCTCTGCTGTCAAACACTCGTCTGACATCTACAACCTCCTTGAACTCATGGATCTTGATGTACTCTCCATCACAGAGAAATTGTTCAAGGACAGCTCTGTCACGAGCTTTGACACACTCCACCCTGAAGGATACAAGATCCTCTCTGTGCCCAGGCCCAAGGGGGGGTGGCTCTGATCTTTCCAGAATGGATACCTGTGCCCATCAACCCTAATCAGGCCTATTACCCCTTCGACTTGCCTAGTCTGCAGGCTCTCACTCTCTCCTAAATCTTCACTCCTTATGGCCACCTTCTATCGGCCACCAGGAAAGTCCACTCTCTTCCTTTTGGAATGGGCTGACCTGGCCTCCTCTCTACTTTCCTCCTCCTCTCAACTCCTCCTGCTGGGTGATCTCAACATCCATCTGGACTCTCCGGACTCCTTAGGACATTTCCGCAACCTATGCGATTATCTCTCCCTCTCTATCTTACAGTCTGGCTCCACGCACACAGCGGGC
Source organism: Ambystoma mexicanum (assembly GCF_040938575.1). Lineage (NCBI taxonomy): Eukaryota > Metazoa > Chordata > Amphibia > Caudata > Ambystomatidae > Ambystoma > Ambystoma mexicanum. The sequence continues at coordinate 1,347,275,310 of NC_090923.1, forward strand.
CCCACTTTGAATGCTTTCATCTCTACCGACTTCCCTCCCTCTATACCTCTCACTACCTCTCTCTCTTGGACAGACCACTCTCTTCTCTCATCACACTTGAAGCTCTCCTCTCCTGTTGCATCAGCACATCCAGTGCGGCCACTCAGTCTCAAAGTCACCAGCCCCATGAAAAGAGTGACTGAGGCTGACTCCCACCCTGACACAGCCCTCGCTAACTTCAATCTCTCTATCTCTAACACACTTGATACGCTTGCCACTGTCATGAGGGTTCGATTGAAGCCTTCCAAAAAGTGCAACTCTTGGTATGACTCCGATCTGGCTGCCCTTAAACTCAAGTGTAGGGCAGCTGAGCGGAACTGGATTTCGTCAGGCGGACCCTCTGACAAACTGGCCTGCTGCCTCCTTCAAAGGCAATATCGTCTCTGCATCCAAACCAACAAAAGAGTCTTTATTCAAGCCTGCATCTCTGCGGCATCAATCAACACGGCCCAACTTTTCAAAGTCTGTGAGGAACTGGCCAATCCTGCAGCAGCCTCCTCTTCTGTCACACCCAGGACCTTTGCTCGGTCCTGGCTGCACACTTCACCGAAAAATCCCAAGAAATCCTTTCCTCTCTCTCCTCCACACCACCTCATTCACCAACACCTCTGGAGTCTCCCTTGCCCCCTCCACCACTTCCTCTCTTCTCTCACTCCCGTCACACCTAATGAGGTCGCCAGACAAGTCCGGTCAATGAAGGCTTCCTCCAACCAGGTGGACCCCTCCCCCTCCAAAACCATTAAGGACAACATTGACTCTCTCGCTCCTGCAATCTTTCTTTTGCCACTGGAGTTTTCCCAACTTCCCTTAAGCACTCCCTTGTGCACCCTCTACTTAAGAAACCCTCTGCTGACCCCTCCATTCCGGCAAACTACCACCCTATCTATATTCTCCCTTTCCTGGGCAAACTCCTGGAGAAGCTGGCTATCTCTCAACTCACCCTCCATACTGAAACTGCTGGTTGTTTCCACAACCATCAGTCTGGCTTTAGTGCATCCAGAGGCCCGGAAACTGCTCTTCTGAACACCTGTGAAGACCTGCTCTCAAATCTCAATACTAACACTTCCTCTGTCCTCATTATTCTTGACCTCTCCTCTGCCTTTGACACGGTAAACCACAACATCCTGATCCTACGCCTGCATGACACCCTGGGAATCACAGGTCAGGCTCTGGCGTGGTTAACCACCTTCCTTTCCGACCGCCCATCCCAGGTGGAACTTGGGTCCTTTCTCTCTACTATCACTCTTTCAACCTGTGGCGTTTCCCAGGGTTCTAACCTATCCCCCTGGTTCCTCAATGTCTACATGGCTGCCCTTGCACGTGTGATTGCCACTTTGATCTCTACCTTTCAGTGTTATGCGGATGACACGCAACTCTCCTTCAGGCTACCCTCAGCCACCTCCTCTACCTTGCTCATATCTGACTGTCTGCAATTCAGTTATGGTGTGCTGCAAACAACTTCTGCCTCAACCCCAGTAAGACTGAGATTGTTCGCATTGGGACTCCTGCTTTCCCACTTCCAACTAAAAGCTACAGCTCATCAGAGGTACTCTTCCTTTTCTCAGATTCCGCCAGCGGCTCACTGTCTCCACAGCCCTGGTTCTCTCAAGGCTGGACTACTGAAACAGCCTCTTTCTCAACGTCCCTGCCTCTGCTCTGCACCCTCTGCAACTCATCCAGAACAGAACCGTTAGACTTATCCTTGGCCTCAAGCCCAGGGACTGCAACTCTCTGGTGCTAAAATCCCTCCACTGGCTCCCTGTGGCAGTAAGGATCAAGTTTAAGACCCTCTGCATTGTCCACAAGGCTTTCTGGGGCCTGGAACCTACCTATTCGCAACATTGCCTGCCTAAATACTGTCCTTCCTGAACCCTCCGCTCATCTACCCACAACCTTCTGTGAGTGAGCCGGTTCTCCAAGCAGAGATTCGGAGGGAGATCTTTATCCTCTGCAGGGGCCTCCCTCTGGAATAGCCTCCCTGCTGCACTCCGTCTTGAGCCTGATCTCCTCAGGTTCCGGAAACTCCTTAAGACATTCCTCTTCTCCTCTTCTTCTCTCTCGCTCTACCCTGCTAATCTTTCTCTCTGCTCTATCCCTCTCTCCCTCCTTTTCCGTGGAGCCTGCTGACTGGCCGCCTGGTGTACCTCAGAGTCTCACAGGGCCCCAGCAACCCTTGTAAGTCCTCTCGCACTCACCTCTGGGCTTTGCACTTGCCTCATCGTTACTGCACTTGGTCAATGACCCATGAGAGTGGCATCTCTCAGCACTTACCCCAGCTTCTGATTGACTGGGGGCACTAGGTCGCGCCCACCCTCCACCCCCTGCACTTGCCCCCCCTCCTGCACATGTCTGCGCACTTGCACGATCTGAATGCACCATGCCTTGAAGATCATCTATATGTTTTCCCCTTGTCTCCCCTCCTTGCATGGTGGCGCCTCAATGCACTTGGAACAACTGCAGAATCAGAGCTATTTGCTGTTATCTAAACTGTTAATTGTATTATATAAACTTGTTCCATGCACCCACTCTGCCTGTGCAGACTTGTCTCGTTCAGAAATTTAAGGGCTCTGAATGACTGTTGGGTTTTTTACCCTTGCTCCCTCCCTCATTAAGCGCTTTGAAACACTTGCTTTGTGTATAGGCACTTTACAAATAAACAATACCAATACCAATCTCTTCAGCCAAAATGTACAGGCATTCCTCTGTTTTTGATTCTGTGTTTGTTTCGCAATTCAATTGGTAAGGACTAGTCGAAAACCAATAGAAATAACAACTATCTCTATTTCAAGTGTAAAAGACATTGGGAGCTGTATTTGTAGCTAGACACATTTCAAAGCAAGCAGCAAAACCTTCCACCACAGTGAAGGGCATCTAGGACATTCTCCATTCACTGTTCGCTGATTTCAGAAGCATTGCAGCAAACTTCAAATTCTTTCCGAAAGAAATGCTCTTTTGCAAAGGAACCGGTTAAAGCGATAAGAAATAATGGAAGTCTGCTCTTAACGCCCAGAGGACTAGAACTAGAAGCAGTGAGAATGTGCAGTCATCATGGGCGTAGGGCATGAGGGAGACAGGGGGGACAAATCCCCCCCACAATTTTAGGTGGAGGGATACAATGGCATTTATCCCCCCAGTTTGTGTGTCTCTCTGCATGTGTAGTGATGCGTGTAAACTTCAGACTCTGAAATGGGCATGCAGTTCAGCAGCAGCGCCACGCTGGTTGTAAAGATTCTTGTTACACGTACAACAAGATGAACTCTCATGCGTTCAGAGCATTCCCCAGCCCTCTCCCCCCGAGGTCACATGCCTAGTCAGGCCCGGCCCGGGGACATACTGCATGTGCCGAGTGCACAGTGCACTGCTGCACAGCCTCCTCCTTTCCAGAAGAAGCCACTAGCAGCAGGCAGCAACGCGTGCTCGGCTCCTCGTGAGAGTCTGACTCTCCGACAGACTGCTCCTGCGAGGCAACGCTGACTCGACCTGCAATCCGAGAGAGAGACCTCACTTATCAGCTAACAACGTAAGTCAAAGTGCCCCCCTGTCTGTGGGTGGCCTTGCCACTACTTGCATAGGGTGCCCTGAATGGGCACCTGTCTAGGCGCTGCGTTTTCCTGCATGGGGTGCGGCTGCCTGTCTCCAAGTTCACATTACAGCACCTGTGCTCGGCAGAGCAATATTCTTTGCCCTAGGCCTGCCTTTCTAGAGCAGTGCTCACACAGCCGAAAAAGAATGCACACAGAGCAATTGCAAGCTGCACCACCCATCAGTGGGTGCGCAGCACCCCGTGCAGTTCTGCCAAGTCAGGGGTGGCGTCGGAATTGAAGCACGTGCGCATCAGTGGCATTCAACACTCACTGCGCCCAATAAACCAACATGTGCATGTATGTAATATTAATAAGCTGGACAAAAAAAAAATCCATGTTTCATAGGGTATTTATCCAAAATTGACAATTTGTTAACAATGCACCGGAAGACATTTTGAAATTCCATTTTGTTTGGAAAGGCACTTCGTAGAAGGTTCTGTGTAGTACAGCCCCCCCCCCCGCCCCCAGCATCCCATCAGACCCACCGCACACAATGCAAGTGGTGTTAAATTTGGAGCCATTTTGCCTGATGATTCTCATATCTTCCACTGCGAGTTGCACACGTTGGAAAGGCTGGCGGATGAGAATGTAGATGTGTTGCTATAATACCTCTGCCAACCCCACGTGTAGATAAAAGTGGGTACTGGGTGTGTGCCATGAATTTGGGACTGCAGCCGCCACATGCTCGTTTGCTGGAAAAGCTACGTCTCTGCATCTAGGGAAGCGTGCAGCTGCCATCAAGTGGGTCCCCTGCGTCCTTGCAGTATTTTAGTACATATGGCCCGCTCTGGTTGCAGAAAGTGCCACCGCACCACTCACACTGCAATCCGCGAATACCTTTCAGTGAGCTCTCTGGTATTGTTTGGGCACAGCGACCCCGCATATATGCGTGTTATATTCTGCACATATCTGCGCACAGGCGCAACCCAGGTAACACGTCCCCACCACCACCACCAGCAGCAACAACACAAAGTATGCAGTGGCAGCACCTGCGAACAATGTTAATAGAACTAAGACTGACACCCCCTCTCAATTTTTCAGATGGAATTCCTTGCTCACCCCCGCAGGTGGGACAGTAGAACTGCATCAACCTGAACAGAGGGAGAGGGGTGCAGGGCCTGGTCCCCCTCTCTAATTCCACTCTCTTGAGGCTATGCAGATAATGCAGGAGGGGTTCCAGAGAAGGCGTGTGTGTGCGCTCAGGTTTAGGGCCGGGGTCGCCAGGGGACGCAACTGCAAACCCCTGAAGTCTCCTTTGCCACCACTGTGGTACCGCTTGATTTTTTTTTTTAATTGAGACTCATGGGCTGTGGCCAGCAGCATGTGGCTCTTTGTTGTGGAGTGGCTGTTTTTCCGATAGCTATAGCAGTAAGCTAGCTCAGTGGGTTGAGCACTGGCTGCTGCAATGTGTGTGTGTGTGTGATTTGCATGTTCGATTCCCAGCAAGGTCAACTCAGCCTTTCATCCTGTTGAGGTTGATAAATGAGTACCCACACAGGTTGGGTGATATTGTATGTATATTTGTTCTATATAAAACGCTTAAGCGTAAATGCTATATAATAAAACATCATTATCATTTGGCCTTGGGCGTCTTCTTGCATTCAAAGTAATTTGGTACTATGGGCCTATATGCGCTGATATTAACAATACATATGGTGATCCATTCTTGTATGAAATGTATATCACATTACACTGATATTGTAACCATATTTTTTCGTAGTGTACTCAGAAACAATGCTATGTGATGCCACTTCCTGTTTTGGCAAGGGGTGAAAGGTTGTGTTGCATTGCTTCCTGTGATGTCACTTCGGGTGGGGGCAAGTTATCCATCACTGATTCCAATGGTAACTGAAAAGATGCTCTGACAACATCCTTAACACATATAGTCGAATCCACTTCATATTATCAGGCCTTTATTTGCAAGGACAGTCCATTCTGCGTCCCTGGTTACTGAATCTTTGCACTTGTGCAAGTGCCATTTTGCGTGGCACTGGCATTTGGGCAAACATTGCCCTAGTGCAAAAAAAACTTTCAGTGCATGTTACACCAGTGAAAAGTTTATCCTACTGCTGCTACAATCCCTAGTCACACTAGTAAGCACTAGGACACACATTACTCAGGTGTAAAAAGTAAGGCATTGAAATGATAGGTTGTTTGCACTAGGGCACTCTTAGCACTTGCGCACATATCTTGGGATCACTGCACTTGGGATGCTGCAAAGTTTATGTAATTCGGCCCAAGGTTTACTAGGATTCCTCACGAGCTGAACATATGTCAGCCCTCCATCCAGTGTGTTCCCGTGGGGAATGCAATGACGTGCTAATGGGCGCGTTTCGTCTTTAGATATACGTTTTTGATGCTGTGGGTGGGCGCCCTCGTTCTTGCCTTGTTTCCTAATGGGGGTTTCTGACACGGCTGTAGTAGGCGAGAGAGAACCAATCACGACCACTCAATACACAATCGGGCACTTCCATCTTTGTAATTTTGGAGGGGCAATCTGCGTGTTGTATGCCTGCTTCCTTCCATGTTACAGATTATACCTCCACCCAAGTAAAGCTAGCCGGTCCACAATTTGAAAGCATGCAGTGCACGCTTGTGTTAGTGTTCTGCACGTTGTGGCAGCTTGTGTTCCTGTTTAATGGTCGGTGGTGTGCAGGTATACTAGTGAGCCGTCGGTTTTTTTGCATCATACGTTTGGCCTCCTGATTTAGATCTCCCGAATGTGTACCTTAATGTCTGTGTGAAAGGTGGTATTCTTACTTATCGAGTTCTTTGACAAAAAAAAGCAAAGTCTCAAGGTATCCCCTGTCCCCCCCAGATTTTATGGGTCTCCTACGTCCCTGCCAGTCATGGTTGTTAAGCCTGTCCATAATCACACAGGTTGTTTAAAACATCACTTGTTTTGATTTATGTATTCTGCTTTATTAGGGATTTTTGCAATGCGCTTAAGGAGACGACTCCAAGCCTGATTCAGACCGTAAGATTACAGCAGGGGTAAGGTTGAAGTCATTGGACACCTGTTGATACCAGGGAAGAGTTTGGTGATGTAATTGGTCAGGGGTCATTCGTTTGCTCTGTAGGCTAGACGGAATCTTGACACGTGGGTTACTAGACTTTCGCTATTATAAGGTATGCTTTGAGGTGCATATCTCGTTTCCAATACAAATTAAACATCTCATATGCCTACGTTCACCAATCATATTCTCGCAACAACCAACAAAAAAATACCCAAACATGCTGCATAAATGCCTCTTTCATATTCACATCATGTTTTTTTATTCCGCTTTGCACTCACACAATGCCGGGTGGTTATCGCTTTTCACCTGTGAGCTTTTACCGTTTTTCCGAAAAAGCTAAACAGTTTTGTAAAAACCGCCAAAGGCCCTTTACTGAATGCCGTTTACCTTCCCCCCTATTGTGTTATGAAACTTACCTTGAAATTAGTTCTGACAAATTTGTTCATGGGAAAGTTGTTAACATCAAGTGGAAGAGTCAACTGGGCATTCGTCTCCATCTTGGGGGCTTGTGTAGGAGTGACGCAATCCATATTCACGTGCTTGTGAGCTGCAAGAGATTTGCAAAATGGATGAGCGCAAGAGAAAGGAGGCCGATTCATTATGATCTTAGATTTCTTTGACTCCTAGTGCCACATTGAATAAAGTCACGGGACAACGGGACATTTTAATTCAGAAGGGTGGGGGGACAACAACATGAGCCGGTGCAGGATTAGTCGGTCACCTGTATTTTGTACTTCCATTCACTGTACTGAAAGCAGTTGATTGGGTATGTTCAGAAAGGACACCAAAGGCCGAACTTTGCAGTCAAGTATTACTCCTCTTCGGTTTCTTTATTGCTCCCAAATCTTAATGCCAGTGCACTCAACGCCAGTGTTTTGGTTGTAAACTAAACCCGTCTGATCCAGACTTGCGGAGTCTGAAGCCGTCTGTGGATCCCTCTGTCTTGACAGCTATCGCGCATGCCTCTTCACCACTGACCCAGTTAAATCTGCTGTTCAACGTTCCAAACCCGATGAGCCCCCCACTCAGCCTTTTGTGGAAGTGTTCCCGTGCAGTGCATCCGTCTTGTTTGTGTAGGGCGGGTAAGCACCTGTCTGCACCCTCCTTTGACGTGGAATACATAAGACTTGAGGAAAAGGGCCTGAAATGGTTATTTATTTAACACAAAAATAACCAAGGGTGAATCTAAACAGAGGTTACAAGTGATAATTCTCCTCATTTACCATTTTTACCACTACCACAGAAGGGACACTGCACTGCTCGCAGGAGAAGGGCTTTATACATATTAGTTGTGTTTACAGTTGCCGGCTCCATTTGCACAGTTCTTCCCATTCCAGCTGGCACAATTGTGGGCACTTCATGCCAGCAGAACAGACAATGCAGCGCCTCTTCCATGTTTAAAAACCCTAGCAACCTGCCCTTCGGGTCATCCCACCCAATTATTGCGTGCAGAGCGCACATAATTGAGAGATAACACTTCCGCTGGAACTCTGAAAAGGTTACCTCTGAACACACATCAGGTGTTTTGCATGAGATTTGCCTGCGGTCATGCTATTTCAGCGCCATTAAACATAGGGCGGGCAACTTCGCAATATCATTTCAGTGGACACATCACCTGTGAGCAAAGAACCATCCATCATATACGTCTTTTCGCCTATATGTGAATGTGGTGATGATCCTATCAGTTACTGTGGTCCAGTTTGCGGCTTATTCAATATTTACGTATAAGGTGTATTTATTTATATATTTATTGTGCATGTGTAAGGCACTTATACATCAAGTAAGTTGTGTTTCAAAGCGCCCACAGGGCAACAGAGAGGGAACATGGGAATGAAAATCAAATATAACAATGAAAGATGGAGGCGGACCTACTTGGCCTTGAGAGCATTCAGGACGTGTAAGTGCAGCGATAGAGAGAAGGGAGGGAGGGGGTGGTGGGTAAGTGCTAGGTTCTGAAAATATTCATATACATGTGTACTACTGCTTCAATAAAGTAATATGTTTGTGTTGGTGAGTTATTTGGAATTCAGCAAACCTTTTAGACTGCTCAGATGGATCCTGGACAATCGGGATGCAGGAACACCAGGTACTATGAAACATGAGTTGCCTCTAATTTCGACATCCTTCCCTAACATTGAATGTTCTGTTCTTCCCCAGCTCGCCTGGCTCTCATTGGCCACTTCCGCACTATACTCCCCAGCTCTGGCCCACTATCCTCCTTGGGTGTTGGGCTTTTATTCCAGCGCCCAGCCCATGCAACTGGCCACACCCCCAGCTCACTCTGTGAGGTAGCAGTGGCAACGTCATACAATTGTCTTCCTGTTCCGCATCTCCATAACAACGCCTACTGGGCAATCCATCTAAACAGGTCCTCCAGGGGTGGCTGAAAGACATGCAGCTATTTCTTTTTTTAAATGTTTTATTGATTTTTCAAAATAACAGAACCAGCCCCCATACCTTTCCCTGAATCAACATTCACAGAGTCAGATCATATACATTAATTTTTATCTTATACAATATTAATTCATATTATATATTCCACAAGCATGACCTCGCAATATCCCCACATAAAACATCAATAAAGGCAAGCCACCAATTCAGACCTTCTTCCTTAGTCTGCTGACTCTAGAACGGCCTGGTAATTTACCAAACAAACACAAGGCTGGATCACACTCATAGGACTTGGGAATTAATGTGATGATCTTCGCCATAACCTCATTCCAATAGCATTGGATCACAGGGCACTCGCAAACCATATGCCTGAAGCCAGAATCCCACAGAGTCTTGAGCACATCTCTGACATGTGTTAGGGCAACTCTGAGGCAATCAACCACATCCTAGCCAGAATCATATAGACCCTGTGGAGAATGTTGAACTGGATCAATTTGGACCAGGCCTTCTTGGATACCTTTTTAATGTAGTCACACATCACCAGCCATTCACGTTCAAATATAGCATAGACAAGATCAATTTCACATTTACTTTTAATCACAAGAACAGGGGACTGCCTTCCATGTAATCATATTTAATATATTTGTGAAAGATCACCTTTCCCTTCCCCTGTTGAGAAGAGCTCCTGCAGCAATGTGATGGGCTCTGGCTCTTGCAGAAATAACCAACCAAAATGTAGCCATTCTTCCAACTACCTTTCCTGCCTTTGATACGGTCAATCATGCCACCCATATAAATCAGCTCTGTGATACCCTTGGCATCACAGACCTGGCTCTGGACTGGCTAATCTCCTTCCTCTCTGAACGACCTTCCCAGGTTCAACTGGGCCCTTTTCTCTCCTCCATCTCACTCTCCAGCTGTGGTGTCCCTCAGGGCTCTATGCTCTTAACCTGGCTTTTCAACATCTACCTTGCTCCCCTAGCCCTTTTGATCTCTGCCTTCTTACCTAACTTCCAATGTTATTCAGACGAGCCTCAACTCTCCTTCAAGCTTCCCTCCTCTGCCCCACCTTCCTCTCTCATACACCGAAATCGGGTCCGGGTTCCCAAAATGGGGAATTACTGGGCCATTCCGAGTTCGGAGGGCCCGGTAATTCCTCCATCCAGGAACCCGGGCCCAGACCTTCACCATTCCCATCTGAGCCCCCATAGGGCTCAATGGGAATGGGAGAGGGTGCAAACAACAGGCCGTTTACAAGCGGCCCGTTGTTTGCTCCCTCTTCCCCTCGTGGGACCCGGTAAGGATGCCTGGGTCCCGCAAGGGGAGCTTGAAATGAGACAGAACGGGTTTAACGGGTCCGCCTCCTTTAGCGGAGGCCGTTAATCCGTTCCACCTCAGTCGTAATGAGGCCCAATGTCTCCAGAGCTCTGGTCCTCTCCAGGCTGGACTACTGTAACAGCCTCTTCCTCAACCTACCTAACTTCTCCCTTCGCCCCCTTCAACTAATCCAGAATAGGACTGCAAGACTTATCCTTGGCCTCAAGCCCAAGGACCGCATCTCTACAGCCCTAGAATCGCTCCACTGGCTCCCTGTTGCTGCGAGGATCAAGTTCAAAACACTCTGCATCACCCACAAAGCTTTCTGGGGCCTGGGACAATGCTACATCCAAATATCTCTCCCTAAATAACTCCCTGCTAGAACCCTTTGGTGTTCTAGCTCCAACTCTCTGCAGAGCAGACACTTCTCTAAGCAGAGAATAGGGAGGGGGTAGATCTCCCTCCTCTGCAGGTGCCTCCATCTGGAATGGCCTCCCTGCCCCTCTCAGACTTGAGCTGGATCTCCTTAAGTTCCAGAAGCTTCTCAACACCCTCCTTTTCTCATCCTCCTTCCCTCTCCCCCTCCCCTGCTAATTTCCCCCTCTGCGTCTTGACTGGATACCCGGTGCCTTCAGATTCATACAGGGTACCAGGCCCTGCCTTACCAGTCTACCCCTGCCCTTGGTCTCCTCTGACAACTCCTCCACCGCCCCTTACCTGCACTTGCCCTTCTGGCCTCGCTTCCTCTGCACAAGCCTGGCTGGGCCTGCACCCCTGGAGCCATTCCATCCACGTTCCTCACTCTTAGCACGTGGACCTTCTGCTCCTGCACTCTCTTCTCCCTGTGCTCTGCCCATCTGGCGTACCCTGGCACTCGCTCAATCCACTGGCACCCCCACCCCACTGTCTCCTGCACTTCTATTACGGCACTTGCACAATTCCAATGTCAAAAGACCTAGTAGGACTGTTTCTGTTTTGTCATCCCTGTTCCCCCTCCTTGTCTTTTTGCGCCTTGAAACACATGGGGCTTGATTCACAGACCGTTTTTCAATGGGATTGCACCATTATAAAACGCTTCTGTGAATCAGGCCCATCGTGTATAGGCGCTTTATAAAACCCAATAAATAACTAAATAAAATTACCCTGGCATTATTCAAAAAAGTGCCCTCATGGCATAAGATATTCCTCTACCCAACGATTGAAGGGGAGCAAAGAACCTTCCCTAAAGAAATCACCCACTAACCTACAATCCTTACAATGCAAAGTGGAACGATCCATATCCATATATATCCCAAATAAAACCTTTTTGAATCCGATAGCTAAATCAAGGTGGTAAGGTGGTCCAGTCTAAAGTTAGTAAAAAGTCTCTTCCATGGCAACCAAACTACCTGCATTATCCTGGTAAGGTCTCTGCACCATTGACAACGCCACTCTATGCCTACCAGTACCCCATAGCAATTCAGTGATTTTGACATCCAACATCTGAAAAAAGACCCTTTTTCACCATATAAGGGGTATTAGTTAAAAAAAAAAAGACAATAATCTCAGAAGTACTACCATTTTACACAACGCTATTCTACCCATTAAAGAAAGTGGTTGTTTCTGCCAGAATGCAATCGCGCCACCGATCTGTGCCAATGCCCTACCTGTATTATACACAAATATGTCCTCCATATCATGAAAAATCTGAACCTTGAGATACTTAAAATGACATGCACCTTGATTGATTTACACCTCTGCTGACACCATGTGCCGAATCACTTGAGCTCATTATTGACATCAATCTCTCCTTCTGGGAGCATATCAAGAAAAAAGCACAAACCGCCTGGTATGAACTAGCACTCCTCTGGAAGATAAAACCCTTCCTCTGACCTGAGGATTTCAGAACCACTGTCCAGGCCGTGGTAATCTCATACCACTATGTAGGGAATGCCCTTCCTCAATGGCTTCCCAACCACACTTTTGGGACCCCCATATTGGGAACTAAGACATTTGACCACATCTACCTCATCCTAAGGGAATTACACTGGTTACCCATGCCAGACAGGGTATTCTACAAAACTGCCTGCATCACATAGAAGGCAACTACTACCCGAGCACCAGCCTGCCTACCCACAAAACACATCGGCTCAGGTGGCAAGTGTTCCTCTAGGAGCTAGACCACTGCAAGGCTCAATACTGAACTTGCATGCAAAGTAATAACCAGGTAAAAGGCATTCTCGTGCGACATTCCAGCCCACTGGAACACCGTCCCGGTCGCAAACAGGACTTCCTCAATGCTCCTGCAGTTCAGGAAGGAAGTCAAGACCCTATTATCTAGGGAATACCTATGGATCACTTAAGACCTACTACTCCTAAGTATACCACTCATGTAGTGTAGGATTTCCACACTACTCTAACATGCAGCCTTCTCTTCCATCAATCTCTTTTAAACCCAAATTACTTGTACAGCCCTCAGTTGCATACTAGCTTTGTTGTCGTTATATAAACCAAAATACAAATACAAAATATGACACTGTGCAACCAGCTCCATGGCCACGGTTCCTTTTTATTGGATAAAACTGAATGGAAAAAAGCTTCCAGCTCCCCCACTCAAGGGGCTAAAATCCTTAACACCCATGGGGGCTGTTTTACAGCCACTACTTCACTCTAGGCTGTTAAGTAGTGTTCTCCAGCTACCTTAAAGTTGGGAATCTCTTCTCTTCCCCTCCCATGGAGCCTAATAAATATTTACTTGTGGAAACTTGAAAAATCCCATCTAACAAATCACTGAGTAACATTGGCAGGATCATCACACAGTGTAGGGCATTATTGCATCTCACACAAGACTGGCTGTAGAATGTTTGAACTGCATAAGAGCAGCATTTCTGAAAAGATATTTAAAAAGAATGACACCCGGATCATAGTCTGCGATTCTGTCATTCAGATTCATCACATGGTTAGATTTGATACTGAATATATACCTGATACCATCTTCAGATACCCTGGCTGATAAGTTACAATCGGAATGTGTATTACTTTTCCAATGTGTAGAGGAGCAGACGTGTACGTTACTGTGTGACTCCACCCCCTCACCTCAGTCATACTGGATGAATAACAGGAAGACACTGTGCATGACACCAGGTATCATCCCAATATCGCATTGAGTGTATGAGAGTCGTTATACACTCAGACAACCGTATCGAATGTACCCTCATACTGAGGTGGTAGCAGGAGATTTGCAGGCCCCACTGAATATCGAAGAGTTCTAAAGAAGATCTGACAGGTGCAAAGTGATGTTATAAGGAAAAGATACAATGACGCACTGAAACAATATAAAAAAACTTAAGAATGAAGATGTAACTGAAGAAAAAAGAGTAAACATACATACAAGTAAGAAGAAACCATGTATACAAAGAAGGTAAGTAACCAGATGAGTAATGAATTCATTTACGCAGAAACGCAAGGTAGATGAGCCATATAGAAGCTTGCTACAGTAGAAAACATAACAAGGGGGGAAGCTGCTATGTTGAAAAGATGGATGCCGGCTCTCAATGAGAGTAAGCCTCTCTACCCCTACCTTGTCTCCTCTTATGTCCCCTCTCCCCCCCTATCTCGCCTTCTCCTTATCTCACTTCCTGTTCCCCACTCCATTCCCCTCTCCACCCCTTTTTCCCTCTTTTATCTCTGCTGGCAAATTGTTCTAGTTGCTGTATTGATGGTTTGACTCATATCTTGTATTTGCTTCTACTGTTATTGTATTCTTGTTATATTGTACAGCGCTTTGGCGTAAAGTGCTATATAAATAAAATAAACATAAACATACGCAAAGAGTTCAAAGGAGAGAGACCAGAGCTGCAGAGCTGACAGAGGCTAGAAATACAAATTCATGCATGAACAAAGAATAGCTGCTGGCCAGAGATCAAGGATGCCACAGCAAAAAGCTACTGAAGGGTACATAGGGAGGTAACGAGGATAAGCAACGCATGCAGGACATATTTCTCTTAGATTAAGTAAATGAGCAACCATTTACGAGTGCCAAGTATCGACAATGAAAGATGCAGAAAAGCCTATGTGAGGTAGAGCAACCAAATCTAGAGAGGCCGAACAAGGTATTGACACCGAGATAATTGAATTAAATAGCACTAAATAAAAGGTCAAAATGGGCAAAATCGTGGTCTCCTCGCATGTGATTCAGAACTCGAAAACAATGTCTATTAATTAAGCTCCAGACGAAGATAGTGGTATACCTACACTCCCTTAAAACTCCCAGAGAAGAGAACAGCTTGCAAGATCAACTACAAAGAAGTGGCCTTGGCCTTGCCTTGGCTGATGAGAGATGGTAGACTAATTGGGCAAGTGGGAAGTAGCCTGATGTTGTTCTCTGCACCCGAGTTTCGTTTTACTTACGTGCTGCTAGTGAGCATAGTGTCCAAGGTTGGGAGAGGATGCCAACCTATCATGGGGGCCTATGCAACGATGAGAATACAATGTTGCAGGAGCCACTCCTCTACTGTTATGCTGCTATAATCTGTACTATATGTAGTTAGATGGAAGTTCAAGGCTTGCCTACCAGGGAAGTAACCGCCAATAAAGTTACTAACACTTATAGGCTCTATAAGTAGATATGTTCCCTTAACCAATCCCTAAACCCAATAGTTTTTATTATTTGCCAGGTAGGATGATGTCATAGCTGACGCATTTTGAAGTATAAAGCCTTTGTGTAAACAATCTACATTGTGAGTATGTGGACTACGAACCGCCAGATTGCCAGACTTTATTGAACTGATAATAAAGTAGTACTTTGGCATACTCTTTGAGTCTGTGCGTTCAGTTGGGTCCAAGATTTTTTATTACGGTAATCCCATTCTGCACATAGACATGCCCCAAAAAGGCTACTGCACACTTGGTAGCGGTGTGGAGGGTTCTGATCCAGATAATCGCATTCTCGACGTCTTCCACCATTTGACGGAAGACAGCAGAGTTTCCTGTGGAGAGCGGCGCTACAAACATGTATGGCCTGAGGCAGTTGGCAGGTGCCCCTTTGAAGAAATTCCTGTCTGGTCCCTGCAGGCGCCCTGTGGATTGAAGGTGAACTGGTCGATTGGGGAAGAGTCGATACGGAAAGTCTCGAGCTGAATAACGGATGTAAGTAGAAACATTGAAAGTGGCAAATAAAAGGGGAGGGGACGTTTTTTCAAAAGGAGATACCACGTTACCTTTCCTCAAGGAGGTAGGAGGGACCGCACCACACTGCGGAACACAGTATTATTTAAGGGATTCCTGCAGCTACAGCCAAGGAAGGGTGTGCGACACACTCCTAAATGGAGTAAAATACAGATGAGATACATCTATCAGGAAGATAAGACAAGATGATCATAGAAAAAGTGATCACACGTGTTTTGGGGGATTTTGAAAAATGTCAGTGTAAAAAATATATTAACGTGTTTTGTATTGAGGGTGATGAAATAAGTTGAAAGCTTACAAATTATAAGAACGATAGTAATAAAAGTCGCCAAATTATTTGGCCCTAGAAAAGAAAGCGATTGGAGCCAATCAAACCCAGGAGGGATAATATTTGGAAAAAATAATATTAAAAAAATTCTTAAAATTATCAAAATAACAGAATAACACAAATTGACAAAAACTATAAATGAAGAGATAAACATTTATATTGTTGTATAGGTTTGGAAATTATTTTGGAGAAATTGGTTTGTTGGAGATGGGCGGCGATTGATGGTGCTGGCCAAAGTAATTGTTCAGTGTATTCAATTAAATAAATACATGAAAAAAGTGGTAATTATTGACAGTTAAAAGTGACTTGACATTATGGGGGACACTCCGCTTTTACATCTATGCAGAACATTACCAAGATACATACCTAAAATCAGGAAGTACCACGCTGAGTGGGTGAAGGGCACGACTAACAAAACACTTATGCCGTGGCATCAAGAAGGTTCATTACCAAAAGCAGTGCTGTGACACATGACGACATACGTGCATGCTACATACACAGGGAAGAAGCCACAGAAAAGGTTATCTTTTTTAGAACTCTGGAAGATGTACCAGAGTGAGATAGTAGACCCACCATAGAAGGAGTGAATGCTTAATCATTATAAAGAGGAGGACATAATGCCTTTAGCTCCTCTTTCTCCTACAAAGAATGATAGCACTTAAAAAGACAAACAGGGGATTTCTCCTCTAAAGGAATTGAAAGCAGCAGTGGGGTATATTAATCCAACATACGCACCCCCTGCTTATAATAGCGAAGACAGTATGGAAGAAATTAAGAATAAGGAAAATAAATATATGTCCACACGCGATGAACATAAAGAGCGTGATGAGAGAAAGGACCGAGAGATAGAAATAAAGGAGGAAGCCAGAAGACAAAAAAGAGAGAAAGACAAAGTAAGTGGAATGACAATAGTACACAACGAGTGGATGGAAGGACAGATACTGCTTACATTAGACAGAAAGGGCATTGATGATGTTAAAGAAAGGTAAGAAAGAGAAAAGAAGGAAAAGGAACGAGAAAGGGCATATAAGGAAGAGAAAGAAAAGGAAAGCGAAAACACAGAAGGTTTGAAGAACTGAAAAAAGAGAACGAGCAAATCGAAGAGAAGGAAAGTGAAGAAAAAGAAGTCAGATGAACATAGGTTGCAAAGAAGGCAAGAGGAAGAACAGAACAGGAAGATGAGGAGAAGAGAAGAAGAAATGAGAAAGAGCTAGGAACAAAGAGATGACAAAATAGATCATATTGTTAATAGAAGTATGATACCCATTGAAGCACGAGAGCAATAGGAGCAATGGGAGGAAGAGAGTATCACAACAGCCCTGCAAGGAGATACACGGAATGCCAAGAATACAGACATGGGCTGACGAGCATGAGGCAGAAGGCATAGGTAAAAGGATTGGGGATCTATATATACAGATGAGAGAGAAAGACGGCTATGAGGCTATGGGGAGCATCGTAGGATCTCCACCGAAGGAAACAGGAAATAGCGCTGATAATACATTGATGGACGGACATAGAATGCTGTCCCAAGTAGACTAGATCTTGATGATGAGGAAAGATGATAGTCATTCCAGTTGGGGTGTAATGATGTCAGACCAAAAAAGGGAGGAGAATGAGAAAGCACGAATAGAAGGCGCATGCAGCATTTCGATAAATCCGAACATAGAGAGAGGGGTGAAAATGTCAGATTTAGAAGACCCTGAAGAGAAAACATCAGAGCCAACACCATATTCTGAACAACCACCAGCATGATGGCGCAGTGTATTGGATATGTCCCTGTCTTATTTAAGCAGGTCAAGGTCACTGCCAGGAAGAAGACGAACAGGCAAACTAGCCCCACCCGGAAGACACAAAGTGTAGGGGGATATGATTGTGGACCAGGGTTTACACAATTCCCGTTATTAGAGAAAGGGGGAGGACGACCACAATATAGTCCATGGCTACAAATAGACAAGGAAAATCTAAAATGTAAATTACCTAGTTTGACTGCAGGCACGGGAAAATGGATTTATGAGTTACAGAGAATGACAGCAGGAATGACGTTAGCAGTGGGTGACATAAAAGGCCTATGGGCAGCAATTCTAGGGGCGGGAGCTGATGACATTTGGAGACGAGCAGGGTATGCGAGTGTAACTGCACAGACCACAACACATGATGGAGCCATTTAATAACTGCAGAGAGTTATATGGAGGGTGCTTAGAGTACAGTATCCTGACACATCAGACATGGGTGCGATTATGACTAGGAAAATGAGAGAGAACGAAGATCCTATTGCCTTTATTCAAGAAATTCAAGAGCGATGGCATCTCGAGACGAGAGAACTGGTGGATAAAACAGTGGCATAATTTTATCATATTTTATATTAGGGACTGCCTGAGTCAGTGCAACGGCAGATTAAGAAACAGGTAGGGATGGAAGCGAAGCCATGGGCAGAAATACACTTGACTATTGTACACCATTGTCGATTGTTACAAGAGAAAAATAAGAAGAAAGCTGAAAACAGAAAGCAGGAGGAAGCAAAGTTAGTTCAGAACAAACTGTCAAAATTAATTATAGAAGGAGCAGTATTGACGAGTGGTGAAGGTGTGACCACACACAAAGCACAATCAGTACAACAAAGTAATGTAGTGCACCCTATAGATCAGAGTGGGTATCTCATAGCTGATCTAAACCTGCATTACACCAATCTTGTGATACTAGGTGACTTTAACCTGCATTTCAATCTACCTAGATCGGACGAATTCAATTCTTTTTTTGACAGCCTTTCTGACCTCCACCTCCGCCAATTGATTCAAGCCCCTGCCCACCTGCATGGAAATATCCTTGACTTGGTATTTGCCAAAGATGCCCTGCTCGAGCCTGGCCCGATTGAGCCAGTGACTTGGTCTGGTCACTACCTGGTCTCATGTTCATTTATATCAGTCACCCCCCTTTGCAAAGTTCTCCCCCCTAAGACGTTACTCCGCTCCTGGCGTTCTGTTGATCCCAAGGCACTTAGTGTTCATATAGCCTCTAACTGTGCCTCCATGAGACCTTTATCGTTAACTACACTCTCGCAGTCATTGGTGTCTGCTGCCGATTGCTATGCTCCACTGAAACCGACTCAAGGCCGTAGGTTACCGTCTCAACCCGGGTTCACTGATCTGCTAAAAAGTGCTCGTCTTCAACTCAGACAAGTTGAACGCAAATGGCGGATTAGTTACAATCCGACGCTTAGAGACTTGTACAAGCTTAGTCTCTCTACTTACCTAGCTAGTGTAAAACTAGCTAAATCAACTGTCTTTGCTTAAAGAATTGAAAACACTTTACTTAAGCCAAAAGCTTTGTTCTCTATTGTTCACTCACTCGCTTCCTCTGTATCTCTGACCTCCATGGTTAAGCCATCACAAAAGTTGTACAATGACCTTGCATCCTTTTTTACCACTAAAATCGATGTGATTCGATCGAACATCGCTAAATCTTCGACGATACTGCCTCCTGGTACTACTAGCTTTGTGCCATCCCCCTCTACTGATTTCCCTGCTAGTTGGTCCGCATTTCCTCTGTTCACTGAGACAGAGGTCCTAGCAGCTATTTTAAAGATTAAATCTTCCTCCCCCAAGGATGGCATTCCTGCCATTATCATGAAGATGATCGCCCCTGATATTCTGGCTGATATCAGCGCGGCTATTAATAACTCCTGCCAGTCTGGACTGGTCCCCCCGGAATTGAAATCCGCGAGGGTTATTCCTCTCCTTAAGAAGCCCTCACTTGACCCTACCGTCCCTGCTAATTTTTGCCCCATTTCTCTACTTCCGTTTCTGTCTAAACTTTGGGAATCTCTGGTCACGCCCCTTCTATCATCCTTCTTGGAATCCTCAAAGATTTTCAATCACGCCCAGGCAGGTTTTAGGCCAGGGAGAGGGACGGAAAAGTGTGCTTGTCTCAGTTACAAGACGATACATCTAGACTAGTCGATGCTGGTGGAGTTGGGGCCCTGAACCTACTGGACCTGTCTGCCGCATTTGACACGGTGGACCATCCTATCCTTCTATCACGTCTTGCACAGATTGGGATCTCTGGCCCTGTTCTTGCTTGGTTTACTTCCTTTCTCTCAGACCGCACTCAGACTCTCGCTATGCCTCCTTTCCTTTCTGCCCCTTGTGCTCTTACCTGTGGTGTCCCTCAGGGATCCTCTCTCTCCCCGATTCTGTTCAACATTTATATCTGGGCACTGGTCTGCCTTATTCGTTCCTATGGACTCAATTGTTATTCCTACGCTGATGACACCCAAATCCTGATCCGGCTTGATCAGGATCAAACCGTGGTCTCAACTTGTCTTCATGACTGCCTTAAAGCAGTCGGTGCCTGGATGGACCAAAACTGGCTCAAGCTCAATGGCGATAAAACGGAAGTGATGTTGGTGGTTTGCCCTCCCAACCCCTCACTATGGACCCCTGCTGTTTGGCCCGCGTCGTTGGGTCCGTTGCCCAGACCAGTCAACAAAGTGAAGAACCTGGGGGTTATTCTTTCTGCCTCCCTCTCCATGCCAAATCATGTTACGGCTGTCTGTCAGTCCGCCCACCATCAGATCAGGGTTCTTAAGAGGGTCCTGCCTATGATTCCAGAAGCCATGCGTCCACCCTTGGTGGCCTACGCTAGTCCTCTCACGGTTGGACTACTGTAACTCCCTGTACCTATCTCAACCGATTGGCCTGCTTCAACGGCTCCTACGTATGCAGAATCTGGCAGCCAGATTAGCCACTGGCTCCCCCTATGGTGCCCATATTTCACCGGTGCTTCATCGACTCCATTGGCTTCCTGAGCCGCAGCGAGTTAAGTTTAAGTCATTATGTATTGTCCATCGGACAATCCATGGCTTAGGAGCTGAATTCCTTCAATCCAAATTCTTTCGATATGTTCCGGAACGCAACCTTTGCTCCTCGATCACCAACCTACTTACGGTCCCCAGGTTTAACCGGGAAAGACTTGGCGGCAGAGCCTTTTCCATTGCCGCGGCCAAGCTTTGGAACACCCTCCCACTATCACTCAAATCTACCTCTAACCATTTGGTCTTCAGGAAAGCTTTGAAAACCACTTTGTTCTAGCTCCCCGGCTCTCTACTGATCCTCTCTAGCCTGTAGCTTCCTTACTAGCGCCATGATGCCTCTGGGTGACCGTGCGCTTTACAAATTCAGGTAACATAACATAACATAACATTTGACCAAGAGGGAGAGAGAATGCACCTAGACATCAAGGAGGATTTAAAAACCCTCAAGGGGGAGGAGGATTTAATGGGGGACAGCTACAGCAATGCTGGAATTATGGGAGGATAGGACATATAGCCCGAACATGTAGAAGTAGAGGAGGAGGCATGCAAAAGAACTGGCAAGCTCCAACAGAGGGCTGAGCTATTCTCTGCAGTACAATACAGAATCACAGTAATAATATACCCAAGATCACACACAGACAAGCGCACCACAAATACAGCAAGCACAGCCGATCCCACAGCAAATGCAGCCACCACAAGGGCAACCACAGCAAGCACCCATGCAGACACAACAAACACAAGCACAGCAACTACAGTACACACTGGTGCAGCAAGCAACAGTGTCACAATGGAAAGCAAACACAGGAGCTCCACAGGCTTGCACACCCATGATAGGGAGTGTGACAGTAGTGGGAGGGAATACTTTTACGCTACAGAGATTAATGTATGCCCACAATAGTAGGGCCCAAAGAGAGACTTGATGTGTTCAGTACTATCTGTGACACCAGACCCACAAAAGGAACCAATGGTTGGGGTAACGATAGGAGGCAAGACATTTTTGTTCCTTGTGGACATGGGTGCAACTTGTTCCTGTGTTCGAGAGGGAAAATACGCAATGCCTGGGATTGCCATGAATGGGCAGGGATTCGCCGGGGCTACAAGTTTGGTTCCTTTTACGGACAAATTACCACTTTCTATAGGTGAACATGACGGGTCAATGCCACTACTATACTCTCGGCAGACACCGGTTAGCATATTAGGACATGACTTGATGACAAAACGTAACATGACTATATCCTTTACTTACAAGGGGATAGTGTGTCCAACTCCAGGGACACATTACATGAACATGAGAGAATTTATATTAGCCTTTACAGACCAGGAAGCATTATGAAGGGTTCCTTTACAACCAGAAATATTTTTGTACGGAGTAAATATTTTATTGACATGGCTTCCTGGACTGACAGGGAAATATTGAGAATACCTGATGAGTTCATGTTTAGACCAGAAATACCTATGGATGATGAGGAAGGGCAGGGAGAACAGTGATAGCCCTTAAGGAAGGATGCAGACTGACAGATTACTTTTTTAGAAATGAATATTCAGATGATGAATTAGTATTTTTCATAAGTCTTACTTATTGGATGAGATACCACAGAGAAGGAGAAATTACTTACCGTAAAAACAAATTCCATGGTTTCTTTTCCCACAGATTCCTCATCTGATACATAATCCCTCCAGCTTCACTGCTTTGGAACATTTCGACAGGGGGCGTAGTGGACCTCGAGCCGGCCATTGACCATCGATCTGTTTTGCTTGGCGTCTGGTAGTCGGCTCCAGACATGACTTTAGGCGTCGTATAAATACCACTTCACTACGCCACAACCTCAGTTCACCCCTTTTTTCCCAAGCACTACACGCTGCACAGGAAAACAGAGAGAACGAACGGGCTAGTGATCCCTTAAAAAAGAAGTAACTATAGACCTCCGAAGGAGAAACAATTGAACAAACACTACAAGTAGCGTTAGAAAAATCTTTGTTTTAAAAAACTGGCAGGAAGACAGAAAACAGACCCAGAGGATCATCACCAAGTCAACGTGAAAGAGAAGATGCGCGCCAACCACCGACTTTCTGAGCGGGGATGGATGAGGAATCTGCAGGAGAGGAATCCATAGAAAGAACATTACGGTAAGTAATTTCCTCTCCAATGGATTGCCTTGCTCCTGCAGATTCCTTATCTGATAGACTCCCAAAGAAGTAAATGAAGAAGGCGGGCAGAAAGTTATACCAAGACATTTTGCAGCACTGCCCTGCCAAAACACGCTTCAGAAGTACGAGCCACATCCAGATTGTAGTGCTTTGCAAAGATATGAAGGAGTGACCATGTTACAGCGCGACAAATCTCCCAGACAGGGACTCCCCTCTGCAATGCTGTGAATGCTGAGAATCCCCTTGTCGAATGGGCCCTGATACCTGCTGTTAATTCCTTCAGAGCGGACTGGTAGCATTCATCTATGCAGAAATTTAGTCAGGATAAAGTCTGCTTGGTTATGGGCAGGCCTTTGCGGGCTAAGGAAAAAGCCATGAAGTGCTGGTCAGCTCTCCTGAAATCAGCTGCCCTGGCAATATAATAACTCAACGCCCTCTTCGGGTCTAGGCGATGTAACCGTTCCTCCTGCTTAGAAGGGTGCATTGGAGGGTAGAAGACCAGAAGGTCGATGGAGTGCGACAGGTGAAATTCTGAGACAACCTTGGGGAGGAAGCCAGGCCTTACCCCGAGTGAAACTTTCTCCAGGAAAAAATGCAGGAAGGGTGGCGTACAGCATAAGGCATGTAGTTCACTCACTTAGCGGAGGTAATAGCCACCAAGAAGGCTGTTTTCCAAGAGAGAAGCCGTAAGGGACAAGAGTGCATAGGCTCAAAGGGAGCAGCCATCAGAAATGTCAGAACCAGATTAAGGACCCAATTCGGGACAACAAAGGGAGTTGGCAGAAACTTATTTACAAGTCCTTTTAAGAATTGTGCCATTACCGGGATCATAAAAAACAAACCTTGATCCAGGGTTCTTTTAAACAGAGACAATACCACCAAATATCATTTGACTGTAGTGACCTGTAGGCCTGCAGAGGCCAGTGACAGAAGGAACACCATCACTGTAGTGGTGGGGCAAGAGACGGGGTCAATCTTGCGTTCCCTGCACCACGCCTCAAATCTTCTCCATCTGCATGCATACAAAGATCTCGTAGATGGTCTGCAGGCAGTCAGCAACACCTCAAATACTTTCTCAGAGAGAGAGGTCCCAGTCATCATATCTCATGCTCTCAAGAGCCACGCATGTAGGTTAAGGGATTCTGCGGTCGGATGGAGTATCCGACCTTCCGACAGGGTTAGGAGATCCGGATGTCGAGGCAACTGGTGAGATGGACAGATCCAAGAGGTCGGAGTACCACGTTCTCCTCGCCCAGTCCGGCGCAATCAAGATCATGGTCGCTCGAAAACTCTTTAGCCTCTTCAATCTCCGGAGAACCCATGGAATTACAGGAATCGGAGGGAACAGAGAATCCGCCAAGTTGTTCTCTGTGCTCATCAGATGAACTGCAGAGACTGAGATCCTGTTCTCCAGCAACCTGAACCAAAGCATCATCGTCTCTGTGCAGAGGGGGCAGGAGCAAACACCACCTTGGTTGTTGAGATAGTGCATTGCCACTGTGTTGTCTGTCAGAACGAGAACATGTTTCCCCTGCAGCGACGGGCGAATGCTTTCAGGGCTAGCCTGATAGCTTGCAACTCCAGCCTGTTGGTGTGCCACCTGGCTTCCGTCGCTGACCAGAGGTCGCTCACCTGCAAATCCTTGTAGTGAGCGCCCCAACCCTTCAAAAATGCATTTGTGACCGCTAGGGTCTGCGGCCAAGGAAGTCAGAAGGGTTCCCTGCCAAATAACTGTTGCGGTCCACCCACCAGGACAGGTCGTTGACCACTGATGCAGACACCCTGAGAAGATCTGAGAAAGAGCCGAGGTACTGAGACCACTGATCCCTCAGTAGCCATTGCAGGGATCTCATGCGCAACCTGGCCTCTGGCACTAGAAAAATGCAGGAGGCCATGAGGCCTAGGAGGTGTAGGAAGGAAGCCGCTGGTAGAGTGACATGGTTCCGGAACATCCCGACCATCTGTATCAAGCTGACTACTCTCTCATCGGAAGGGAAGGCCTTCCCCACATGAGTGTCTAGGACTGCTCTGATGAACTGGAGCCACTAGACGGGTGTGATGTGGAACTTCTTCAAGTTTAGGGAGAAGCCCAGCTTGTGCAGCAGTAAACAGGTGTCCTCTAATTGGGTCAAGACCTGCACTACAAACTTCCCTCGGATCAACCAGTCGTCCAGATATGGAAATAAGTGGACCCTGGATCTCCTGAGGTGAGCCGCAACTACCAGCATGAGCTTGGTGAAGACCCTTGGGGCGGAGGTTAGACCAAAGGGAAGCACCTTGAACTGATAGTGCTTATCTCCTATGGTGAACCTTAGGAACTTCCTGTGCTTTTGATGGATTGGCACAAGGAAATAAGGATCCTGTAGGTCTATCGACACCACCCAGTCCTGTAGTTCGAGAGCTTGGAGAATCAGAAATGGCAGAAAATAACCCCACTGAATGAGCTGTAGAGCCCAGGCATCAGCGGTAATCCCCTGTCATTGGAGCAAATGCTCCATCAACCGTTCCAACCGGTCCACTGTGAGAGGGGAAATTCAAAGCGGCTTTGGAGAGTGGGCCGCCGCCGCCCCTGTCCCGGCCTGTTGACCTCTAGAGACCCCTCTGCCTCTTCCGGAAAACGAGAAATGCTTCTGCCCTTGCCTGGCCATAAGGAGCATATCTCCTGTAGCCCCAAGCCCTAGAGGCGAATCTAAATGCAGGTTTGGCCGGCTGCACGGCTAGGCCTAAGGATTTGGCAGCGATTTTGGATTCCTTAAATTTCTCTAAGGAATCGTCGGTTTGTCCAGAAGCTTCACTCGGACATTAGGTGAAAAACCAGAGGTTGTTAAGTAGGCCTGCCTCCTTAGTGTTATGACTGATGATAGATCGGCCCACACAGTCGGCGATGTCCAGGCCGGTTCGTAGCAACTGTCTGACCACCTCTTCCCCATCCTCCATTAGCTGTAGCAAGCACTCGCGCATTTACAAAGCAGCATTTTCCACTGCTGTCAATAAACCGAAGGAGTACTTGGCAAAACTGCTTGCCAGATTTGTAGCTTTAAGGACCATGCTACCTGAAGTAAATGCCTTCTTTGCTAAGGCATCTACTTTTTTTGCTTCCCTGTCTGGAGGCAGAGAGGATGTAGAAGATGCAGGTGTAGAAGAGACATAGCAGTGTGCATAAGAAGTCCTCCGGGGAAGGGTGAGAGAAGAGGTATGAAGGTTCTCCTCTAGCCGGCCTGTATTGCCCCGGAAATGGTGGAGCTGACGGGAGGAATGGAACAAGGGTTTTGACACATAATTGCCTAAAGGATCGGCAATGGCAGGGTTTAAAGACACATTACGTTCAGTGGTAAGGCCTTCATCTAAAATGTCGGTAAGGTCATAACCTTGCACAGGCACCACTGAGGAGTGCAATCCCAGGGTGTCAATAACCCTTTCTAGCACTGAGTTTAGAGGTATTATGAAGATAGAGCTGGGACTGCTGAAATTCGAGGTCTGGAGAGGTGTCCAGACCGCTGGCGTCCTGGAGGCCTTGAGCCAGTTGCAAAAGCTGTTTCTGGTCGTCAAAATAATCGACCCCTCCTGAACCTAACTAAATCGGGTCGGTATCCCGCTGGTCATCAGAGTCATAACCGCCGAAGATACCTGCCATAGTATCAAAAAAATTCAGATTGGGGTTTCGGGGGGGGAATGTTTTCCCCGACAACCGTTGATGTTGAGGGTTTGTCTCTCGGCGTCGATATGGTGGATGTCGGTGTCGACCGGGATCGAGATGCTGTAGCGTCCACATACTTGGATGCACAGGGATTTATAGGCGCCGACATTGTCCAGACCGGGGCACTACAGGGGTCTGGTATACCTAGCACCACTCTTGGCTCTGAGGCTGGGGGGGTTTGCCATGCCGACTGCAGCATGCTTCTTGAATATTTCAAGCATCGAGGATTTGAAATCCTCCCACTCTTGGTGGGTGGTAGGCCTGGCCGACAGTTTACCTTTTTCCATCGACGACTCAGAGTCCCGACGGTGGCCGAGGCAGTGACACCTTTTCTTCTTTCGGGACGAGGACGAGTGGCTCCTCAAGTGGGACCGTTTCTTCATCCACATATGTTCTTTCTCAGGGGTGTGCCCCTCAGTTTCGGCCTCCGAAGACCGAACCGTTAACCGTGCCAGTGATTTTGAAGGCGGTCGACTCAGAACAAGTTTTGCAGCTCAATCGTAAAGGGATTTAGGTTGCAATTTGGCGCATGACGGACACCTGTCAGTCCCGTGACCCATGCCGAGGCACCAGAGACAAAACTTGTGTGGGTCAGCGATGGACATCTTGGTGCCACAATCGGAACAACGTTTGAAACCTGATACACGAGCAACCGACATCTCGCTTCAAGGATTTTGAAAAAAGTACAAAGGTTTCTGGCGAAAACATCAAGAGAGTCGAAGCTCTGTGTTCCCAAGCAGCGTGTTAGCGTGTGGAAAAAAGGAACTGAGGTTGGGGCGTAGTGATGTGGTATTTATACGACGCCTTATGTCACCTCTAGAGCCGACGACCAGATGGCGAGCAAGACGGATCGATGGTCGACGGCCAGGTCGAGGTCCACTACGCCCCCTGTTAAAATATTTCTGAAGCAGTGAAGCTGGAGGGAATATCTATCAGATGAGCAATCTGCAGGAGAATGGCAATCCATTGAATGGCATTGGTAAAAAAGAAACCTTCACCTTTTCAGGAAGACTTAGAGACCGTGCCAAGCATCGTGAGGACTAATAGCCCATATGATGTGGGTCTATTGAGTGGAGCAGGTGCAGTGAATATCAAGCTTAAACCAGGAGCAACTCTGCCACATGAAAAACAGTATCCTATGTATAGAGAAGCAGATGAAGGCACATTCGAGATAATTTCCACTTCAATAAAGCAGAGAATATCAGTGCCATCAGAATCCCCATCTATCATGGGTATGTACCCAGTGAAGATATCAACTGGGGGGGGGGGTCGTGGTCCAGGATCTCTGCCCCTAAACAATATTGTTGAAGCAGGGTTTCCTTTGGTCCCGAAACCCTGCTACAATATTATGTAACATCCCAGCTAAAGCCAAATATATCACAGTCATAGATTTAAAGAATGCCTTCTTTTCAATTCCCCTTCATGAAGACTCACAGGATTTGACTTCCTTTTCATATAGAAATCAGTGACTAAAACACACAAGACTACCTCAGGGGTACTGTGGGTCCCATTCAATCTTTAATAGGGTCCACGAGATGGACATGGGCAATGTACAACTCGAGAGCACGATAATACAGTATGTGGATGACATTTTGATATGCAGTGAGACAGAGGAAAGATGCAGGGAAGACTCAGTTCGAATAATGACAATACTAGCAGTAAAAGGATATTTGGTAGCCAAAGAAAAATTACAATATTGTCAGGAAAAGGTCCTGTACATAGGACAGCTCATCTCTCAGGAGGGGAGAAAAGTGACTCCCGAAAGAGCAGAAGCAATCATGAGAACTCTAAAACCTGAGACAGTAAGGGAAATGCAGCCGTTTTTAGGCCTATGTAATTAGTGTAGGGCCTGGGTTGTTGACGATAGTACACATATTCAACCACTCTTAAAAGGACTCAAGGAAGCAAAGTTAGGCAAAAGTAAAATAGTATGGGAAGACGACATGACTGAAGGATTGGAAGAATTAAAAAGGGCTATTTGCACAGCACCAGTGTTAGGAATATCAGACTATAGAGAAGAGTTTTACTTATTCAAATCTCGGAAGCCTCAAACCTCAATAGCTGAGGTCGCTGCCAGCATCCTGGCAACCCTGCAGTTGTAAAGAAAATCTGACAGGTGCAATGTGATGACATAAGGAAAAGATACAATGATGCACTGAAACGATCTAAGAATACTTAAGTTAAGAATGAAGATGTAACTGAAGAAACAAGAGTAAACATACGTACAAGAAGAAACCATATATACAAAGAAGATAAGTAACCAGATGCAGAAACGCAAGGTAGATGAGCCATATAGAAGCTTGTTGCAGTAGAAAATATAGCAAGGGTGAAGCGGCCATGTTGAATACATGGACAACGGCTCTCAATGATAGTAAGCAAAGAGTTTGACGTAGAGAGACCAGAGCTGCAGAGTTTATAGAGGCTGGAAATACAAATTCATGGATGAACAAAGAATAGCTGCTTGCAAGAGATCAAGGATGCCACAGCGAGAAGCTACTGAAAGGTACAAGGGGAGGTAACAATGATAAACAACGTTCGCATGATTTATTACTCTTAGATTAAGTAAATGAGCAAACATTAACGAGTGCTAAGTATTGACAATAAAACATGCAGAAAAGCCTTTGTGAGGTAGAGCAACCAACTCTCTAGAGGCCGAAGAGGGTAATGACACCCAAGGTAATTGAATGAAATAGCACTACATAAAAGGTTGAAATGGACAAATTTATGGTCTCCTCACATGTGATTCAGAACTCGAAAACAAGTTCTATTCATTAAACTTCAGACAAAGATAGTGATGCACCTACACTCCCTTAAAGGTCCGAGAGAAGAGAACAGGCCGCAAGGTCAACTACTAAGAAGAGTCCTTGGCTGAAGGCTTGGCTAATGAGAGATGGTAGACTAATTGGGCAAGTGGGTAGTAGTCTGACTTTGTTCTCTGCACCTGAGTTTCGTTTTGCCTATGTGCGGCTAGTGAGCCGAGTGTCCAAGGTTGGAAGTGGGTGCCAACCTATCAACCTACCTAAAATGCTTCTGCACAAAGGACTGCAGCTTGCATTATACATTTAATTGCACATTTCATCTGGTTGCTATGTAGATTAGTACATGGAGAGCTCCTATGGGCTACTGTATAAAAAATCACAAGAGTAAGAAGCTAGTGAACTCTTTTATTAATTAAATCGCCTGGACTTGTAGAGGAGACAAGAAAAGCTGGGCTGTGGGTATAAGCGACAGGTTCCCTAGTCAGGAAAGGATCAGAACAAGTAGCCCTTCCCTTGTAGGAGACTTTTGGGTGAACGTGGTATCATCAGAGTCTACCTTGTTTTGTTGCGCAGGCCTAACAGTGCACTTTGGCCTGGTTACGCAAGTCAAATGTCTCCAGAGAACCAAAAAGCAAGATTGAGAATAGGCTGACAGTGACTAGGGAAATCAAGAACCAAGTAAGAACTGCGGGCCACTTAAACCCCCAGTCTGTGAATAAAATAGTAATCTCTGGGATGGGGCCCTGGAGTTAGAACCCGTTTTCAGCACAAGAAATGCAGGAGACTGGGAACACCACCTAAAACACAGAAGGGGTCCCTCTAGTATGAGTGTCAGGACCGAAAAGTAAATAAACTTAGGGTAAGGGTCTGATCTAGGCTGACACAATCACCAATTCTCTGTTCTAGCCAAGAGGATCTCAGGGATGTCACACCACCGGAAGGTCCTTAAATTCACTAACAGTGTCAGTTTATTTAAAGCACCCCAGCAAACTTCCTTCTTTGCCTTGAAAACTGCTCCAGAAGATGAATTGTCCTCCTGGATCCTTAGCTGTAGTCTAGATTCATTTTTGATTTTGAGGCTGGCGTAATTACAACTCTCCAGTCAAGGATAACCCTTACAGGCTTGCTCTTGTCACAGGCACTTCTCTGTTTCTCCAAGTGTCGGGCACACTCCAGTCCCAGCAAGGTAGCAAATAGTTTATTGTTCTCAACTCTGGTTGCCTTGGGGCTACTGCTAAGATCTGAGCTATAGCCCCCAGCAAACTAATCAAGCTTCTCTTTCTCAGTGGTCTCTGGTCCTTGGCCAGCTACAGACCAGCTACAGCTCTGCTCCTTGCACCAATCTCCCCTTGATGTTTAACCTCTCCTATTCTAGTTATACTTAGACACCTGTGACACTCTCCTCTTATTGCGTTCTCTGCTAACTGCTGCACAGCCGAGTCAAATTAAAACCAAATAGACAGGATAGATTAAGTGTTGATTAATTGAGGGTAGTTGTAATGTTGGGCCAAAATAAATTAAATGCTTCACAACTCCCACCCAGATTTCTAGGTTCTGCTCATAAGAAAAATAACAATGCTGAACAGTGGAGGGATCTCTCTTGAGTAACAGCTCAGTAATGAAAAGCATATCTGGAGGACTTACCCCCATAACTATGGGATGGTCAACTAAGGAAAACAGAATTCAACCGTGAAAGGCTTTTGCCTTATGATTCAACCAACACAGTCACTGGGTTCTGAAAATGTTCTGGGGTCAACAAAAGTCTTTTGGTTCAACAACAAGTTTCTAGGTTCCCAAAGTCTCTGGGTTCAACAAAAAGACTCTTGGTTCAACAAAGTCTCTGGGCCTCATTACGAGTATGGAGGTAGCCATGCAGCTTTTAGCGGCATGGCTACCCCCATACTGGGTACCGGGTCCGGGTTCCAGGAATGAAGAATTACCGGGCCATTCTGACCTTGGAGGGCCCGGTAATTTCCTTTCCCGGGACCCTGACCCAGTACATCCCCATTCCCATTTGAGTCCCCACAGGGCTCAATGGTAATGGGGAGGATGCTAACAACGGCCCGTTAATGACAGACCCGTTGTTAGCATCCTGGTCTGCTAGCGGGTCCCGCTAAGGACGCCTGGTTTTACCAGACGCCCTTAGCGGGACCCGCGAGCAGACCTCGTAATGAGGCGGTAGAGGGTTAATGGCGCTGGCAGCTCTACTGGCGCCGTTAACCCTCTACCGCCTTCCTCGTAATGAGGCCCTCTGTGTTTTGTAATTCTCAATTTGGGGATTCCTCTCTGGGAAATATTCTCACCTCTCATTCACTCACAGTTATAGGGGTTTGAGTTTGCCCCCACTTCTTTCTTTGCTTCTACCCCTTCAGATTCAGGACTTCTGCTTTTCATTGTTCACACCAAGGAGACCTCTTCGCCTAATTCTCGGCCTTGTATGTGCTTGAAGATCATGCCTGGGCCGCTATAGAAATTGGGTTGAGCAAAGCCAGAATAAATCCTAGAGATTCCACCAGGAGGCCAGCCAGCTGATCTCTTCTACAGGTTGGGATAGTATGCCTTCTTCTCCTTTATGTTTTAAAGGGGGTCATTACAAGTGTGCCGGTCTGATAAAAAAGGCTGGAAAAAATGCTGGTAATACCGCTTTGGCATTTTTACTAGACCGGCACACTTCAACTTTGCCGGTGGGGGCCACTGATCTACCGGCAGGCCTGAGCATATCGGCAAAGAAATCCTGCTATCACCGGCACCAGTAATACCAGTGCCAGTAATTGCAGCAATGCCATCCCATGGAGTCTTATAGGACTCCATCGTAATGGGAACTTACAGACCCTCCGCCGCCCATAATATATCCCGGTAATACCGGGACATCGGCGGCAGAGACAGTAATCGCAGTTTGCTGTTATCCTGTGATACCAGCCAACTCGTAATGAGGGCCAATGTCCTGGTTCTAGACCCAAACACCCAGTTATCGTCAACCTCCTCCCTTAGTGGTTCTTCTCTCACTCTTATTGTAATCATGTGCTGCTTGTTTCCGTATCTCTGGGCTAAAAAACGCCAGCCAACATTTATGAATCTACAGCAAAACAAAGGAGGTGATGGCTGGAAGGTTTAGAATTAATCTTAACCTCTGACTTTGCTATGGGCAACCCTCGAGACCATCGTCCTTCGCCTGCCAAGCCATTACAAAAGAGGAAAGACCATATGCTTCGCCCCACACCAAAAGGGGCAGTCATTGTCCGTACTGCTTGGTCACATTCCTTCTGCACAAGACCACAAGCATACCCAAACATGTTTTGCCGTCGTTATTATATGATTTGATATGATAGGTTATTTATAACGCTCTTAATACCCAGAGGTTTCTAAGTGCGGACCCGGGGATCGGACCTGTGGTGCTTCATGTCGCCTTGCTTCCAAGGTGAGTACGTTGCCCCTGAGCTACCCTCCCGAGCCTGGGCCTCATCAGTGAGGAGTAGCTTGGGTCTCTAGGCCAGCAGGCACGGGACCCACGTCTGGGCATACCTGTTCCACTCAGGGTGACTACAGCGAAACAAATGAGGTGATGGCTGAAAGGTTTAGACTTAATCTTAACCTATGGCAATGCTTTGGGCAACCCTCCAGACCATCGTTCTTTGACTGCCAAGCCATTACAAAAGGGGAAAGACCATATGCAAATAAGGCTTGGTCCCACCCCAAAAGGGGAAATGCAGTCCAAACTGCTTGGTCACATTCCTTCTGCACGAGACCACAAGCTTCCCCTAACAATTTTCGGCCTCGTTGGGCCTCATCAGCGAGGAGTAGCGTGGGTCTCTAAGCCCAGGCATGGGACCCACGTCTGGGCATACCCGTCCCACTCGGGGTGACTACAGCAAATCAAAAGAGGTGATGGCTGGAAGGTTTAGAATTAATCTTAACCTCTGTCATTGCACTGGGCAACCCTCCAGGTCATCATTGTTCTTCGCTTGTGAAGCCATTGCAAAAGGGGAAAGACCATATGCAAATCAGGATTGGTCCCACCCCAAAAGGGACAGTCCAGTGTGAACTTCTTGGTCACACCCCTTCTGCACGAGACCACATGCACCCCCAAACATGTTTCGACCTTGGTGGGCCTCATCAGGGAGCAGAAGATTGGGTCTCTAGGCCCAGCAGGCATGGGACCCACGTCTGGGCATACCCGTCCAACTCGCACAACTAGCATGGCAGGCTGTTAGACCTGCATTCTGGCTACCTGCACAACTAGTGAATACAATCTATAAAGTGAGTACAATTTCTCTTACAAGCCTCTCCTTACACTGGGGACCCTTTGGTCTCTGCACTTTTGGGACTCCTTTATGGGGAACCCATTCCCAAAACCTATATAGCACACCTTAGGTAGGTCACAAAGAGCAGGTTTGCATGTTGAGGATGGTTGTGGGATTTGCTGAAATTGTGGAGAGTGGAGACTGGAAGGGGCCTGTAGGATCCCCCATATACCGCCTCAAGGGAGTCACATGACATAGTGGGGACTGGAAGAGTCAGGGGGTCTGGGAAAGCCACCAGACCCCTGAGGCTTCCGGTCCCCAGACCAGCTCTCCGTATAACTGACTGTCATTAGCCACAGACGTTCTTGTTTTAAAACAGCAATAAAAACCTTCTGTCTCAGTAACACATTAACAATGACTGCAGTAGTGGGAGGGGGCGCTAGGAGACATATTTCAAGATGGCTATGTTCTGAGGGGGCTCTGTGACTGCAGCACTTGCTAGTCAGTCCTGCTGCCTGTATACTGCCTTAAATTCAACTGTTCCATTTTTCCAAGTTCTGGAAGGAATTGGAGCAACGCATGCTTGCTTCCTGGCATGCATGAGTTATAGACCCTGTAGATCTGCCAGCCTCTGCTCTACCTCTGGGGCTCCACTTCCATTTTGTGCTGGCATCCCTTGGCACGCTGTGGTGAGCTTTCTCTTTGACTCTGCTCTCCAATGCTTATATTCGCTGATTTGCTGTGCCCCAGACAGTGGGGAGAGCCCCTGGCAGCCTGGTCTGCCATGCACTGCTGCTCCTCTGTTGTAGGTGCCTGATGCAACAGGGCTGAGCTTAAGGCGGTGGGACTGGTCTTGCATAGCCAGCCTGCCAGTGAGGGACTACGTACTATGCTTCTATGTATCAGCCCACTTTGCTTGTGGCTTCTTCGACACTGGTCTGTGCACTGCAGATGGGTCTGCAGGACCGAGGATGCATCCTGAGTGTTTTGTGCATGTTGGTGAACGCAGCTGGCACAATGATCCTATGCAGTCAGAATTGGCAGCTGCTGTTGAAGATTTAGAATCTGAGGATATCGGAAAACATTGTGAACATCCCTGTTGAAATGGTACTGATTACCCCGCTGCTCCCGTAGATAGCTTCCTCTACTTTTCTGTATAAGACTTGAAGACATTTCAAAGAGAAGAGTGAAAAACCTGCTGTAGAACCTGCTTGAGGAACTGGCATTCCTCCAGTTGCGGTTTACGGCAGTGGTTGTGGGAATTGCCTACATTTCTGCTTGCATTAGGCTGTGTGTCGCTTCCACTACACTGATACTTGGTCTAGCAAATATTCCTGAAAGGTAGAATAAGGTGCCTAGTTTCTCACAACGGCTGTAGAAAATACATTGGAAGCTCTACATGCAGTGTACCATTGACTACATAGCGCTCTCAATCAAAATTCTGAGTTTGATGCCTTCTGCTACTGTGGGCTGATAGTGGATGAAAGAGCATCTTCATGCTGATTAACGCTCCACTTGTTTTCTTTGGCTCTGCCTTCATGCCCTTACCTTCTGAAAGGTGTGTATGGCATGAGGTGGAGAGAAGCAGGCACAACTGGACTAAAAAGGCACTCATGGGCTCCGAGTCTGGATCTCCTCCACCTTTGATGCCTAGTGATTCCCCGTCAGCGTCCAACACCACTGTTATTCTCAGTCAGATGAAGTCTGGGTTCGATTTGGTTGACATGAAAATACATATTTTGGCATTCAAGATGGACACATTTCAAGCCAGATTTGAGAAAAAGGGAGCAGCAGAAAAACCAAAAACTTTTTTTTGTACTGAGGTCAGGGAGTTGACCGATCTTCAGTTTACGGTGACAAGTTATAGCTCCACCTCCATCAAGCAGAAACTTTATAACATGTGGTTGAAATAAGCAATGCTTTACTCAGTGACGATCTGTGTGATCTGTAAGGAGAAAGCTCATACATTCATGACCCCCTGAAGGAGCCTTAACATTCCTAGAGAGACTGTCGCTGAACTCAACCTTTCGAGGAGATGTGGCACATTCTGATTGTTCTACACTGCCTGCTCATGTCTGAGTTTGCTGTTGCTCCTAATTGTGCTTTGACTTTCGATCCACAGATTTTCACCTACATCAATTGATGTGAAGATGAGATGACAGCACTTGACAGAATATTCCTTGACTTGTTATTTAAAGTACACTCCCACACTTGGTCTTCTCTAAAGCTATTTCCCAGGGGGCCACCTTGTTGGGATCATCTGGCAAGATCCTGAGAGGTGATGTATAATGTCCCAGAGTTAGATACAGATGGATATGCTGAAATGTCTCTGATGCTTAGCCTCCAATGAGAACCTTCAACAGATTCTGCCTGTTCTTGTGCTATATTCATCAAATGGGGCTACATTATTTTTGGAACTTGTAATTTATGACTTTGTAAATTTCTCTTATCTCAAATAAATCTGGGTTCATCAACAAATTGTTTGCTTCCTCAACATCTTGGGGGCCTACATTTATCCCACATGTCACTTTAAGCAGTGACTGGTTGCTATAACTTAATATTGCCTTGGAATGCAACAGATTAGTCTATTTGCTTGTTATCACTCTTTAAACCTGCTGGATGGCTGGTCGTCATAAGCAGCCCCCGGAAGCTGGCTACTGCTAGCAGCCTTTGACAGTGGCCAGCTTTAATCTCTATGGATTGGTTTTTGGAGTGGTTAGTTTGGGGGCTGAATTTACACTGCTAGTTGTGGCAAAGAAGTGTGGAAGTGGTTTGAGACTCTATATGCGGGTTACTGTTGGGGTACATATTGTTAAACTTCATCACAGCTGTTCTGTGTGGAAGGTTTATTGATATGGGTTGTGGAAATGGTAACTTTTCATGTGCTA
Source organism: Ambystoma mexicanum (assembly GCF_040938575.1). NCBI lineage: Eukaryota > Metazoa > Chordata > Amphibia > Caudata > Ambystomatidae > Ambystoma > Ambystoma mexicanum. Next base: position 1,347,311,695 of record NC_090923.1, read on the forward strand.
TATAGACCTCCAAACTGGGACATACAAAGGCCCTTATGGACTTACTCAATTCACTCCTCTGTAATGATCAGGAGTTAAATAACTGTATTTAAGCGTGTAAAGGTATTGCCTTCCTTGACAGACTCTGCGTTCATATTCCATTTCTTCAAGAGATGCATTTGATGGGGTCCTGTAAACGATACTATTGAAAATTCCCAGGGCTCTGCACACTTTTACATATCATGTATGGATCCCAAAGAGATGAATATGCTCTATACTAAGCACTACACTGACCTACACTCCATTGATGACTGTGTACCATCTCCTGGACATGTTTCATAGTCATGATGAAAAAAAGAATAAAAAAAGCAATGCATGTTGTAGCCAGTTCCAAAATGTCAGACTAGTCTGCCAAAGGTTGCTTGCATCAAATCTCACTGAGTGCCAAATGGAGGGGGTTCTCTCAACAAGTAAAGTTGCAGACTTCATGCCCCTCCCTTCTAAGCTGATTCAAGCCAATTGCAGCTCATGCAATATTTTTCAGAAACCAATTGTATCCTGGGCTGCTGTCCAATGGGACAACTGACAGAATTAATACAATAGTATCTGTGAAAAGGTAGAAGGGGTAGTTCATGCATCTTTGCAATGTTCAAGTGGAGGGAAAGCACATGCTGGCTTTGGAATCTGTTGAATCAATAAACAGCAGGGCAGGGCGACAAAGGGCTGTGCCTATTTGGTATCAAATGAAAGTTTGCTTGGCTTAAAGAAATTGCATAATAATTGTCTGCTAACACATTATTATAACCCTATCCAGTGCCAGGTTGATTATTACACCATGCCCTCTAATGTTGTGCATTGCTTTCTACGACAAGCAGAATTGGCATTAAAATAGCAGTGACATTTAGAACTAAGTGTTACATTGTGCAAGTGGACACACTTAACTAGCTTAGATTCACAGAGGTACAGATGAGACACCTAGTATGGCAAAACGATTGTTATTAGAGTGTAGAGTGGAGATGGACATGAGGAGGGATGCACAGCCTGCATGTGTTTGGTTCTATAGAAAATAGAGTGGACATATTGGAATGGAGACTTTCACAGCCTAACCCAATGGGAGCTTCTCTATCATAAAGCACAGGACACAAAAAGTTGTTTGCTCTGTCAAGGTCATTATTATTTATTTCACCAAACCTAACATAAAGTGGTTTTGCAGCATATACACAAACACAAACATACACACACAAGCACTCTGCTCCTGGCACCGCACAAACACGCTGTGCAGGAGTACACTGGTCACAAATGCACACATCACCACAGCACTGGCTGTGCGTGTGCACACACACACACACACACAAGCCCTCTTAACTTGTTGGGGTATCCAGCCGTGAAGGATTAGGTGCCCAAGCTGCTACGCAATGTGCTACTCTTAGAGCGTTGAGGTGGGCTCTTGTGTGCTTGTTTCCCCTCCAAGGAACACAGGAAACCCCAAAAGAGGTGGCAAGAGAGGACGAGGAAGTAAAGGCTTGTCAATCCCATGAAAACCCTACAGCATGGAAACCAAAAAGGTGGCAGAGAATAAAGAACTGCAGTCCAGCAAAACGAGCAAACCCACATTCATAGATGTCGTTCGAGTTGGTCTGCAAATTCACAGCAGCCAAACGAGATGCCAGCGCATGGTTCCAGCAAGATGCAAGGCAAATCCATGAGGCAGAGTTCTGAATTTAAGAGTGTGCGGGGACGAGCAATGAAGAACCAAGATGGCAGTGATAGCTGCCCTGCCCTTTAAACCTTCACTGACACTTACATGATTAACCCCTGTCTCCTAGGTTCAAACATGAAATAAAGGCAACCAAATGAGGGGGTGTACAGAGTGATACCCACTCCCATGAGAGCGGGAAGAACGGGACTCGAAGAGCCCAAATGAAGTGGAGATCTGGAGGGATACAAAGGTGTTTGATGCAAAGAGACAGAGTGGAGAAGCACCAGAGTCGAAAGGCTGCTGCCAGAGGGCACCGTGCAAGGCTGTGTAAAACCTTACTACATGCCAGAATAGTAGGCTGCAGTGTTAGAGGAGACCAACTGTGACAGGGCCAGCTATTAACTGCCTGAGACCTGGAAGAAGCACATAACAACTCCACCTGAATCCTGAAAGTACAAGGCATGCTCGTGGTAGGAGGGCAAAATACACAATACTGGCTGTCTGACAGGGACCCAGAGAAGGTGGTGAGGGGAAATGCCTATCTGAATCATGAATGACCAAGGATCTCTAGAAGGGGCCTAATCCCCAGTGAAGGTAAAGCATGACAGGTAATGGCTGGGAACAGCAGCAGAGAGTTGATCCCAGTGTATACTGATACCTGGGATCTGTGAAGGACCTAGTGTTCTCATCTTGAGATGCAACCCAGACAAGCAGTTAACAGAAAGAGGGGAGAAGACGGGAACATACAGTCGGAATACCAAAGAGGTGTTTAACAGAAAAGAGACCAGTTGAAAGCAGAAAGGCAGGAGGAGAAACTAGACTGTGAGTAACCCACTCAAGGGTCTGTTTTCACAAGGGAGATGATTCCAAAAGCACTTAAATGGCACTCAATGGAGAAAACCAGGTGAAAGCAGAGAGAGGGAGGTGGATCCTAGATTGTTAGTAGCCCATACAGCCCAGTAGCACATACACATACTTGTTATATTGTAGCCTAGTGATGGATTTGTGAAGAGTAGGAAATGTATGAAACTTTGATTTTGGCCAAATATTGGAACTCTTATCTTTTGGAATAGGGAAGACCCTAGGCTGAGAAATTATGAAGACTAGGGGCCTCATTATAAGTTTGAACTCGTAATGAGGCCCCTAACCGGGCTCCTTTACCGAGTTCCCTGAATGGGGAATTACTGGGCCATTCCGAGTTCGGAGGGCCCAGTAATTCCTCCCTCTGGGAACCCGGACCCAGGCCTTCCCCATTCCCATTTGAGCCCCCATAGGGCTCAATGGGAATGGGAGAGGGAGCTAACAATGGGCCGATTACGACTGGCCCGTTGTTAGCTCCCTCTTCCCCTCGCGGGACCCGGTAATGATGCCTGGTTTTACCAGCGAGGGGACCTCGTAATCAGGCGGAATGGTGTTAACGGGCCCGCCACCATTAGCGGAGCCCGTTAACCCATTCCGCCTGACTTGTAATGAGGCCCTAGGATTTAAAACCTTTTGTTGGCCTTCCTTTGGAACTTTGAATTGGAGAGTAGGGCATCTCAAGGGAGGCAAGGACATCTAAAGAGTAGGCAAAATGATAAGGGGGGAAAGGGAGGGAGTAAGATCATTGCTAACAGGAGATCATTTATCTTGTGCTGTCCCGACCCTAGCAGCATTTGCTTATAGGACAACACTGCTCGGAGCACTGACACCGAAGGGGCCAGAGGAGCCAGTAGCCCAAGAAGGGCCAATCCTAAAGCATAAAGGAAAGGGTGAATGAAACCAAAAATGCAAAAGAGTCAGCAGAGCCCTTAGCCCGAGAGGGGTCGATCAAGAGAATACCCCACAACGGGATGAACAAGAACGACTAATCAAAAGGGAGAAGCCCATAACCCGAGAAGGTCCTACCGAGAGCATAACCCAGGATAGGCAACCAAAACAGCAGAAACCAAGGGGCTTCAGAAGCCTGCATTCTGCAAGGGACCAACCTTAAGCCCACCCGAGGATAGGGTGAACATAATCGCAGCAGCAGAAGAATCAGAGAAGACGGAGGCCGTGAGGGGCAAACCGAGACTATAACCCAGGACAGGTGACCAAAACCGAACAGCCAAACGGGCTAGAAATTCCCAGAGCCAATCCAGGGCTAAGAACAGTACAAAACCACGAGAAAATGAAGAAACAGAGAAACTGATCAAGAAGGCCCTGTATTTATCAAGGAACATCAGGTGAGAGAGGCCAGGAAGGCCCAGGACTGAACACTCTTCGACTAGCTTGCACTGAGACCCCCAATCTAATTCAGCATATCCCTGGATAAAAAAAACGTAACGGCGGGGTTAGGACATTGGTTTTTCGAACATCACAGGAACTTTGCAAGAATTCTTTTAATTTAAGACATTATTTGATTTTTGCGACTCAAGAGATTTTTCGAACTCTGAGGTAGAAGCTCAGAAACCATGTACCACTACTTTCCGGGATGAAGTAACCCTTAACAAAGCCATACCTTAGGACTCTTCTTTCTATCTTCTTTTCCATAGAGTAGCAAAGTGTTAGGTTACTTTAGGTTTGGGACGGAGGACTGATTTTCTTTGTGACACATCCAGACGAGCACCTTTTTTTTGTGTAGCATATCATCTTAGAATCAGTTAGTAAAATAGGTTTACTTTTTTTTTCTTAAAGAAAATATTGTTGAACTATGCCTCCATGTCCTACTCTTCTGACTGACCTACCACAATAGACACACTGTCCCTGGCACTGCACCCATTTCCTCCCACACTGCACACACACACACTGTCCCTAGCAATGTGAATACATTAGCCCAGTGCCAAAAAAATATACATCCACAATGGAGTCTGATCATGAAGTGGTAGCTAACTGGGCAAAAAGGAATCTGGGTTTTCTAAGCTCTTGGCATATGAATTACTGGACATACTGGCCTAACTACGAATACTGGAATGTGGCCTTACTTTACTAATTGGGCATAATGGAATGTGGCACTGATGCATAATAATACATGGCCACACAGAGTTAAGTGGGCATAAATGAACATGGTACTGATGTCCAAATTAGGCACAATGGAATCTGGCTGTGCAATACTAACTGAGCACAGGTAATCCTGGCTGTTAGGAATGAGGGACCATAGCAAAAAGAATGAGGAGTCTGGCACTTCTGGTACTACACATATCCATGTTTTCAGCATATGGAATTGGATGGCAATGATGCAAATATTGGGGTTTAATGGCAATAATTGTCAATGGTGTGAGTCTTCTTTTTTTCATAACAAAAATTGAAATGATGTGAATACCTGGACCTCTGATGGCATTATGTGGCATGTCATAGGAATACCTGGCATATGAGAAACAGAGCATATTATATCACTATCTGGTAAATGATGGTACTCCCTGGGCATACAATAGCAACAGCTGGCAAATGGTTCCAAGATACCAATCCCTAATACATCAGCCATAACTATTGGCTTTGTCAATTATTGTTTTTTTTGTTTGAATCTCAGTTTTCATGTTTGTTAGATCAGACCAAAGAACAGGTCAGATTAAATAATAGGATTTCTTAATCATTATGGACTCAAATTCTATCCCGGTTGTCCACACAAATGCTGTGAAAACCTGACAACTCCCAGTTCCAGCCCATCTACTTTTTCCATCTGTCTATCTTCAGCAGTTCTTAATACTATTTTGTTCTCTTAAATCTAAGGAAGAGGCTGAAAGCGTTACGCTGTGTTATGCTACACTACATGTGTTATGCTTCTCTGTGATCAAATTGGTCATTTTGTTAACCTTTATTATACCATGGTATGCTATGTTATGGCATTACATAGCATTTTATTTTATTATATAGAACTTCATATTGTGGGCAAGCTCTATTTCGGAGCGCATGACATTTGGTAAGCAGTCACTGACATAGAATGTTTACTGCAGATTATTGCTGACCATAAGCCTCTTTAAAAAGAGAGGTTTTACTTTTAACATCCTGAGTTTACAGTGCTTCACTCATCAATGTAGTTAATTTATTGAAAATCCATGATGTTTCTCTTCACAGAAGGGCGATACCTCTAGGATGAATGCAATATGGAAGTATAGAAAGTCATTAAATAACCCTTCAGGGCCTGAACTATGAGGTTAAAGCAGCAGTTGTCCTGCCATCCACACAGCACATAACACAAATAACATACAACGCATGTCACCAAACGGTAGCCCTGTGCTGCACTCCTGGAGGGATATAATCCCAAAATGATTCGCGACCTGGCGAGATCAGGAGCCTCCAATAGGAGACAGCTATGCCTATGGGTCGCTGTAATTAATAATTTTAGTTCAATAATTCTCCATAATAGTTTCACTTAAATTAATCTAGTGCTGCACATCCATGCATTTTAGATCCTGTGCTCATGATTTAACACAGTCAAGAGCCACAAGACTGTAAATTCAAAAAGAACAGGTAGGCAAGATATTTTTATGTCAAAATTAAAAGACAGCAAACTGTACAGCGAAAGTGCAAAAAGCAAGTAGTAATTCAAAAGAACATTCATAGACAGTTATGAGAACAGTGTCCTGTCCGAGCCAATGAATAGCTCAAATGAACCAAAGAGTTAAACCATCTTCATTCATGGTATATACAAAAATGCATAAGCAAATATACACATATATACATTGTAAATATGAACAGTACAATTTCTTCTGCTCAATAAATCATCCTAAACACTCCTATTAGATCATGAGTGCCAACGCGTTTCGGATTCCACAGAATCCATCTTCAGGGCAGGAAGTGTTAAATTTCGTATTGTGTTCTGGGAAATTCTTAATTTGTATCCTAAAAAGATGAAAGTAGGCTAACTCCCCGAAGACCCCTCCTCCAGGTGATCCACACTGGTCCACCCCCAGCAACTGGATTCAAAAGCGATGGCTGTATCCTGGCCACCTGGGTGACAGATCCCTGGGGACTAGCGGGTGAGACACCTTCAGGTTTCTCACAGCATCAACAGTAGTTCTGTGTCTATTAGTTTTGCAAGCCTCGCTCGTTCCCTGCTGGTGAGGACAGAAATTGCCTCTCCCCGTATAACTGCCTTATAAACTTCCCAGAGTGTCCCGGGGCTTTCCATTCAACTGGAAATATTCAGTTGTTTAGTCCAGCAACCTGCTTACCCCCTCCAGGAATCGCAAAAAGTAAGCCAGGAAAATAGATCACTCTGTTTTGCCGCGCCCATTGAGACCAACAGCGGCGAGTGATCAGAAATGCCTCTCGTTAGGAGTTCCGTTTCTGAGAGCCTATGGGAGTCTGAGTTAGGCACAAAAAAGTAATCGATACTTGAAAAAGAGAGATGCGCTCCAGACTAAAAGGAATAGCCCGGTTCGTGTGGGTGCATGTGCCGTCACACATCCACCATACCGTTTGCATTAATAAACTCGCTGAATTTTCACCGCTTTCGAATCTTCCCTTTGGACCCGGGAACCTATCCCAGTCTCTATCCATCACATTGTTAAAGTCTCCACCCATGAGCCAGTGGTCAACCTGATGTTGTACGAACAACCCCTGAAGTTCATGGAGGAGATCTATATTCAACATCGGCAGGGCATACACAGTAAGCAGCCACAGAGTCTCTCCTCTAAGTGACCCCGTTAACAAAACATATCTCAACCTAGTGTCCCAAGCCACCGCCGAAACAATGAATGGTATGTGTGTCAGAATCAGCACCATCACTCCAAAGGAACTCTGTGTGAACCCTGCATGCTCATTTACTGGATAATTTGATCTCTTGAACAACATACATTCTATCCCCAACAAATGCGTCTCCTGAAGGAATGCAAATGTGGGTTTATACCTGTTCAGCGTCTGCAACACCATCCCCTTTTGATCTTGTTGCAGAGACCATTGACATTCCAGGAGGTGCACACCACCTTCTCTGATCCTTCATACAACTGGTTGTGGGATGATATATATAGGGCGAGTATACTGTGCGACTGCGAGTCAAGAATTGTGAGTGTTCTAACATCCGACATACGTGTGCCCAGGTTGTAAAACACAAAACAAGAACCAAAACATCTCCCATTTTTCCCCCAACTAACTACCCTCCACTCCATACTCCATACAACCTGCGAACTTGATGTATCTGTCGCCCAACATTACCAATAAACTAGGCACAACTATATCAGGGACGGCTGAGTGGCAATCTGGGACCAACCAAGCTACAGCAGACATTCCCACCCCGACTGACCCCCAGACCAACCCCATTCTACATAGCACTGTGTCCCCGTCTCATCCCTTTGTGCAAGGAAACCAAAAACAAATCAACCTCCCTTCCCCAGAGCGCATTAAGGCAAACACCCTCCCGCACTCTGTGAATTGTTAGTCAAGGTGGCGGGCTGTCCACTGCTTTGATTTGTGAGGCAAGCGCTCCCTGGTCCCCTGCATCTGTATCCATCACCCGAGTCCCATCAGCACCAAGCAACACCCTTCCAGAGGGCACCAGCTGCTTCTCGGAGCCCGGAGAAAGCGACACCAGTCCCACAGCTATGTCCGACCCCTTGCACACAGGTCTCCAGCCAGTGCCATGAGTCTTATGAGTGTGAACGGAGAAGGACCTGTCCTGGGCCAAAACCTTTAACTCCTCCAGGTAAAACATCATGCACCTGTAGTCATGCTTCCATAACTTCTTTTTCACTGCCTCATATGATTTCTGCAATTTCTGCATTTCCTGAGTGAAGTCTCCACAAGATAGAAATCTGCGTTCCACCAACCGCGCATGATGTGCAATTCCTAGCATCTTGTAGGACCACATCTCTGTCCTGAAAGTTAAGAAACTTTGCAATCAGAACTCTTGGTGGAGATCCCACCTTCGGCCTCCTTCCGGGCACCCGGTGGGCCCTATCGATCCTGAACCACTTCGACCGCCCCTTTATGCCCAGCGTTTCAGCCAGCAGCATCTCTAGGAACTATTTGGCACACTGATCTTCATCTCCCTGCGGCAAACCCAAAATTCACACATTGAATCTTCTCAAGCGTCCTTTGCATCTTACGCCCTGTTTTCCAGTGTCTTTGTAGCAGCAGTAAGACCATTGACCCGGGCCGCAGCACAGCCACTGTGTCCTCAGTGTCACTCACTTTCTGCTCTACCTCCACAACTCTTTCATTAACTTTCTGCTGGTCAGCCCACACAAGTGACACCTCGGCTCCCACCATCTGTGCCTTATTCTCAAGGGAGTCCCTGGATGACTTGTTGGCACCCATCAGACTCTTCAACGTGGCCCCACCGCCTCTCAAGGCTGCAGTCTCCTCTGGGACCTGAATTGACTTAGATTGTGTCCCTTTGCTAGCCACAAATTGATCCAGCTTCCGCTGCTGCCCTTTCACCATATTAGTGACCTTCACGTGTCAGTACCAACAGCCCCATCCTTTGGGATGGCAGATTCACCTGCCTGCCCCCTCTCACTCCTCGAATTTCACCCAGTTTTCCTCAACGGCCTACGCAGCATCCCAGCCCTGACACTGATTACCTACCCGGGAAGCACAGCTCAGTGGAGTCCTGGAAGGCTTGATGCAGCTCTGCGGCACAGTAACATGGGCCCCGTGTGTCACTTTTCTCAGTACGAGATCAGAGTTGTACTTCTCCATGCCGCCACCACTCCAGGCTTGTCTCTCCCCGTTTTTGTCCGTGTGCGGGGGCACTGCCTTCTAGCACTGCAATGGTCTGCTCCAGCCCTTTAAGCCAGGGGGAGTGCGAAGTCGCCGGAGTGAAGCTCTAAAATGGCCACTGCTCTGCTTGGGCCAGACAGAGCTACCCGCTCGCTGCCAATCTGTGCGACTTTCAGGTCTGAAGTGGGGCCACCGGCACTCTGCACCTTCCCGCTCCCTGAAGTGTGTTCAGGATCGCCGGGAGAAAGGAATTCACCAGGATTTCAGTCGGTCTGGACGAGGAGCTCAGCTGCCTCATATCCACTTCATTTGGTGTAAGCCTCACCCCCCAAGTAAGGGTATTGTAGAAATGCTACGAGGAGGGGGCTTTGGGCAGTTTGTATTCAGGGTGGATGTGGAGAGAGTAAAACAGTAGCTTTTGAGCACATTTAAAGATTTGGTTATCGTCGGGGTAATATTTTTTATGCATTTAGATTTCTTCACAAGGATAAATGACATATTAGTGGGAATTTGTGAATGAGCAGCAAATTGTGTTTCCAACAGTGATTTTAAGCAATAACCGGAAAACTATTTCGTTCTCACAGTAATTTCATGTGGTCAATTCTCACTGTAAAATCTTGCAATATTTTCTTGCAACAACATGGAGGGTCAAAAAAAGCTACTTTCAAAATATATGCCAATACATACTGAATATCACACGCATTCTTGTCTCGATTCTGTATTATTGCGAAGTGGCCATATGAGGAATATGTGGGAGGAACATCCAGTCGAAAGAACGTTACCAGGAGTAAGTAACTTGTTCTCCAAATGGATTGTTTCCTCCCACGTATTCCTCATTTTATGATAGACTCCCAAAGCAGTGTTAGGTTTTGGAGGAGGGCGTAACAATTTTCAGTTTTAATGTTTGTCATGGATTGAGTATATAACCGTTTTTCCAAATCCTCCTTCCTGGCTAGAGGATGAGTCCAGGCAGTAATGCTTTGTAAAAGTGTGGATGGTAGACCAAGTGGCTGCCGCACAAATGTCTTTTATAGGCACCCCCCTTTGGAGAGCGGAAGATGTTGCCATACCCCTTGTGGAGTGGGCTCTTAAGCATTCTGGGGGATATTTCCCAGCCAATCTGTAGCATTCAGAAATGGCAAGAATTATCCATCTGGAAGTACCAGTTTGTGGCCAGTATAGCCAATGAAAAGTTGGTAATGGTGACGTACCTTCGTCATTCGAGCAATGTAAAAGCTCAAGGCTCTTCTTGGATCGAGCCTATGTAGCCTTTGCTCTTCCTTGCTAGGGTGAGGTGGCGGATAGAAAGTTGGAAGCACAATGTTATGGGCTAAATGGAAATCTGACACAAGCTTAGGTACTAAAGAAGGTTTAACTGTAAGGACAACCTTATTCTTGTAAAAAATGGTAAATGGAGGCTTACTATATAGGGCCTGCAATTTACTCACCCTGCGGGCTGATGTTAATGCAACTAACAGAATGGTTTTAAATGTAAGCAGTCTTAACAGGCATGACTGAAGTGACTCAAAAGGGGCACACATCAGGAATTTTAATACCCGATTAAGATCCCAAATTGGGACTTGAAAAGATGTAGAAGGGATTACATTAGTGAGCCCCTTAAGAAACTGTATGATCAATGATATTTTAAAATAAGATACCTCCTCTGAGGTGCGCCAAGCATCCCTTTATGGCCCCAATCTGGAGCCCCAGATTAGCCAAATTAGACAAAAAAGACAATACAGTAGCTGCATTGCATTGAAAAGGGTCCACATCCTTTTCTCTACACGAGCTGCAGAATTTGTTCCAACGGCAGCAGTGTAAGGATTTTTTTGTTGGCCTTCTGGCCGAAAGCAAAATCTCCATTACGTCACCCAGGAGGTCCCAATCCTTATATTCCTTATATCACAACCTCTCAGAAACCATGCGTAAAGGTTGAGTGTCTTGACCTCTGGATGGAGAACCTGACACACCTCCCTCTTTCTCTCTCTCTCTCTCTCTCTCTCTCTCTCTCTCTCTCTCTCTCTCTCTCTCTCTCTCTCTCTCATTGAGTAAGATGCATTACAGGGCAGATGGACATGTCCAGAAGGTCTGGGTACCACGTCCTCCTGGCCCAATCCGGAGCAAACAGGATCATGGATTTCCCAAACCTTCTCAACTCCTGATTACGTGAGAAATGACGGGGACTGGAGGAAACACGTACAGGAGTGGAAACTCCCAGTCCACTACGAACACGTCTCCTAGAACTCCTCTTGGGGGAAATTCCCTGGAGCAGAACAGTTCGCACTTCCAGTTGACACTGGTCGCGAACAGATCCACTTGAAGGGTTCCCCAAAGGGTGAAGATCTCTTGAAGGACCTCCTGAGCTAGTTCACACTCGTAGGAGACTGTGCTCTGCCTGCTCAGAGCGTCCGCCGCAGTTTTCTCCTCTCCGACTAGGTGAACTGCTGATAGGCAGATACCTTCTTGAATTGCTCAGAACCAGAGCTGCATCGTCTCTCTGCACAGTGGCAGTGAACCTATGTCCTCTCTCATGTTGAGGTAGTACATGGCCACTGTGTTGTTTATCATTATCAGGACATCCTTTCCCCGTACAGAGGGCAGAAAGGCTTTCAGTACTAGTCTGATAGCCCTCCGCTCCAAAAGATGGAGACCAACGAGCGCTGATTGTCAGATCATTGGCGTGGGCACCTCACCGCGTGAGTGAGGCATCCGTCACTACTGTTATCTCCAGCCATGGTAGCCAAAGGGTTCTCCCTTCAGAACGTTTTCTTTGCAGGACCACCACAAGAGGTCCAGTGCGACTCTGCTCGTAACCTGAAGTAGGTCTGACATCTTGCCCGAGAATTGGGACCACTCTATCCTGAGAGCCCATTGGAGGGATCTCATTCTCAGGCGAGCCTCTTGCACCAGGTAAATGCAGGATGCCATGAGACCGAGCAACTTCAAAAAGTCAAAAGTCGGAAGATGCTGGGCACTCTGGAATTTGGTGACCATCTGCAGAATCTGTTGAGCTCTCACCTCGGGTGGCGAGTCTTTTCCCAAGGATGCATCCAGGATCGCTCTGATGAACTGGAGTCTTTGAGATTGTATCATGTGGGACTTCTTGTAATTGAGGGCGAAGCCCAGTCTGTGGAGAGAGTGGCATATTATGCTGAAGTACTGGTTTTATAGCACCTTTCTCTAGCAGGCTCAACATTTTCTGCACAAGGAACGGATCTGGAACCTTGAAAGAGTTGCTCCCCAGTGGTTGGTCCTGAGGCCTTTTTAGAAAGTGGAGGCAGTAACCTTGGGCTACTGTTTCCAATGCCCACGCTTCTGAAGTAATGCCATGCCATTCTTGCAGATGCAGTGAGAGTCTGCCTCTCACTGGGGTCTTGTGGGTCAAGGCCTCAGAGAGGTTTCGGGGCAGCTGAGGCAGCGGCTGATGGTAAAGTAGCCGTTGCTTGGGCGTACTTTGCACCTCTGCCTCTTCCACCACGAGGGAATCTTCTCGGACCCCTTTCACTAGCCAGTCCTCTCGTCCTTCCAACTGAGGAGTGGAAGCGAAAACACTTACCCCTCCAAGATGATCCACTGGGGTGAGAGGGTTGTGGCTGTCTGATGGTGTCTCCAAGGGATTTGGCCGCCGCTTTTGAGGTCTGCAGCTTCTGCAGGCTTTCATCAGCCTTGCTGCCAACCAGCTGGGTGCCGTCAAGGGGCATGTTGAGAAGCCTGGAGTGCACGTTCGGTGCAAAGACTGACTTTCTCAACCAATGCAAACCGGCGTATTACCATGCTTGCCACCATGAGTCTGCTGATTCTATAAGCTTAGTCCAATCCTGATTGTAGAGACTTGCACATAGCTTCCTTGCCGTCTCTTACAATGTTCAAAAAGCCGTCTCTTTCTTCCCCTTTGGTAATATGATCAGCTGCCATAGCTACACAATCCCACAGGGTGAACGTGAATTTTGAATGGGTGCAAGTAGCATTAGCAGACTTGAGCACCATGCTTTCTGCAGAAAATACCTTTGTTGCCCAGACGTCAAAGCGTTCATCAATCCTATTTGGAGGGATAGTAGGGTATGCCCAATGTTTTGTAGATGTTGCTGCTTGAACAACTAGACGTTCCGGTGTTGGGTGTCTAGATAAGTAGGTAGGGTTGCTACTATATGGTTTGTATTTCTTGGTGAGGTTTTTGTTTACTGCTGGACTGGACTCAGGAACCTCCTCATTAGCCATGACCCTTTTCTGCAGAGCTATATGAAAAGGAAGTATTGGATCCTTTTGTGGACTTTTATCCAGAATATCTCTTAGGTCATCTTGCTCAAATGAGGAGCAAGTCGGCCCCACCCCAGAAATTCAGCGGGCCTCATTATAATACCGGCGGTAGGCGTGCTGGTATAACAGGCACGGCTGCCGCAGGTATTATTTTTTTTCCGGCGCCCGCGAATGGGCAATTACCGGGTCATTGCGGCCTCGCTGGACCTGGTAATTGCCCATTCGCGAGTGCCGGTAAAAAATTCTCCCCATTCCCATTTGAGCCCCATGGGGCTCAATGGGAATGGGGAGGTAGGATGCACCAGCACCATTCAGAATGGTGCCGGTGCATCCGACATGCTCTGCTCGCGGGTGCCGGTACACCCGCCAGGTCAGACCTGGTGGGTGGGAAGGCACCCGCGAGCAGAACTTGTAGTTTGCCGGTCTGGTAACAACGGTACCGGCAAGCTTACCGGTACCATTGTTACCAGACAAGCAAACTTATAATGAGGCCCAGTTACTAGTCATCAGGTGTCTATAAGAGGCATCAGCATGGTCTGCTGGGTCTACCTTGCCAAATTCCATTTCCAGTGACATTTCGACCCCACTAGCAGTTTGCAGATTCTCATACAGATCTTTAAGTCTGGATTCTTCAGAAATTAAACTTTCTGGGGTGTTAGGTGTGTCCATTTGCAACCCAAATGGTGGAGTGTCATTGCCTGATGGTTTGTAATCCTCATAGATTGATGATAAAGACTTGAAAAAATCCTTTTTCAGTAAAGGCTTGTATGATTTTTGAATGTCTTTAGGTTGTGAAGGTGAATGTGTCGATGGCTTCAACATCGACGTCAATGGCTTCAACACTAACAGTGTCGATGCTAAAGGCGTCTGCGTCCTCGACGACTTTTCCATCGATTTTGTCTTCGACAGAGTCCTCGAAGGGCTTGACCCTCGACTCGAAAGACTCATCGGCGATTTCTCGTCATGTCGAGATCTCAAAGGATCTCAAGGGGTCTCAGACTTACGTCCTGGGTTCGAGGGCGTGGGGGAGATAGTCTTTGGCCTTTCCTTGTCTGCCTTATGCGGCTCGACAGGAGCATGGCATTTTACCTTTTCCTTCGAGAGGGTTGGGGCCTCTCTCTCTTTCTCGCTCTCGAAGATTTTCAACATTTCCTGTCTCAAATTTTACCACCCAGCCAGAGTAGAGGATTTAGCTGGACAGGTTATACTTCTCTTTAGAGAGGAATCCAACAAACTCAAAGAGGGCGACCTATAGGGCCTTTTATTTGACTTCCTCGAAGATGACGAGGATGGTGTGACCCACTCCTGGAGCGTGATCATTTCTTTGATCTCTTCCTTTGAGGAGAGTCACCTCTCGACTCGTTGGATGATCTTTTTTCAAATCAGTCATCAAAGGGGATTTAGTAAGGGTCCTACCCACCGCTAGTTTCCCTTTACGCTCTTTCATAGCCTTACCAGTCATCGACTGACAGGACTGTCAGTCTGCCGTTTTTTGTTTGACGCCAAGGCACCACAGACACACCTGAAAGGGGTCCGTGAAGGATATTTTAGCGCCACAGTTGTAGCACCTCTTGAACCTGGTCTTCGGAGTAAGAGGAGCTGAAGACAAGGCCATAGCTCGAAGTAAGTTTTTTCACAAAAACTGAAGCGCACCATGATTCTCGAAGCAAATGCTATCATGGAAAAACAGAACTGAAGCAAACGGGCACTGCTCGTGCTATATATACCGACGATGACGTCGACACGGAGATGGAAGCCATTGAGGAACAGAGTCTACCACATCGATGCACAGTGACTTCTGCAGAAAAAAAAATTCCAAAGCAGCAGAAGCTGGAAAACATCATATCATAAGATGAGGAATACGTGGAAGAACACAATCCATTCAAAAGATACAGGGTCTCATTACGAGTTGGGCGATATTCCAGCAGTAAATCCACCGGAATACTGGCCAACTGAATTACTGTTACTGCCACTTGGTCCGGTGAAATTACTGCCGGATTACAAGTGGCTTGGCGGTGTAAATCCCTATTTTGTTATGAGTCCATGGGACTCTATAAGGCTTTTTTTGGCAGAATTACCACACCAGTAATTCTGCTGATGTTTCTGATGTTTCAGCAGAGAGTAGGAGGATTCACCTCCAGCACGATGATGGAAGTAAATCCTCTACTCCAGGGCCATACTCATAGTATGGCGGGGCGGGAACATTGCAACACTTGTAATAAGGCCCAGTACTGATGGGGGCGGGGGGCCAGAGAGCTGCTTCAAAGATGGCAACATAATAATAATATCTAGTTTTATGTAGCGCTACAAACCCGCTGGAACTAAGCGCTGAAATAACAGTTCATATTATTATCCCACTGCGTGGTACTCAATTTATCGACATCGGAAGGATGAAAGGCTGAGTTGGCCCTGTCAGGATTCAAACCTGTAAAAGCAGATGCACAAAGATGTCAGAACAAGATGTCCGAAGTTTTGACCGGCATAACCCTGTAGCTCCACGGAGCGTTGGCATACATCCTGAAAATACATCGTCCAGTGGGTCGGTGACCCAGACCAACAGACTATAATAAGGCGTCCTGGCAAGTAAAGCGTAAATTAAACTGAACACGACATGTGAAAAAATTGCCTTTAGATTGTTTGAAGGCGGCACGGCCTGGGGCAGAGCGCAGGCTCTACTGGGAGGCAACACTAAGGGATTTCTCCAACACACCACGTACAAGACCCTCTACACAGGGCTACAAGAGCAGTGAGTGGTGCTCTCACCAGGGTTGCCCTCAACAGCGGCTGTCTGTCAAGCTAAATGAGTGCAGGTAAGCACAGTGCAGCTAAAACCAAATGGGGAGAGGTCACTGGAGGTCGGTCAGCGCAGAAGAACAGCAGAGACACGGCAGACGCAGCAGTTGGCAATGGGACAGAAAAGTCGGGTCATGCAGCCAGACGCCGTACGATGCGCGGTCTCGGATAGCCGTGGGCCAAAGGAGCCAGTGGCGTGCTGGAATCCGCTTAGGGAGAAAGAAAACTAGAAGAGACATTCTCAGCTGCAGAAACAACAATGCGGCTCCTAAGGGCTAGACTGGACCGCATATATGCAGCATTGCACACTGGATGAACGGTAAGCTAATTATGACCCCTACACCAAATGTGTAAATAAACTTAATAAGGGTGCAATAGAAGCCACAAGTCGGACTTGCCTTTAACTGTGCTCAAAAAAGAGAAAAGCTGAAAGGGTAGGTGGCCCTAAAGTATAAAGCCACAGCTGGAAATAATGCAACCAACAGAGCCTAGACACACACATCGGGTGCTGCAGAATGCAGCACTACTTTTGAAACCACACTATAGAAGACTGTTTGGATGGGCGTATTATACAATCTCCCTAAACGCCTATGAGTCAAATCACTGATATCGGCAAACCCAAAAGGAACACAGCAAACAAGGCAAACTCGGCAAGTATACAGTGTCGAAACTACACAAAGACCCGCATTACGATACCAGCGCTAAACATGGTGCTATTAGCACCATGGTTGGTGCCAGTATCGTAACGTGTCCGCCATGGTGAAATGGGGAAATACCGCCCCATTCCAAGGTTGGCGGGGCGGTATTTCCCCATGGCCCTTCCCCCTTCCCATTTTTGCCCCATAGGGCTCAATGGGAATGGGGAAGGCGGCAATTACGGTACGGGAAATTGCGGTACCGTAATTGCCTGCGAGGTCCCTTTGCGGGTCCCTACTTTAACGGCTGGTCCAGACCAGCCGTTCAGGTCGGGTCCCTCAAAGGGACCTCGTAGTAAGGCGCTAAGTGGTTAACGGCGTCGCAGCCTTTTACGGCGCCGTTAACCACTTAGCGCCAGGTTCGTAATGAGGCCCAAAGCAACCATTCGTATTCCAACTGGTCCAACAACACCCCCAAAATGGCCACTCAAGTTGAACATCAAGCTATAGATGTGGATGCGCTCATGTTGGAAATGAAGGGCATGCTGCACTCACTAGATTCAAAGATGGATGCCCTGACTACAAAAGTTGGGGCTTCACCACATAAAATTGCACAACTATGCAGTTACATGACGGAAGCCGAAAAGTGAGTTGGAGACATAGAAGACATAACCTATGAATTTGAAAGTGAACTGCAAGGCATTAAAAAAGAAATGGCAATCGGCCACCAGGGGGCGCACGGATGGACACGATCTCCGTGTAGGCTCCGCGCAAGGGTCCCGAAAAGTGGGCTGAGCCCCCACCACGAGACCCCCGCCGGCCGCAACACCGATGGAACCCGGCATCGGAAGTTTCCAGGCACCATCCGGAGCAAACCGGACGAAAATCGGAGCCTGCTTTGCGGAGAAATCCTCTCCTGCGACCTACGCTGAGTGAGCGCAGAAAGGGCCTACGAGCTGCCATCGCACGCTGTGCCGAGGTACGCGCGGCTTCGTGGAGCGCGTTATAACGTGCACTCTCGTTCTTGCTGGGGACCGCTATAAGGTATGTGCACACATGGCCCCATAAATCATACCTGACGGTGGCGCGGTCCCCAAGGACGAGCCCGCACTCGCGAGGCTCGGAAGTGAGCGGCCCAGTCCACGGCCCTCACGTACAGTCTGCCCCAGACCACGCAACAATTCTGACCCGCAGCGGTCCGACGACAGTTATCCCCGGCCCGCAGTGGTTCCTTGCGGGTGGACATTCCATACGCGCCCAGAGTGGGCCCTTCCATGGACCACGGCATAGCTGCCGCATTGGACCCGGACAGCACGCATCAAGGCCCGGTGGCCGCCGCTGACATTTGCGCCCCGGTGGCGGTGGAAGGTGGCGATTGGGATCCATCACAACGCCTCGTTGTCTTGCCGCCCGCTCTGCGCAGATAGCTCTCCCTCGAGCGAGCCCATGTGGAGGAGAGGCGCCTGAACTCTTTTGGGACAGCTGCATCCCGTACCAGGACACCGGGACTGCACACGTTGCGCAACGCGGAGCTCCCCATCTCGAATCTCTCCCAGGCCACTGTGGGCTGAGGGTTGGGCCCCTGGTACGCAGGGCGTGTGCCCTCCTCGGCCTCCACTGCGACCCTAAGGCCTATCATCTCTACACCCTGCCTGGCCTGGACCCTGCGCACGAGGAATTCCTGAGGAGGCCGCGAGCACTTCTTGGAAGTGGTTCTTACACGGGGGTTGCCACCCTCGACCTCTCCTCTGCTCCCCAGTATTGGCCATCCCAGGACACCACCATGAAGCCCTAATTCCAGCGCTTTGGAGCATATTAAAGGTTTTACTAGCTGTTGGATCCCCTCAAAACATCCTGCCCTGGTCATGTCTCACCAGCGCTGACTGCAAGGGTAACACGAGAGCACACAACCTTTGGACGCTCACGCAGACATCGAGCAGAGGCCAGCCCACCGCGTCATTGGGACCCCGCTACCCATGGACACTAAGGGCAAACTGGCAAAGTATAAGTTCACCCCACCTCAGGAAGATCCGAAGTGCCGCATCGAGCAAGCGATGTTGTCCCAGGGGTCTGACGCCGCTGCAACCAAAGGGGATGTCGCTGATTTACTTACAGAGATGAGGAGCATGAGGGCAGATATAGAAGGTAGGATTGACAAAATCACTCAAAGGATGGACAAAATGGAGGACAGAGTGGAACAGGTCGAACACAATCAAACCTCTTTAAACACGCTGGAAGCCCAGATGGATCATCGCATTGCGGAAATGGAACACAGGGAAGAGGAAATACGATTAAAGGTGGACGATCTTGAAAACAGAGAACGCTGTAACAACATACGCGTCCACGGCATCCCCGAAAAGGAAGGCGAAACTGATTTGGATCTAAAACAAACCCTCCATAACATCCTAAAGCTCCTCTTCAAGGACGATCTGATAGATGAGCCAAAAATCGATCGCATCCACAGAGCGGGAGGCAGAGCAGGGGGCCCGCTCTCAGCCCTATCCAGATTTCCTAACTATGCGGACAGGGCCCGGTTTTTGGAAAAAGCCAGACGTGCCCCGTTACTCTCCATGGGTGACGCGACCGTCTCTCTTTATCAGGACTTATCATCACTCACGCTTGCTTTGAGGAGGAAATGCTCCCCGATTACGAAGATGCTGAAGGATATAGGAACTAGATACCGGTGGGGCTACCCGTTCTCACTCACCTTTGAATGGCAGGGCTCGACAATAAAGCTGGCTTCGGAAAAGGAAATTGCAGATTGTATAGCTGATCTCCTGGGCGACCAAGCAGAGGGCCCCTCCCGTGGAGAATCAAAAAGGGAGGAAGGTAAATGGCATACTAAGGGTCCCCGCCGTAGGCGGATCCAGGGATCCAGGAAATATCGGAGAATGAATAACTCACAGGACATGGAACATTAGCCTGGACACCAGACTGGCATGCTGAAATGCTTGAGGCAATGGTCCCTTATACTGAGTGTTAAGGCTTGATCAGGCCACCTGGGCATTGCCCGGGGTGGCGCGAAGCCAGGCGGATGTGTCAGCCGGGATGGTGCTCGCACGACATACATCATTGTTGCACCTGACTCCCTCGACACACCCCTAGATTTCAATATGTTAATCCTCTCGTAGGCATGGTGCACCTGGTCATGCATGCACGAGGCGCCCAGAGAAGGATATGAGGTAATATCCACGCTGTGATGACGCCTTTGTGCGGGTCGATATTAATATTCTGATTTTTGAATTGTTGATGTTGGTATATGAGCTGATGGTTGGGGGCTCACTGTTATATATGCCTATATTACGATAGGACCGCTTGTTTTTGCGGTCCCCATTGGTGGTCCGAGATCGACTGGGTGATGTTAACCCGGACGGGTCGGGCGCCGAACATAGATGGGGTAGGTGGGGAGGGGAGGGAGGGGTGGCAGGGGAACACATATTTTGTCACAGGCCAGACCTGAGGAGCGGGAAAACACAATATGAGTATATAAAGGGGCTTTGTAGGGACTGGACGGGTCAGTCTTTGACCCCTACGGGACTAACCGAGACCCAATGCAAAGAAAACGAACCACATACTCTAATAAGAAACATGATAAGGGCCTTGAAGCAGACGTACTGGATGCTCACATACTTGTCCATAACTTAAGATGGCTTCCACGCTCTGTACAGACACGATACGTATTTGCACACTTAATGTCAAAGGTTTGAACTCCCCCACAAAAAGATCCATGGTGGCCAGAGAATTCAGGAGATCGAAAATAGAAATTCTTTTTCTCCAGGAAACGCGATATCGGAAGGGTGAGGAGAGAAAGATCCCATCGCGGGAAGTTGGGCCCACCTTTTGGAGCTCTGGTATTTTAAAGAAAGCGGGAGTGGGGATTCTGATACGCAAAGGCCTCCGGATGTCAATTCTGGAGACATGGACAGATAAGGAAGGGAGAGCCCTCATATTCACCGGAAACATACGGGGCACAATAGTCACCCTTGCTACGCTTTATGCACCTAATCAGGGGCAAAACAGATTTCTTCATAAAATTACTGAGAAAGTCTTTGGGGTGGCTAGGGGACACACGGTTCTCAGTGGGGATTTCAATACATGGATGGACAGTTCAATGGATAGACAAACTAAAGCCGATGCAGCAGACCCACCCGGTACCAGAAATGAGGCAGGCATCAAATTAACCCTTGATCTCTTTGGCCTCGCTGATTGCTGGCGCCATTTGCTCCCGATGGAAAGAGGCTTCACTTTCCACTCTCTCCCCCATGACACACTCACGCGCATCGATTACATCTTCCTCTCAGAACACCTCTTGCGCATGTTACAGGCGGCCACTATACACCCCTCTGCATGGACGGATCACGATATGGTGATGGTGGATATATCCTGGAATGGTCTGGCCCCCCGAAACACCAAATGGAGATGTAATGACTCCTTATGGGCTGATTCGGTCTTCAGGGAAACTTTCGAAACCGAGATCAAGCAATTCTTTACTACCAATGGCACAGGGGAAGTTGGGAAGACAAACGTGTGGGAGGACGCTAAGGCAACTCTGAAGGGAGTACTTATTGAGGAAGGAGCCTATAAAAAAAGAGAACATGCCCTGATAGAGAAAGGCATTAGGGAGAGGCTCGGGAAGAATCAAGATATGGCACAGTCCTCTCCATCTGAGAGATCTAAGTATATCGCTGAAGTCAGACGTCTCAGGGAAGAGTTGAAAATACTTATTGCGGGCAAAACAGCCCAGACCTTACAGTACCTTAAACAAAAATATTATGAGAAGGGCGACAAGGCTGACGCCCTGTTGGCAACCCGTCTTCGTGCACAGAAGGCGGAGAGATGGGTTGACCTAATTGAAAGAATGGATGGTATCCTCACGGACACGATAGTCACATCTCCCGAAGACATACAGGAAGCATTTGCCTACTTTTACGAAGACTTATACACGTGCGACCCGCCCCCTATGTAGGAAGTATAGACACATATCTGAAGGAAACACGGATCCCCACACTCACATCTACAGAGGCAGCGTCCCTAGATACGCCAGTCTCGGAGGAGGAAGTTACAGACGCTATCAAGAGATTGACAGCGGGAAAGGCCCAGGGGGATGACGGATTCACGCCCGGGTTTTACAAGACGTTCTCCCCCCTCATTGCCCCCTTTCTTGCATCCATGTTTAATCACATCTTTGACACAGGCCAAGCACCTCTGTCTTTTTCACAAGCCCTTCTTGCTGTTATTCCAAAAGAAGGTCGGGATCCCAGGTACTGTAGCTCCTACCGTCCCATCTCCCTCCTCAACATCGATGCTAAGGTATACGCTAGAGTGATTGCGGCTCGGCTTGAAACACACCTCCCTAGGCTGATACACTCCGACCAGGTTGGATTTGTCCTTGGAAGACAGGGCGCGGACACTATGAGGAAAACGCTGCACTTAATCCATGAAGCACAGGAAATGGAGGGGGACCCGTCCCTTCTGTCCTTAGATGCCGAGAAGGCTTTTGACCGGGTCTCATGGGATTTTCTAGAAAGGGTATTGGTGTCATATGGGCTGGGACCAAAACTCTGCCGTGCCATTAAAGCACTGTACAGTTCCCCCACAACATCACTGACGGTGAACGGAGGCTATTCTCGTTGGTTTCCCCTGGAAAGGGGGACAAGGCAGGGCTGTCCACTGTCAGCGATCCTATTTGTAATGTCACTTGAGCCATTGGCGCAAAAGTTGAGAAATGATAGTAGAGTAAAGGGTATCACAGTAGGCGATCTAGAATACAAACTGGGCCTATACGCCGATGATATCTTACTACATTTGACCGACCCCTTAGAATCGGTCCCGGCTGCGCTCAGCATAATTGAAGAATATGGCGAGCTGGCGGGTCTGAAAATTAATACAGGGAAATCTGTCCTTCTCCTGATTGATAGACGTAGAGATTCTGAGGCCGAACGCTTTGTCCCCTTGGGAGTAAAAGTCAGCCTCACCACACTCCGATACCTGGGCATCAACGTCACCCGTGATCTGGGATCCCTATACGGGGCCAACTTCCCTCCATTGTCACTAGCTCTTCAAAAAGATGTCCAAAGGTGGTCCAAGCTCACCATCTCGTGGCTAGGCCGTCTAAATGCTATAAAAATGGTCCTTCGCCCCAAGATATTATACTTGTTCCAAATGCTCCCCATCAAAATGCCCCCAGAATATTTCACGGATACGAGAAGGTTGTTACTAACCTTCCTATGGCAAAGTCAAAAGCTGAGAATCCCGAGATCTCTCCTCCAACTTCGAAAGGACAACGCTGGGGTGGGTCTCCCAGACACTGAAACATATTATAGAGCGGCTCAACTCAGGGTCCTTGTCCCACATTTTAGACAACGGTCGGAGCCCCAGTGGATAGCGCTCGATAACTATCATCTCCGCCCCTTTATTTTATGTGAATGGCTATGGGTGCCTGGGCCTCAATTACGTAATAGCGTTAAATCTCACCCCATTATAGGCACAATATGGTCAATATGGAAACCGGGCAAGAAAATGGTGGGTGTCACGACATGGCCCTCTCCCCTGGGACATCTTTGGTCACCCGGGATTCGCGATGCAATTCCTGAACCAGGAAGTTTTGAAACCTTGTACCAGGCGGGGCTAGAGAGGGCAGGCTAATTACGCCGAAATGGCTCTTTTATAATCATTCAGGAATTACAAGAGGCCCTTGGCATAGGTACGCTCTCGGTCTTCCTGTATCTGAGACTCAAGGGGGTAATGACTAGACCAATATGGAAAGAACAGTTACAGAGAGATCTTACCCCGTTTGAGAGAATCCTCGACTTATGCACGGGCTCCAGAGGTTTGATAAGTGCTATGTACCTGGCATTGATTGAAATTGATATTAAACCCTCCTTGGCGCTCAAAGGCAGATGGGAATCAGATATGGGTAGGCAAATCTCACCAAAGCTATGGTTGCAAATATGCAGACGAACGGCGAAATCTTCCTTATCATGTCAGTATAAATTACATGCCATTAAGTTATTATATAGATGGCAATACGACCCAATCCGGCTTGCCAAAATGTACCAGGGAGTAAGCCCATATTGTTGGAGGGGATGTGGGAAGCGGGCCGATTACTGGCATATGTGGTGGGGATGTGCACTGGTTCAAACCAATTGGTCAGAGGTCCTTAGCTGGATCAGGGACCTAGATGAAGAGGACAGAGAGAAGCAACCACTGCTCATTTTGATTGCCCTAATTGAAACAGATGACAAGATTGTGAAGGCAGGCAAGATGGTGCAGGGTCTCCTGATGGCTGCACGAGCATGTCTTACCATGACATGGAAAAGGCCCGCACTCCCCATCAGAAATGAATGGATGGCGATCGCATTGATCGTTTATAGAATGGAATGCATGACTGCACCCTTACACGGAGATCGTGCTACTGTTAAGAAAGCCTGGTCTGAGTTTCGATCCGCATATGCTTCGTGAAAGGATTGTGTGCAAAACACTGTTGAGTTTCGTGTCAATTTGGTTTATCGCATGACGAGTCTGTTGTACTGGAACTTTGAATCATTGTGCGTCTTCTATGCCCGAAGCCACGAGTACAATGGTGGTTTATTGGTATTATTTAATGCTCTCTTCGTTCCCAGGTCTGAGTTTATGTGAGGGGGGTGGGGGGTGGGACATAATGAGAAACAAAGAATGGGTTTTGTTGATCTTATTTGTTAATTATCTGATTTCTAAAGACTCTACACACGATATATGAGAATGTAATTCACTGTATAGGCTCGCCTTTTTGAACCACGAGATGTAACTTGCATATATTTGAATGTCAAACTTTAACTAAACCAATAAAATTGAAATAAAAAAAAAAAAAGAAATGGCAATAGTTAAGGTGAAATGCGTGGACCTAGAATCCAGGTCTAGAAGAAACAATATTAGTTTTGTGGGCCTTCCTGAACAATCAATAGAGTTGCATGCAAATGTTTCTTGAAAAGCACCAACCCAATATTATTGGTAACCCAATTTTCTCACGCCAGTTTAACATAGAAAGAGCCAATAAATTATCTGTTTAACATAGAAAGAGCCCCTATATTATCTGTGGTAACTAGTGAAAGTACTAATGCCCGGACCATTTTAAAACCTCTGTAAGCCTGCACCATTTGAAAACCCTTTGCAATTAACTGCCCACCTTCTCAAGAAAGCGGCGACATCTATGCCTTCCCAGCCGAGATGCATGCCGATAATGGCATATCGCCCACTGACCTAGTCTCTCCCAACGTGAACTGTTATATCTCCTTAAAAGAAGACGATGAGGGAGAAGAAAGCATGGTCTTGGTCGCAGAGGGAGGTTGAACTATCAAATCGGTTTAGTGTACTTCCTATACTCAATGAAACTGCTAAGGCCCCACAGGTCATTAACCCAGTTTCTAGAACAAGAAATGTTGGAACACAAACACATGTACATCGAACACAGCTGATTGTTGCTGAACATTTTGAAGACACTTTAGCAGCTTTTAAAGAATCTTGCAGTATAATTTCACAACAAATTTTAGGTGATCTTAAGGGCTTGTGCAATACAGTCTCACATTAATTAAAGCCAAGGAAAAAATAGTAACAAGATCTGTGCCAACAGTTTCGCCTCAATGTTATACAAATGCACCTACAGTACATGTACCCGATGGGGCATACTTTATTAACAGAGACCCTACTTCTACTGCTGTCAATGACTCAGTAACTTTACCTCAGCATGCCTTTGCAGGTGCCACAAGGTCTACAAACTTAAGGACAACCCTACATGTTCCACCAGCCCCTTCACAAAAATCTACTTTGGCGATATGTCCACAGAGGGAACCCAGATTGAGATTGTAGCGATCCTTCCAAGGTTGTTTATCCTCCAAAGCCACTGCAGTTAGGGTAGACAACAGTGGTGGCTGTAAGGGTCATAGCAAATTGTTTTATATGACAATGGTCCCAAAGTTTTTTAAGGGTACCAAGGAATTCCAGGTTACACTTAATAAAAGTTATATGCTGGATACACCACACCAAAGGCTGCTGTGCTATCATCAGAGATGACAGCACAGCGGCTTCTAGGTTCCAAGGCCCACTTAATAGCAAGTCTGATGTTATAGAAGTAGCCCTTTCTGATAGTGAGTTGGTAGAAGGCCTTCTTGTTATTGATTTCCATTGATTTCCTCGTGTAGGGGTACCTTATTGTGTTACGTAAAACTATTCAAACCAGCCAAATAGCATCAGAACGTATATCCCTAGTACCTGTATTAGAAAACCCTAACGCCCACTTCAGAGGTACTTCACGTCACGCTAAGTGCCCCCCAGTATGAGCTTGAATAATTCAGAAATATTTGACGGCCATACCCCCCAAAGCTCACTTTAACCCATGTTAAGGTACCATTGAACAATGATATCAAAGATCTATCTATTGTTACCTGGAATATCACTGGCCTTTCCAGCAAAGTCGAAGACCAAGATTGGAGAGATTTTATAGAGGACTTCGACATTATCTGTTTTCAAGAGACATGGGCCAATGAGTCAGTCACTATCCCTGGTTTCTTGGATTTTTCAAAACCAGTGGCTAAGGGTCGACTGGGTTGTCATAGTAGGGGGTTAACAATATGGTGCAGGGTCAATCTACCATTTGAAATTTCACTGTTATTGATAAACAACCCTGATGCTTTGTGTTTGATATTTTGTATAAATTGGTTGATACAGTGTAATAATTATTTTAGACCTTCTATGGGACGTATTGATCTTAAACCAGTTGAAAATGTCTCAGTTTTATTTATGGATATCACATTGTGATGATTAAGACCTCAGTCTTACGTTTGATCACGCTGGATGATTTTAATGTTCAATACGAACCTATGCTGTTGCTGGACGATATTGCTAGAGAAGAAGATGCAATATCCCAGATTTATCAGCCCCTAGCCCTAAACAAAGTCATCCAGATGCTATTAGAATGTCTTCTATGTTATACGGGTTGGGCGAGCGTGTAATGGGCGTCTTGACGGGGTTATTCTAGTGAAGGCTACTTTCTGCAGGGATGAATCTTGCTCACATATCGGTTATATTCTGGTGGGCATGGCATGTTGGCCTCTCCTTGTGGGCCTTAATGTTATTAATTGGTCTGAAAGTAACCCTGCCATTCTGACTCTAAACTTTAGACCAAATCGGGACTGTAACATAAACAAGGTTGCTAATAATAGTGGTAGAATATCTGGAATCAGATGTAGAGTTAAGTGGTCTGATTTAGATTTGAATAAGAAAATACCAGTCATCTATTCTGATCTGCTACCAGTTTTTGAAGATTTTAGTTACCAGTTATCACAGGACGATGTTTATATTAATTCAACCTATGAAAATCTACCAACCGCAATAGTGCCTAGTGTAACTTGCAAATATGCAATGAATTCCTCATATAAAAAGCGATCTAATACTTGGTATGATGAAGAATGTAAGCAACAAAACTGAATACATTCTGGACATAATAAAACTTGTGTAGTGAACACATTCAATTCACTTTAGAGCAGAGTAATTCGGAAATGAAATTCCTGGACCTCATCCTTCAACATAAACAAGGTAAATTAGAATGTGACCTACACCGTAAAACCACAGAAAAGCAACACCTTGTTGCAATATGCTAGTAACCATCCTACTCACACTAAAGACAATTTACCGTATGGGCAATTTTTACGCATACAAAGAAATTGTACCTCAGTGGATGATTTCAGGAGACACACAGATGCCCTATCCTCACAATTGAGAGCACAGGATACCTAAAAAAACAACTGATGCAAGCCAGTAAAAGGGATAGATATGCCAACCGGGACCTCCTTCTCAATCCAGACCCAGAACAAAGAGCGCCTACGGAAAATCGTATGACATGCGTCGTGACGCATGGGACTCACACTTCCCAAATCAAGAAAATCATACGGAAGTATTTGAACCTAGTGCAACTAAACTTACCTGAGGAACCCTTCCCCAGGTTTGCATACAAACAGGCCAAAAATATAAAGGAACATTTAGTGCATTCCATTTACCAAACAGATGTAACTAGCGGTGGCCCTTGAAACTTATGCCCTCTGCAAGGCCACTATCCCTGTGGCAACTGTGCCGCATGCCAATTCACTAAAAAATTGAAATAATTTCCCATTGGCAATAAACAATGCATCCTGCAAGATCTAACCAACTGTAAAAGCAGAAATGCCATCTATTGTATACAATGTCATTGTGGCTTGAGATACATTGGCCAAACAACACGTATGGTAAACACAAGAATATCGGAACATCAGTCTAAAATTAGATGTAAGAATCTCACAGCACCACTTGTAACTCATTTTTTGAAAGCTAACCACACACCGAATGACATCTTGTGGTGGGTGGTAGAGAAAATAAAAGGAGCACCAGATATACATCAAAGCCTTTTGGAAAAAGAATGAAGGTGGATCCACAGGTTAGACACTTATCATCAGGGACTCAATGAATTGTTTCAACCTGTCACCTTTTGATTTCGCAACCACAAATCATCCGACCCACCCCATTAGTCCACACACAAAAAGTAGACTCACACAGCAAATTGTGATGACGAGACAGCACCAGAGCAACCTCCCCACAGGAACACGGCATCAGAATAGCAAATCCACCAATTACCAGAACACCAGTTTGGTTAAACGAAATATGGGTAACACATGAATCAGGTCCACAGGTACGCCATAAAAGTGGCTATTACTACCACGGCAACATCACACCATAGGAGTATGCGCCCCCTCCTGCCCTTTACCATACTTACCTAGAGCTGGATAACGGGCCGGTTACACTAGACTCTCAAAATCATAACTACTATACCAATAGAACTCACAGGCATCAACATTGGCTGCCATGGCAACAGCGCAGTAATACATTGTGAGCACCTTTAAAATTGTTGCTGACTCTTAATCCGGCAGACTACATAAACTTAGATATAGGACACACAAGGTGAGAGCACCGTATTGCAGAAGTACTACGGTCGAATTAAGGCCAATCAGACCTTTCCGTGGCTCGAGATACACGCACTTCATGTACTGCTCTCGGATCGCCGCTTCTGCTTAAGTTTCTGCAGACTTTGGATAGTCGTACGCTACAAGAGTAGTTGCCACAACTATGAGACACTAACAAGGCAAAACATGCCCAGCAAGCATGCGCGACATACGCTACCGACGTAGCTACCATGACAACGAGGTATATACACGACTTGCCAGTAAGCGTGTCACCATTTCTTCACCCTTTCATCAGCCAGAACGCCGGCTGCAGCTATCGCTAGACACTCTGCAGCAGCGAGGTGAGTGTCGCCGAGTACGGTAGGTCCATTAAGGGTAACCTTCCAGTACAGGCTATACACATCTATACACCATTAATTACAGCCGATTGCGATGGGTTCAGTAAGGGCACACTCCGAATGTAGGCCGTATACAGATATATATTATTAACTGCAGCAGGTCCCACTGTCTGTGAGAACATTCAGCGACGCATCAATACAGATAACACCCATTAACAATATTTGACATCCAGGCAGGCAATTCCAAATACATACATACATAATTGTATGAAAGCTGCCCCACATCTGTATAACCATGGCACCTCAGTATTCCTCCCTTTTTGGACGGAGAGATCAATTCACAGATAAGACAAGGGGCCGCAAACTACAACAAAAAAGCAGCACAACAGCATGCAGTCCGTGACGAAACACAGGTGATATAATGAGTATCCACACAATGTGGACATTTTTTTCAGTCACACACCAATGTTTATCATCTCAGGCATCTACCCTCTAAACCACATAGTAGCAACACTATTCATTTCCCAACACAGTGTACCCAATAAATTCCTCCTTCTTCCCCTCTCATATAGGTCCTGATGGGAATACTTACTGGAACCAACACAGGATCCCATGAGGCCTCCACCACACGTTGAGGGACTGCACTGATAGGCCTCCTTCATTATAATATTCAAGCAGTCCCTCACTATCAATTCTACAACGGGACCACCCTAACCAGCTGTGTCGTTCCTTATGGCCATTCAGACTCAAAAATTGGGATTGAGGTCTGATAGGTAAGAGTATTAGCGGCACCCCGAATGGTCTCATTTTACATAATTTCACTTCTATTCGTGTGCTTCGGACTCTCAGCCATTCTGTGGAGTACACACCACTTATACACTATTTGTGTTTTTATACAGGGTCCCCGACATGGAGCCCTGATGAAGGCAGCATTTGAGCAACCTGAGACCGCCGAAACGTGAAGTCCTAAGGGAACCACTAAAACGTAATTAATTCCCGAATTTGAGATCTAGTCTAACTAGATCCATCCACGTTGGCTATCAGAATATGGACTATAACAATATTTGCCAAAATGAGACCCTGACACAACACTCATTTTCTAAGGGGTACTAGTTAGACCCGGACCTTTCCAGTGTCAATAATAGGCACAGGATACTAAAATAATTCTGACCACTATATCTTAATTTGATCAATTACTCTTCAAATCCTTTCTTTAACTGATTACACTTCCATACTTTATGGTTTAAAATTATGATGAAACTATGCATCTCATCACTCAATAATTCACCCTGAAACATGTCTTTCTCCTTTGCTTACCAATCTTTAAACTGTTCTTTCTGAAAAAAAACATTTTTCACTGCTAAAACATTAAGGCTACTGGAGCCGACATTAGGTATTACATATGTCATTATTGATTTACTTGTACAAAGTGCCACAACTAACTGCTCTTTATTTAGGATTGCTGTTTTTATGTCAGTGTTACAATTACCAGGCAACTGTGATTTATACTTTCATGTTTTCTTGTATGTGTTTTATACTTTCATGTTTTGTTGTGTTTAAATTACTGTTTGTGAAACAATACACAAAAAATGATTCATGTTACTCTTCTCTTTGTTTATCTTATTCTTTGACCTACTTATAAATTGTGCGAAGCAGTGAGTAACCAATAGACTCCACTCGATGATCTCCAATAGCCCGAAGAGTGGTCTATTGTGTGAACTTCCCTTTCCGTTTTTGCAGAACTAAACAGAGATACACTTCTTAGTTGACACAGAAGACTGCAAGCTTGCTAAATTAAAATTGAAACAAGCCATACTTGATATAAATAAGATTAGTGAAGTCCCTAGTTTAAGAAAGCATTATAAGGTGTTACTGGCTAGAAAAAAAAGAGTATGGCTAACAACAATCTTTGTTAGTCCCTCAGAGAAGAAGTAGCTTGCAAAAACCAGTATCCCTTCTAGAAGGTGGCATCTAGTGACCTTTCAAGTGTTGATAACTTTGATGTTGCCTCCGGTGTGAGACATGGTTGCGTTTTGGCGCTCTGGTTCATCTCGTTGTATTAACTCTCTTGTTTATATGATTCAAAGTTTAGACTGTGATGCACCTACACTTGGAGGTAAAAGAATTGGCATACTATTATTATATGCTGATGATGTTGTGCTGATATTTCAGACCTCTTCTGGCTCAGCTAGACAATTAGTGTGTTTACAAGCTTTCTGTGGGGACCGCAAGTAAAATTGTCAAAAACCAAACTAATGGTCTGTCACAGTAGAAGCAAAATGAAGGTTTCACTAAAATTGAAGGGTACTGAAATATGTCAGGTGAAACATTTTGATTATTTGGAAGTTCGAGTGTAGAGGAGGTCCTGAGCGAGGCCTGCACTCCAGTCGCCCATTTTGAAGTACCAGGAACGTTCACACTGAAATATGTGATGTATGATGAGCAAATAAACCAGCACAGAGCGGCAGTAGGGCTCTGCCCAGTGCCTATCAGAAGAATACT
Organism: Ambystoma mexicanum; assembly: GCF_040938575.1. NCBI lineage: Eukaryota > Metazoa > Chordata > Amphibia > Caudata > Ambystomatidae > Ambystoma > Ambystoma mexicanum. The sequence continues at coordinate 1,347,343,484 of NC_090923.1, forward strand.
ACCTATTGAAGTACCGATAACCAGACAACCATGGACAGTAAGGTATCCATTGAGAAAACCCTACCAGCAAATGAAACGAAATGAAGATTGCTTAAGTACTGTCCAGGAAGAAACCAAAATGTCCTTAATGGAAGACGAATGGTGACGTCACAAGGGCCTGGACTGACGCACCCATAGAAGATATGACGACTCAAGGATGACACAAAGAGACGAAATGCCCTACATAAAGATATCGCGAAACTGAAAGAAGAGAACGTTGATGAAAGACAAAGGAACTTAAACTGTAAGCAGGATGAAGATATTCAACTCGCTAATGCCTGTTCATATGCCTGTAACCGCAAGAAAGCTAAGAAAACAGTGCGGCTTGCTATGCTAAGTAGAAGAATAGAGCGGCAAGCGCCATTATACACAATCTACCTCAAAACGAAGCATTTTATATAAGTGCAAGTCCACTTTACACAAAAGCAGAATTAACTGAGGTAACTAGAGGTCAAACAGGACAGGATTCGTATTCCAGCTAAAACGAGAAGAGATGGCTGAATCGAAACTCAGCAGAGGCAACGTGAGCCAGGAAGAGCCAAGGTCAGACCAATAGAATGAGCGAACAGTACGGATCGAAACTTAAGAACAGAACAGCCTATCTCAGGAAGGCCGAGATAAGGAGGCCCAGGCAGGTGGCAAGCCGAATAAGAATTAAATGTGCAAATAGAAGAAAAACTAGGCAGATTACACGGTGTGAGCAGCACGTGACCATCCGAGCAAGAAGAGGCACGGATTCACACCTACACCTGGCTGTCACCCAGACAGAGATATCATAACTTTTCCTGACAAGAAGATACAGTTTCGAGGCCGACAACAGCCAACTAATTGACACATAGCCACTAAAGTAATGATTGATGGAAGGGAGGCCGAGTGAATCTTGGGGCATCTTGCACCTGGCTGACCATTCTGCGTGCTGCTAAGTAAAGTGGAGATTTATGCATGGGGTTGATGCCAACCCAATCACAATGGACCAAATAATCTAGGGTTCTATAATTAGTAGAACCAATGGGACGTTGTACTTTTAGTGACGTCTACCATAGTCATTTTTGAAGGAAGGGCTTAGATGCTCACCTGATAGTGTTTATCCAATCCTCGCACTCCGTTACCATATACAGATATAGCACCTATATTAAAGTTATCTTTTTCCAACCAATAGAATTGCATGTTAACTTTTGAGTGTTACATCAGATTATGACGAGTTTTGGATATAAATGGTATTGTTTGTATGAAGTTTTTGGGAGTTGAAGCGAGACGGGCTATCGCATCACTGTTGATTTCCATGTTTCCCCGTTTTTTGTACTTGTCATTAAACTGACTTCCCTTTGCCAAACCATTGAGTTGTCCTTATTGATTGGTGTTGGAGTAAGAAAACCTGCACCCCCATCCATCTCAAGGTGCAGCTATCTCATTTTAAAGTACTGCAGAGCAAACCCCGGCTTTATGGGCCGGCCGGGGGTCTCTCCAGTACACTTGGTAGCAGAGGATGGTTTATCGACGATCGAGTATTTGACTATACTAAGACACCTATTGGCCGTCGACATAAAGTCACTCTAGGTCTTCTGCAATATCACGAGTCCTTTGCCATTCGGCTGAGTAGACCGTGAAGCTCCCCGTAGACAATGGTAGTGTAAAAGTCTGCAGCAAGGGACCCGTTTTCCCACATATCCCTTCCCATTCCTACAGGCAGCTGAGCGAGCAAAAAGCTGAAGAAGGCGGTAACAAAGGCGGTGATCCCGCAGGTCCAGAGAGAAACCATGAACCATGAGAATGGTGAGTAAAGAAAAAATGGAGTGCTTTGGCAAACAGTGTATGCCTTAGAACAAGTAAAGGGAAAAGGTAACGGAGGGAGGAGGAAAAAACAAAATAGTCAGAAGTAGAGAAAACTATATATATATATAAGGGGATAATGACTCGACAATAATAAAATAAATAAAGGTTACCGGGGGGGGACACCCGAGAAGAGAGAGGTTACCAGGGCGGACACCTGAGAAGTGAGAGGATTCGCCTTATTCCTGTGCTTTAATATAGCGGCCACAAGAAACATGTACCCAAAGTCCCACATAATGGGGAATGAATGGGCTACCACAACGTTTAAAGACGTCGTGAAAGGGGTTTGTTTACACTCCATGAAGGGGTAATGATTAGAGGCAGAGATATTTGTGTCCACCTGGTGTCTGTCTAGTCTGTTAAGCGTCTGTCTTACATGTTTTCTGTCGTGACGTCATATGTATTGAACATTTACTTGAGGTAATTGAGTTAAAATTTCATGCGATTTGATAGCTGAGACATAATCGCACGTGAATTGATGTTTTTGAACAAATTGGAAGCATAAAAAGTTTTCGTAAAAAACGTGGATTGGAGCTTGCGGTATTTGGTGCTCGCTCATATTATTTGTAGTGTTGAATTTGCATGAAAGCATTGACAAGTGTTATATAAGAGGAAAGGGAACAAATTTAAGCATGGAAGACATTACTCCATTAGCACACTTATGCAAGCAATTGCCAAAACACGCACCCAAGCTAAAGAAATATAGCACTGAGTGGGTCAAAGGTACCGCCCACAAGATGCTTATGCCGTGGCCACAAAATGGGTCTTTATCTAAAGCTGTCTTACAGCATATGACGATGTGTTTGCATGCCACATATACAGGCAAGAAATTAGAAAAACACCTTGCTGTTCTCGAGTTGTGGAAAATGTACGAACAGGTAAAGGAGGAAAATCCGCCAGCAGATTGGATACTTAATGTATGCACTGGGGGGTGAGACTCCTACCACGCCACCTGCCCCACCTGAAACAAAAATCGAAGAAAGTAAGGACGAGGGATTATACCCGTTAAGGGAGCTCAAAGCAGCCACGGGATACAGCAACCCCGCATATGAGTCACCTACACATAGTAGTGATGAGAATCAAGGGAGAGAAAAGGACAAAAATATTCCCTCTGTAGTCCCAAGGGACAACGGGAGATGTGATGATAAAAGGAAAGATCAGGCACAGACAAGTGCATCTCTCGACAAGGAGAGAGAAGGGAAGAGATGGAAAGGGAGCGAAGACAGAACTGATGAGATAGCATTCGCAAAAGACAAATGGATGGGAGGACAAATTTTATTGAAACTTGATGGGAAAGGCAGTGATGAAGTGAGACAAAAAGAGAGGTTAGATGAGACACAGAGAAAGGAGAAAGAGAAGGAGTTAAGAGACAAAAGTATAAGAAGGAAAGACAGGCAAAGGCGAAAACAGCTATATCATGAATAGCAAGAAAAACAGCTTGATCGCAACCCAAGAGCAGCCTATGATCAAGACATACAGAAACAGCAAAGGTTAGAAGAAGAGCAAAGGGTACATGAAAAAAGGATAAGGAGACGAAGAGATGAGGAAATTTGAAGGGCAGATGAACTTAGAAATGAAAAGAGAAAGGAAGAAGGGTCAGAGAAGAGGCGAGGAAGCTCAAAGAATTTGATGACGATATTGAACGTAAGCGAAGACAGAGAGCACGTGATCTTGAGTATTTGTAGAGGGAAGTTATTAAACCTGATCCAGTTGTAGACTGGGAAGACATTGAAGAATTCTTTCCTGCGTACGATTCAGTACCAGGCATGTCTAGGGCAAACAATGATAATGACTTCTACACCAGAAGCATCGGGGAAACGATCGATAGACTATATGATGAAATGCGGCTATAACAAATACCCCAAGGAGAGGGGGAAGACGAGTGCCTGGAGAGCACTCAGCTGTATGACATTGAGGATGTCACCCGAAGTAGTGAGAGTAGGGAACTGTCCCTGGATAGATTAGAAATCAGTAGAAACAATGAAGACACAAAAACTTGTGTGAAATGGGGACAAACAATGTCTGACTCCGAAAGGGAGGAGCTCGAGGAAAACAAGGAAGGGAGGCGGAGCGAAAGACGACTCCCAAGGGAAAGAGGGATACGATGGTCAGACACTAGCGAGTCCGCACCGAGGGCATCAAAGTCAGCCACGCAGTCTGACCGACATGTCATTGTCAGAATGGGGTGTCTTAACCGCCCTATGTAGACAGACTAAGGACATTGCCAGGTAGACGGCGATGCGGGAATATTACCCCTGCAATAGACAGGAGAACAATGAGAGAAGAGAAAGAGAGATATGCATTCCAATTTCCGCTACTAGAGAAGGGGGAGTAAGACCACAATATATTCCATGGCCACACATGGATCGAAAATAAATGAAAAACAAGATTCCAATGCTTATATCAGGAACCGGAAAGTGGATATATGAGTTAGAAAAAATGACAGGAGGAAACACACTACCTACAGGGGACATTAAAGGTCTCCTGATCGCCATACTTGGTGAGAGAGCAGACGATGTGTGGGCACCAGCAAGGTACCCTGGCGTAACCACAATTAATACTGAGCATGACAGAGCGCCATTTAACAATTGTAGAACAGCAGTATGGAAAGCACTACGAGTACTTTACCCAGATACTTCCGATATGGGAGCTATTATGACTCGAAAAATGAAGGATTCTGAAGATCCGTTAATTTATATACAGAATTTCCAAGACGCATGGGTGCTTGAAACGCATGAATCTTGGACGAAATCAATACCTGTGTTTTACCATATATTGTGCCAAGGGTTGCCAGAACCGGTGCAGAAACAACGCAAGAAATTGGTTGACCATTGCACATTATTGTAGACTGTTGCAAGAAAAGAATAGCAAAAAAGAAGTGACTCATAAGTGTGAGGAAGCGAAATTGGTGCAGAAGAAATTATCAAAGTATGCTCTTGAAGGAGCCATGTTAACTAGCGCAGCTGAACAAAGCATACAGCAGGTGGCTAGTCTGCAGCAGAATAATCAGTGTAACGTAGGGTTTTACCCACGGGGAAGAGGATTTAGGGGAAGAGGATGGCAGAGCAATCAGGGAGGTTTCCAAAATAATCAAGGAGGCTTTCAAAATATGCAAAATGGAAACCCGGATATGTCAAATGGGCAAATAATCCGACCACCGCCAGTCTGTTAGCTGTGTGGAATCACAGGGTATGTGGCTCGCACATGCAGAAGTCAAGGCATGATGCAGAATGGCCAAGGAATGGGAGCAGGCACGGCGAATCCACTTGCAATTTTACAACATGGCGTTGCACAGAATGACACAGTGCAACAACAAGAGCCAGGAGCGCAACAAGGAGTGCAACCTCAGAGCATGGGCAGTTTTTCACAAAGACAAACCCAACAGGCACCATTGCAAGTGTCACACACGATGAGCACAGGGCAGACCCAGAACCTTGGAAGGGGAAGAAACAATGGGAATGGGGAAAATCCACAAGTGCACAGTGGGCCAAACTTGTATATGAACAGATCACTGGGAACCCTGATGTGCTCTATCCTATCAGTGACACCAGACCCTCTTAGGGAACCTAAGGTGGATGTCGTTATAGGGGGTAAAGAATATTCCTTCCTAGTGCACACAAGTGCGACACGGGTGCGAGTTTTCCTTGTCCGGCGAGGCCATAGATACTTAGTGTTTTACAGGAGCTCACAGTTGAGTTCCCTTTACAGACGCACTCCCAGTCTCCATAGGAGAGTGCGAAATGAATGTACCTTTATTATATTCATGTCATACCCCAGTAAACATTTTGGGTCGAGAATTAATGACAAAGTTGAACATGACAATTTCGTTCACGGAGGGTGGCATACTATGCTCCACTCCAGGAATGCACTATTCAAATGTATCTGAAATGGTTAGAGCATACTAAGGACACATAGGGCCTCATCACAAGTTTGGCGGTAACTTAAAATGCGGTGGTAGCGCTATCACCGCCGCATTTAAGGGTCCGCCAAATCACGGGTTTGGCAGATTTCCCCCCCAGCTCTGAGCTGGGGGGAAATCCGCTGAAATTTCGCGTTCATACCACCAGCGGGAAATCCGCCGGTAGTAAGAGCATGGAAATTCCCCATTGAGCCCAATGGGGAATGGGGAATTCCCGAATGGGCTCAGTGGGGAATGGGCAATACCCGTTCCGCCAAAGCTATTAGCGCTGAGGGGTTTGGCGGTAGGCCTATTAAAGCCGGCGCTAATAGCGCCAGCGTTACCGCCCAACTCGTGATAAGGCCCATAGTCACGAGGGCCCTACCATTAGAGCCAGAAATGTTCACATATGGCATGCAAGTACTTATGGCGGGATTGCCAGGCCTTGCAGACAGGATCATGAGAACCCCTGATGAGTTTTTATTCAGACCAAGAATACCTATGCATGAGGAGGAGGGACAAGTATTTCCCTTGATGATACACACAGCTGCAGTGCGAGGGAAAGTGGTCTTGGTTGATGGTTACGATGATGAAGGCAGACAATGGTGCGCAATAATTGCTATTGAAGAAGGATATTGAGTGACTGACGTCACTGATCAAGATTTGTTTGAAGAACAAGCAGACACGGGAGAGACAATGGTGGAAGTAAGTCTCACCTTTTGGGTAAAGATTATCAAAAGAGAAGTGCCTCAGAGAATGACGTTGGCGCTAAAACGTCCTGAATATTTTGATGATGATATAGCTAAAGTGCCTATCTCAGTGTGGACTACAGGACCCTATGACGTAGGCCTCTTGAAGGGGGTGGGAGAAGTGAAAATTAAACTAAAATTAGGAGCAATTCTACCAAGAGCCCGACAATATCCCATGTCCAGAGAGGCAGACGAAGGGATTTCTAAGACAATTTCTGCCATGATGGACCAGGGCATCTTAGTGACGTCAGAGTCACCATGTAATACGTCAGTGTATCCTGTCAAAAAATCAAAGGGAGGGTCTTGTCGTTTAACTCAGGATTTACGCCGAATAAATGATATTGTTGAGGCCGAGTTCCCTTTAGTCCCGAACCTGGCTACAATATTATGCAATATACCCATCGAGGCAAATTATTTCACGGTGATTGACTTGAAAAATGCATTTTTCTCAATCCCATTGCACCGTGACTCACAAGATCTGACGTCATTCGCGTTCAGACAAATGCGTCTGAAAAGCACAAGGCTACCACAGGGATACTGTGAGTCTCCGTCTATTTTCAACAGAGTCCTGCAGATGGATTTGAGCAATATTGCATTAGAAAGTGTCGTCTTACAATATGTGGATGACATCCTAATTTGCAGCACCACAGAAGAGCAATGCAGGCACGATTCTGTTCAGCTACTAATTATACTGGCTGAGAAAGGTTATAAGGTTGACAGGGAAAAGTTACAATATTGTCAACAGGAAGTGCTGTACATAGGCCAGCTGATCTCACATGAAGGCAAGAAAGTGACCCCAGAAAGGGCTGAAGCCATATTGAACATGGCTAAGCCACACACGATAAAGCAAATGCAGAGCTTTCTAGGCCTGTGCAACTATGTTAGGGCATGGGTTTTCGATTGCAGCTCTTATACTAAGCCTTTACCTCAGGCCCTAAAGAAGGCCCAAGTGACAAAAGAAAAGATTGAATGGTCTGATGGCATGGAGAAAGGGTTTGCTGAACTCAAGAGAGCGATTTGTACAGCTCCAGTTCTCGGAATTCCCAATTATGCAGAGGACTTTTACCTGTTTTCACACACAGATGGCAACGTCATGACGGCAGTGCTCGCTCAAAGAACCTGCTTGGGGTACAAGCCCCTGGCATATTACAGTGGGAATCGGGACCCAGTAATGAGAGGTCATTTTCCCTGCGAACAAAGTTTAGCTGCCGCAGTGTTCGCCATGGAGAATGCGACAACCATTGTAATGGTGCTCCATGATGTTGTACGTTGAGCACTCATTATTTGCCATTATAGAGAAACCAAAGGGAACCTTGAAATCTCAGAGAGCTTCTGCTTATGAAGTGATCATATCAAACCCATCAATTAAAATAGTCCGATGTAAGATAGTGAACCCAGCTATGTTTATAGCAGAGCCAGTCATGGAAGGAGAGCCGATACATGACTGAACGAATTATCAAGAAGTCTATGATGAAATTCCCAGGGTAAAAGAAAATGCCCTGGCAGGAGGAGAGATCGTCTTTATTGACGGGTCTTCGAGAATCGAGCAAAGTGATGGGCAAAGATATACAGGCGTTGCTGTGATAAAGCACACAGCGAATGAAGAGTTTCAAGTGCTTCTTAGTGCATGAATACCATCTCATTATTCAGCACAGGCTGCAGAATTATTGGCGTTGATACTCGCCATTGAGAATCACGCAGACCAGGAAGTAACGGTGTACAGTGGAAAAGGAGGGGCTACCTCCGAGCAGACGGCACACCAGTGCAGCACGCAGCCTTATTGGACAGGCTGATTAAGACACTGCAGCTCCCATTGGGCATAGCAGTCGTGAAATGTGCCGCCCACACGAAAGGGACAGATTTTGTCTCCCACAGAAATCACGCAGCAGACACGGCAGCCAAGCGTATGCCATCCAAAAGTGAAACTATTATGGAAGTGGAAGTCATGTGCACCCATGAAAGAATGATGGTTGCATGAACCACACCTGAAGATTACAACGATCTTGGGCAAACACAGCTAATGGAACTCCAAGGGGAGGCACCGCAGGACGAGAAAAACCTTTGGAAACGTCGAGGGTGTTCTTTAAACCCCTCTGACAGCTTGTGGTGACAAGACAGCACTGGTAAACCAGTAACGCCTGTCACCCTATTAAAAATAGCGCTGGAGCAGTTACATTACCCGGCGCATATGACAAAAGAGAATCTAGCAGCAACGCTCGCGGAAGACTGGTTCATACCGAATTTAGCTGAGCATGTTGCATTTTTTATGGTGAACTGTATAATCTGCCAGCAATTCACCGCTGGGCACACATTAAAAGTAATGAGGGGAGTCATCCCCAGACCAAATGGGCCTTTTCAGCACTTGCATGTCAATTACATCGACATGATTCAAGTATGCAACGGGTACAGATACTAAATGTTGTGGTGTGTCCATTCTCTAGATGGATAGAAACAGGTCCATGTACACACCCAAACTCTACCTGTGCGGCCAAATTTTTAGTGAGGGAAGTGTTCCCCAGGTGGGGGGTGTGTGAAGTCATGAGATCAGATCATGGGGCTCATTTTGTTAATGCAGTGTTCGAGCAGATTAACTTGCTGCTTGGTATAAAGCACAAGTTCTCGTCGGCGTATCATCCACAAGGTAATGGAATCTGTGAGAAGCTCAATGGCTTGTTGAGAGAGAAAATAGCCAAATTGAAGCTTACTCTAAAGAGGGGATGGCAGCACTGCCTTCCACTGGCACTGTATGCACTTCGGAACCAACCTGGCTCCGACCATCATCTTACGACACACGAGATAGCCACAGGAAGAAGAATGAGAACTCCCCTAACACTCCGAGATAGAGCTAGATGTGATGCCCAGTCAACAGGAGAGGTTTTAGGACATCGTGCCTTACTGTAATTTCAGACCAGCTGCAGCGACGACGAAAAGGGTGCAGTGCAGCACAGAACACAGAAGGAGACACTACACCAGACTCAGCTCAAGGTCTACGTGTTCCACTCGTCTACCCTGGAGACGCTGTATTGGTGAGAAACCATACAAGGAAAAAGTGGGACGAGCCAAGGTTCAACGGTCCTTTTACAGTGGAGGACTGCACTCCGTCCGCAGTCAAGCTACAATGAAGAAGAGCTTCGATCTTCCTGGGTGATCTCAAGCCATACATCGGAGGAATCCCCCTGCCTGCACCCCACCGCGAGGAGACTACAGACAACGGGGAAGAACCACAGCACGTGCAGACGAGATCCATGACGAGGAAGAAGGACGCATGACCAGCAAAGTAAAGACAAAGAACTTTTTGCAAGTTGTGGCTTATGTTACAGGTTTCCCCCCTTCTCACCTGTCTATGTTGCCTGATGTCCTCCTTTGGTGGAGTCTTCTTTCGTATGGTTCGGGACTTAAATAAGCCCGCTCGGCCGTCCTCGGCTTCCACATTACGTTCAGCTTCGATGTCCAGGATCACGGGAAACTCCAGGAGTATTCAAGAAGATGTTGGGGGCGCTCGGAAGCGGCACAGGGATTCCGGGAAGTAGAAAAGAGGGAAGAAGTCGGAAGAAGGGAATCCAGGGGCCCGGGAATAGCAAGTAGCACTAGAGAAGGTTCGGAACACACGTCCGATCACAGCTAGTAGCAGCGTTGAGACGCGTGGGGCCGCGGGGGTGTGGCTTCTTTATAGAGGACGCTGCGTAGAACGTGAAGACTGGCGAGCAGCGTGCTGAGCTTGCCGCCATGTGGGTAGTATTATGGAGTGTAAGGCCCGACGTGACAGGGACCAGGAAGCCCAGAAAGGGCGAGTTTGATGGTTCATGACAGCTGAACTTGGACACTTCCTCAAAAAATGGAATAAGGACATAAAAACGGACACTCTGTGTATCCTAGTTGCAGGGTGAAGAAGAAAATTGCGCGTATAAACCACAACATGTTTTATTGATTTGAACTTTGAACTGAGGCACACATAAGCCGTGATGAGAAAAAAAACTATGACAAATTTTGACTAAGGATATTTACATTGGAAACAGATACAGTATCCCGATTCATCCAAAACTGAGACTCTGTTTGGAAGCACTTGTGGTGTCCCACAGTAGAGACATCACAAAGGACGTGGTCACCTATTTCAACCTAGTGATAAGATCATACCCGTCACTGGAAGGAAGGCTCACCAGTGTCACAGACTTTCTCCAAGATCCTGAAAACCAAAAAAATAATAAGACAACTGCTTACTGTTATTGCCGAACAACTCATCATACTCCCTGAGTACAGCGAGAAAGAAGCAAATGTTGCCAACACAGAAGGAAATAGAGGAGCTCATCAACACCCTGTTCTTTTGCATAATCAAAGACTGTCCAACTATTGTCGGGAGAACAACAGACACTCTCACATTCCTTCGAGATCCAGCAAACAATGAACATTTAAGCAATTTTTTAAATAGGATCACCATTTGAGTCGCACTCCACGCGACCGTACAGTGCAGACATTGTTTACATCAAGGAAATAACATATAATCCTAATCTCAACAAAGACAGAACAGATGTCCCTGTCACCAGAAGACAGCAGATTGGCGGTATCCAGTTAATATGTCAAATGCATTTTTTTGAATGACAATAATGTCGAAAACATTTGGCCGAATTTTTTTTTCAAATGTGTTATTTTTTAATTTACATGTTTTTTTGGTTTTGTGAGTTAAAAAAAGGGTTTAAAAAGGGGGGGAGGGGGTTAGGGGAGAACCCCCCCGATTAGGAACAGAAAATAAAGAAAAAAAAGACATTCGAAATTTTTTTTTTCGGCCAAATGTTTTCGACATTATGGCATTAGAAAAAATGTCATTCAAAATACTGTAGGTAAACCCAGATTGGCATACAACGTCTTCTTTCACCTTATTGAAAACTTTCCAGAGCTAGTGGGAAGACCAGTCAATGTTGACGTACTTACATTTCTCGGAGATCCAGAAAAATGTACGCAGCTAAACATGCTCCTGCATGGTATTATAGCTCAAATCAAACCTTCCAATCTCCATCGAATCCTTAGGAGAAGATCGTGAAACTTTCCACTGAGGGACAGATCGAGGGAGCAGAGTCGAGAACTCCATTTGTTATGTGTGTTGTTATTTTTTCCCTATTTCTTCATACTGACCAGTGTCCAATATGTCCTCTGGACTGAAGCAGATTCAAGGAGTGGACTGGGAGCTCACGTACTTTGAACATGCACAGTAAACGTGACTCACCAAAGTATTATTTTAATCTATTTTTTCCATAGTCTAGCAAAGGAACTGTACCCTGAAGTAAAACACAATTGTCGCTCGCAAGAGGGGGACACTTGTGAAGTACCTGACACTTTTGACACAGAACTCGAAGACCGAAATTGGGTGGGGGAACAACAAAATTGACATTGGGTAAATGATCGAGATGGGGGCCCAGAGCAGCAACCTGGTCCTACCACAAGCAGAGAGGCACCCTCGCTTCTCTGGAAGAAAATGCTGTCACCTGACGTATAAGGGCATAATATACTTATGTATTATAATTGTCATTATCTTTCTGTCATTAACAATCAGAACTACATTCTTTATTGACGCACGAAGCAGTCCAATTTCAGTGCACCCACCTGATGATATACGCAGGAAACCCACAAAAGCACCCAGACCGTATATAGTAATTCCAGTCGCTAGAAAATCTGATGGTAGAGTAGATGAACTTGAAATTAACGTGATTAATAGTGATATACACACATTTATGGTAACAAATGAGCAGAAAAGCCGGAGACAGGGTCGGCATGAAATGAATGAAGAAAAAACACTGACAACTACACGCACACACACACACTGAATGCACACGAAACAGGCCTAGTGTCAATGACCACAGGACCACAATCGAAAGCAGCAGAGGAGATGAGACTGCCTACCATAAAAACCTTCACAGGAGATAGTGGGAGAAAACAAGAAGAATTAAGAGAAAGACCAACAGAAGCAGTCATATCAGAAACCCTTAAGAAAACAGAAGCGGCCTCAGAAAAACTCTCCGCAAGGACACAAATGTTAGTAAACTTACTATTCCCATTCATAGCCAGAGCAAGGAAACGACAAGAGGAACTGAAGAACAAAACCGCAGAGACCGTATTACCCAGCATACATGTTCTAATACAAGGGACAAGTACCAGACCTACAATACAGCCATATACCGGACCGCTGTCAGGCTGGTTGGCATGGGGACTTGCACGCAGCAGAGAAAAGATGCATTAGGACCGGGAAAGAGCTGCCAGACTCCTGTCCACTCAAATGGCGCAGATGGAGAAGCCTGCACCATGGGCCAGGATACCTGAGGATCCTCCCGCAAGAAAAAGCCATACAGAGGCGCTCAGAGATGCAGTTATAGCAAACTACAGAAAAACCTTAAGAATCAAGAGAAGCATGCATGAAGATAATAATGAACTAAACGACTACCTGGACAGCACAGCACATTTAGGAAGCAACATTTGGTACCAGCACATGAAAGAAGTTGGAAGACGAAATTCAGAAGAAGAATGCTTCGTTTGCGCACTCCTACCATACAGCATGGAGAAATCCAAGATCTTCGTAGCTGTAGAAATTGATGTCCAGACAACACACTGTCTGTCATACGTAGCAATGTGCAACACCAGAGGCCAGTTCATGGGAAGTGATGCCTCATTGATATGGGCAACTGAAACAGCTTATCCCGATGAAGATGATTATGTTCAGGACATTAAGACGAGAAACAGAGCTCATACTAGAAATCATGTGATCAGGTACGAGAAGCCTGGAGTTAAAGGAGCAGGAATAAGATGGGAAATAAACCTGAGACTAAATGTCCAAGGGAAAACTACAGCAGAGGCTGAAATTTGGAAAAACAGAGGCCAGGTGCAGATTTGGGGAACAGTGCTTTCACCAGACGGATGGGAGAAAGGAGTAGTGATCTGCCGGGCAGGGATGGTCTTCGGAGCCTGCAAGGAAGCAATTGAAAACTCACAAAGACTTTGCAAAGCACTATGGCCTAAACTTACAAAATTACTAACATGGGTCGAAGACAGAGGAGGACCCCTGCAAATAGTGCCACTAGAAAGTCCAAAATTGTGTTTCAGGAACAAGAAAATGGGAGAGAATCAGAACTGCGGACGAATTTATGAAGCCCCAGGAATGACTCATGGGACTGCAGTGATCATGGATCATTATTGGGCATGTGGACCCAAAGCATACATCAGACTGCCAAAAAACTGGGGAGGCATATGCACTCTAGTGAATGTCCACGTTCCAGCATTAGTGATCCCGAAAAGTGACCTGAATATTGATAGTTTCCCGAAAGCAGATGCTCATCTGAGGAAGAAGAGATCGGTGGAACTGATAACCCGAATGAAGAGAGAGAATGACTTCTCTGCCAAATCAGAAGAAGCATTTTATGCAATCTCATGTGAACACGGGCTGTTCAGCCTCACCTCATCAGTGTTCATGACAATTCTGATGCCAAGGTTTCAAGTTGGAACAAATACTAAATGGTTGCAGATAACCAGATGGGAGTTACTGCAAACCATCAACACGACAATAAAAGGATTCAATGCGATGAAGGAGGAGTTAAGAGCCATCCGATTGATGTCTCTCCAGAACAAATATGTACATGACATGATAACAGCTGTGGATGGAGGAGTTTGTGCAAAAATTGGAGAATCATGTTGCACATTTATACCTTCTCACGACAAAGAAAATGGAACTTTAACCAAAGCTATAGGTATGCTGAAAAACCTACAGAACCAGATGATCAATGAAACAGACAAAGTTGATGATGACAGCTGGTTTGGAGCACTGTTTTCATTGATTCCATAATGGATGGCGGATGCATTCAAGTTCCTAGGAGCCTTGCTAGTGATGATATTACTAGGATTTTGCGTTATCAAGATAATAATCTCTCAATGCCAGAAAACTGCGAAAAAAGCCATAGGGATGAAGATCATGATAGGTGTCAAACCCGGATGAAAGCCCAGAGATCTGACTGATGAAGAAATAAGAGACTTTGTGAAGGCCAGCGAGCATGCGCCAGAAGGTACAACGTTTCTTTACCCCAGGAAACGCAGAAATTATGAAGGAAAATTGATTTATTGCAGCTCAAATGGACAATGTCAGCTAATGACATGGAACAAAGACGAACATGAAAGGACAGCAGGAAGCCTGAGAGGAGTGATAAAAATATGGATTCCAAAGAGACACTTCTTCAAACCATCATGTACAAACCCAGAAGATGAAGAAGAAATGAATACAGAAGAACCAAGTAAGATGAATGCAAAAGAGGAAGCGGAAGTGGTTGATGAATCAACCAGAGGGGTGAGTGTAGAGGAGGTCCTGAGCGAGGCCTGCACTCCAGTCACCCATTTTGAAGTACCAGGAACGTTCACACCGAGATATGTGACGTATGATGAGCAAATAAACCAGCAGAGAGCCACAGTAAGGCTCTGCCCAGTGCCTATCAGAAGAATACTACCTATTGAAGCACAGATAACCAGACAACCATTGCCAGTAAAGTATCTATTGAGAAAACCCTACCAGCAAATGAAACGTAATGAAGATTGCTTAAGTACTGTCCAGGAAGAACCCAAAACGTCCTTAATGGAAGACGAATGGTGATGTCACAAGGGCCTGGACTGACGCACCCATAGAAGATATGACGACCCAATGATGACACAAAGAGACGAAATGCCCTACATAAAGATATTGCGAAACTGAAAGAAGAGAACGTTGATGAAAGACAAAGGAACTTAAACTGTAAGCAGGATGAAGATATTCAACCCGCTAACGCCTGTACATATGCTTGTAACTGCAAGAAAGCTAAGAAAAGAGTGTGGCTTGCTATGCTAAGTAGAAGAATAGAGCGGCAAGCACCATTATACACAATCTACCTCAAAACAAAGCATGTTATATAAGTGCAAGTCCACTTTACACAAAAGCAGAATTAACTCAGGTTACTAGAGGTCAAACAGGACAGGATTCGTATTCCAGCTAAAACGAGAAGAGATGGCTGAATCGAAACTCAGCAGAGGCAACGTGAGCCAGGAAGAGCCAAGGTCAGACCAATCGAAGGCGCGAACAGTAGCTTTGCGGAATCGAAACTTAAGAACAGAACAGTCTATCTCAGGAAGGCCGAGATAAGGAGGCCTAGGCAGGTGGCAAGCCGAATAAGAATTAAATGCGCAAATAGAAGGAAAACTAGGCAGATTCACGGTGTAAGCAGCACGTGACCATCCGAGCAAGAAGAGGCACAGATTCACACTTACGCCTGGCTATCACCCAGACAGAGATATCATAACCTTTCCTGACAAGAAGATACAGTTTCGAGGCCGACCACAGCCAACTAATTGACACATAGCCACTAAAGTAATGATTGATGGAAGGGAGGCCGGGTGAATCTTGGGGCATCCTGCACCTGTCTGACCATTCTGCGTGCTGCTAAGTAAAGTGGAGATTTATGCATGGGCTTGATGCCAACTCAATCACAATCGACCAAATAATCTAGGGTTCTATAGTTAGTAGAACCTATGGGACGTCATAGTTTTAGTGACGTCTACCGTAGTCATTTTTGAAGGAAGGGCTTAGACGCCCACCTGATAGTGTTTATGCAATCCCCGCACTCCGTTAGCATATACAGATATAGCACCTATATTAAAGTTACCTTTTCCAACCAATAGAATTGCATGTTAACTTTTGAGTGTTACACGTCAGATTATGACGAGTTTTGGGTATAAATGTTATTGTTTGTATGAAGTTTTTGGGAGTTGAAGCGAGACGGGCTATCGCATCACTGTTGATTTCCATGTTTCCCCATTTTTTGTACTTGTCATGAAACTGACTCCCCTTTGCCAAACCATTGAGTTGTCCTTATTGATTGGTGTTGGAGTATGAAAACCTGCACTCCCATCCATCTCAAGGTGCAGCTATCTCGTCTTAAAGTACTGCAGAGCAAACCCCGACTCTATGGGCCGGCCGGGGGTCTCTCCAGTACACGACTATCCGCTAATGGTTGGTGGGGCAATCAAATCAACTGTAATAGCTGCCTGCAGAGATAAAGAGTGGCTGCTACCTTAAGCATATCTAAAAAGCTTGGCAGAGAAGCTACAGAGGTATGTCTTGAGGTCTACAAAAGGCAAGCAGGATGGTCTGCACTTTATGGGGCAGAATTATGATATTTTTCAAGTTCCCAGGTCATGATTTAGATGAAAAGAAATTCTTTTTAAATGTTTATACTTCCACAAGAGTGTCCCTACAAGTACAATATATTTATTTAAAAAATGAGTAGATCCCTATCCAGTATGAAATCCAGCTCAGAATGTTGCAGTAGTGGCTCCGTATTAATACGAGAGCTGAGCTGAGTGTCCAAAAAGATGCACTAAGGCAACTTCGTAACTTGAAAGAAGGTCGAGATTGGAAATGGATTATCTCTGTGAAAAAATATTATAGGAACCTGATCTATTTTGTCTGACAGCATTCCCACTTTATGGAGCTCAACTAAGATAAAGGGGTTACTTGATGAGTGGGCACTATCACACTTTCTGTCTGGGTATGCCTATTAACTATCTTTGTTTCAAAACATCATGGGGCTGTGAAGAGTACTTAAATGTGATAATGTGTCCTAGGAAAAGAGCCCTTTATACGAGATTCAGGCTGGGTTTGCTCCTTTCTGCTGATGTCATGGCATTTTGATGTAAAGAAACATCTCCCCAATGTTGCTATTGTATATCAGTTGTAGAATCTCTGAATCATTTTCTGTTTTATTGCCCCTCGTTTAAAGATTTAAGGTTGAAATTTTGCATTCCCTACATTGGGCCTCATTACGTGTTCAGCAGTAACCTGCCGGTGCTACCGGTGGGTTTCCGCCATACTCGTAACACTGTTTCCGCCGCCTGATATCCCAGTGCCACCGGGACATTACAAGTCCCGGCAGCCCTGAATATCAGGCGGCGGAAAGTGTAAATTCCCAATCCCATGGAGGCCCATAGGACTCCATGGGAATGGGGACACAGAAGCACTGACACCGTTGCTTATGGTGCTGGTGATTCTGTGACAACTCCGCCTACCAGGGCCGTTGCACTCGGCAGGTCAGACTTGCCAGGCGCAACAGCCCTGGAAGGCAGAGTTGGAGTGTGGCGGTTCTGGAAAGGGGGCCGGTACGGTGCGACTAGCCCCCTTATTTCCGGTCCGCCACACTCAGAATGTGGCCCAATGTCTATAACAATGTTAACAGTGCAAGGGAAGCAATTGTGCTTTTTAAAACTTTCTCGAACCCTGATATAATTTTGGCTTTTGCAAACGATCTTGCTGCTGCATGGTCTAAACGCGATCATCAAATGAAAGTGAACACTTTTTAAATTTGAAAAATTGGTTTAATTGTTTTCACAGTTTTTCTATGTATTTCTCAGACTGAAGCCGCTAAAACAAATTATGCTGTTTTATGATGATGTATTCGATTGTGATGTTTTCTATTGCTTTTATGGATGAAATTGTATCTGAATAAAGCTTTGTTTAATTGTTTGCATACTAATGTGTGGTATGTCTACAAACTCCAGGATGATGTTTTGTGTTTTCACCCCTGATAGCGAGTCGGCACGTCGGGGAGTTAGTTATTATGCAGATTAAACTTAAGTTATGTATTTGATTGTTCCAACAATAATGTCTGGGGTAAGGAAGATAGCACTGGGAGTTGGGGCCAATGCCAGTGTGGGTGGGGAGGCACAGAGCAATTAAGCAAATGCTGTAAGTTCTGCAAAGCCAGTAGTCAGCACCAAAAGAGAACAAGAAATATCGATGCAACTATAAGCAATGTCCAAACTGAAGACATCAAATTCTGAGATTAAGATGACTAATAGTACCAGTATTGACAACCCATTGAACAATGATAAAGCAGCAACCTTGGGGGTCAAAATAACCACATAGACATGAAACATAGGGAGGCTGAACAGCCCTATTAAAGCTAGAAAGGCACAGGCATTTGCCTGGAGACACAGAGTAAATCTGCTTATACTGTAAGAAACCCACCTATGGAAAGATTCCCTCAATTTATTTGGTTGTCAATGGATGGAGTAAATACAGGTGGTTTGCAAGCTATTCCTCTCAGTCGGGGAGGGTGGCCATTCTTACACACCAGAACCTAAACTTCAAATGAGGTCAGGTTAAGATCCTGAGCGGCACTACTTGATAGTGGGTGGTTAATTGATGAATAGGAAAGTGGCTTGAATACAATGGAAGGTTTCCATGTCTTCTTATGAGGCGACTTTTATGTACTGATTTTGTGCATTTTTTTAATGTTCATAGTTAATCAGGTTCTTAAATAAGTAAACTTTGCCAATTTGTAGAATTGTTCTCTCTATTCGCATAATTGTCGCTTTTATTAAGGGATCACTATGACCTAGAATTATAAGAGATAAAATGTACAACTAAAATTAGATACATTTAGGTCTTATTAATTATGATAGTGCCCCGTAGTGCTCCAATCTGAGTATTTATGTCGTCTTTAGTCACCATTACTGAAGATGAATTAAAGGTTTTGTGTACATAAGTGTTATCTAATTGTAGAAAATAACTCTTTGAAAGGACTATTTTATTCTCTCATCGGGTCCAATTTGTCCCTTTACTGGCACTTTAACACTGAGATGTATTTTCTTTGTACTACCAGCACTTTATTTGTACTTTCGCACTATTAAGCCTTTGAACTATTGCAAAATGGAACTACAATTTTGTTTTGGGAATCATGGGGCATGCAGTGAATGACTCAGAGTGGAGACAAGACTGTTTTTATCTGTCGGTCCTTTCTTTATGTCCATCACCATGAAGAAGCTACATGGACTAGCAAAATGTCTGGGTGATGCCTTTTTAACAATAAGATGCTAAATCAATAAAATATATTTTTCGGTCAGATTATGGCCGTGTAATCCTCCTCGCAACCTACTTGACTCTGCATGATCACATGCAGGTGCCCGCCCAGCAGTGATTGTCATTGCATTTTGGTTCACATACATATATACAGACACACACAATATACCTTCAGTGCCACCTACATTTCACACCCCAGGTAACTCCTGGACGTAGCTCCTTTGTGCCACCCATATATCACAGACCTAGTAAGCCCTGGAGAGAGAAGAAAAACCTGCTGTACCACCCCACATATCACAGCAAGGGTAACTCTTGGAGAGAGCGGAAGCACCAACAAAACCTGCATAGCACAGGTCTAGTTACTGTGGTGGAAAAAAACAGTGATGGTCCCCGTGTCTTACCACAGGGAGGGCACCAAATGGAGTAATAGGTACTTCATCTGTGATACTTCTCACAGCACTGGTAACTCGTGGTAACCGAGGGACGGAGCAGCACCCTTTGTGCATCCTCATAGTAAAAGCAAAGAAAATACCACTGAGTTCTTGTGTCTTGCTTCACCCTGCAAGTGACCCTTTTGAAATACGCTCTGTTTACACCCGGAATCAACATGTTCGCTCTGTCTCTGGGGACCTGGGAAGATAAAGTCAACTGTGCCAACCTTTTGAATGGTGCCTACTTGGATTCATACTTGCCTGTAAGGTTTGGAGCAGCTTGGTCACATAGGGGCAGCAACTCTGTGGCTGCTTAGGGGATGGGTTACACTAAATTACAGAATGTATTGACATGGGACACTTAGTCTATGCGGATGCAGGCATCAGAAACCAGAATAGAAAGGACAAATCAGAGCACTCTGGGTAAAGGTACCACTGAAGAAACAGTTTCAGTATTGTGAAAATCTGCCCCATCCTTCAAGACATGGGCAATGGACATAGAAAAGAGGCAACGCTACAGATCTCCATCACTGTGTACCACTCCCAGTGTGGCCAGCTTAGAAAGGTTGTGTAGGAAGTGAGAAATAGCCACGTCTCAAAGAAAAACAAACAATTTGTGATGCATGCACCTTGCAAATTGGACACTTAACTATTCGCTTTTTATTAGCCTCTTGTATGTTTTCAAACTTTCATAAAAGCCAGCAGGGCAGCAGTATTTATTGAATGTGTAGCATGTGTGGCAGGCAGAGCCTAATCTTTTATCTTGATGTAATAGTTTCCCAGGAATTTTTAACTATGCATACATTTCTGGTTCCCAAATAAGTAACGGAGAGCACCTTTCTCACACTGTTCGATTGCATGTTAGAAAATTAGGGCCAGTACATCCTTCAAAATATGTGATGAACTGAGGTGAATGTTTTTCTTGTTTTGCAAGGGAACGTGGATAATATTCATGATCTTTTTTTGGGACAGTGGAGGCACTATGCATAGGAAACAGAGTAGTACAGGCAGAGTACACAGCACACAGACATCAACTGCATACCCTTGCAGCATGACCATTCAGATAGGCACTGTGCGACATTTGCTGCACTAACAGATAGCTATAAACCAAAGTAGTGGAAAAAAAGGAGGACAACAGAATTGGACAGCCCAGCAATGCTGATATCCTGATTGAGCATTCATAATGATATACTCATTTGGGGTCACAGAGCAGCTGGAAAACAGACACATTTAATGCAAAACAAAAGTGAAAAACAGTTAAATGTACTACCAAGAAGCATGGATACATAAAAATACTAATAATAAGTCCTTTAAATCCACAGTCAGCAAATCTCTCGCCAACTTTAACAGCTTCCATGACCATTACAAAATTCGCCACTGGTGTAATAGAGTTTTAAGTGAGATGCACTGGTTTTGCATGACTAAGCATCTGACTATTTCCACTGACTCTTGCTGGAATTTATCCTCATTAGCTCAGGTAGCAAGACATGCTTGACCTTCCAAGACCTAATAATAATTGCGATTTGAAATGCCCCATTCAAAACCATTGCAAATGTCTTTTAGCTTGTTATAAGAGAGATAAACATTAAGAACACCACTCATAAACAAAAATGGCAGAGTCTTGTTTGAGCAGATTTTTATATTAGCACTTCCAGATTTTGTACAATTTCCACCATGCATCACATGATCCTCAAGTAGGTATGCCAGCTCAACAGAAATTTAATTTGAGGCATTGCTTTGCATTGGTACATAAAAGAGCATGGCGTAGATGTTGTAAACAAGGACTTGTTCTCACTTATATAACCATACTCGCTGTAATTAACCTGCAGCAGCTTGCGCCCGTCATGCAAGCTGAATCAGCCTGCAATATCTGAAAATTCCGTTTCTACGGCCGACTCTTAACTTGAATCTCCATTGCAGCCCACGAGGTGCTGCTGCTTCCAAGATGGCCGCCCGCACGTCGCCTAAGCAAACCCGACCTGGTGCTGATGTCTGAGTCTGCCGCGGCGCGTGATTGGCTGCCTTTGCCTTCTTTAGGCCAATCCATTGCCGGCAGGCAATAAGCCGGCCTACCCCCAAAGGCACACCCACCAAGGCTGGTGCCTGTCCCGAGCCTGTCCAGAGTTGCCAGAGGCCAGGGCTAAAACCCCTGTTCGTCCACTACCGCCTCCGTATGACTTACCGATCACTGTTGTCATTACCATTTCACTGGTAAGCCTGACCAAGACTTCTTTTGTTTCACGTGTCTAAGGCTCCACCTGTCTGGTTTATGTTAATAGATTTATGCTCGCTAAGCGCTACGTAGGTTAAATGGTATTATGCACACTTGCTTCCCTATTGACGCTCTCCTCTTACACCCTGATACAACTGTGCACACTGTTATTGCTCCTTGTAATCTGCGCATGCCTGCACCTTTATGTATAGCCAATTAACTTCATACTCATGCTAAGCTCAGGAGTTTCCTGTGACCTCTTGCATATAACACCCCAATCAGGTCTAGCTTATGATTTCAGCATTCCCTGTACTAGCCAGTGCCCTTGTCTCTAGTGCCTCTACTTTTACTGTGCTGCTACTACATTGTACGCTACTATGCTGTTTTTACACTGTATGACTTGCCTGCATCGCTGATCTTTGCCAAAATTTCGCACTGTCGATTTATGCTTTGCCTATAGCCCTGCAATTAGCATACCTATGCATTACCTATAACCACAGTTACAGCAGAGCCCGTCACCTACTAAGCTCTGGAGACTATCGGCTTGTCCATCCTAGTCCCACTCTGCCCCTGGTTACTGGGTTAGCACTGCCATCTCTAAGCGATCTGAGTGTCTCCTGTCTATAGTACGTGCATTAATAATATTGCGCTGACTGCATTGCCTGCTTATTTTTACCTAGCCTGCATAGTCCTGTGTCCAACTCTATTCGGCTTAGCTTACAAACTAGAGGCTTGCCATACCAGGGACGCCTGCACACTCACCCTACTCATAGCCATCTTTTCCTTATCTAACCTCAGCCTACACCAGCCCACCACACCAACACGCCTTAAGCACCTTTTCTAAGTATGCATTTACCAGCCATCTACACAATCCTACTTAGGACTATCCTACACTTACTCACCACAATAGACATCAACATGCCCTACACTCTGCCCTTGTTGGCGTGTACGGCACGCCCCAACGGATCCAACAACCTAAAAGACTTAGCCACCAGACCTTGCTATCTCTTTGAAAGAAATCTTAAACTTAGAGCCAAACTTCCAAAAATGTCTGAACCCCCAGCCAAATCTCTACACCCCTGTTCCAATAACCTTCCCAGCAATTCTAAAAGCACCCAACTTAACACCTCTGTTCCCAAATCCACCAATACTCAAAACCCCCTGCAGCTAAACAGTCGACTTTGTCGAGACCCCATTCATCCTAAACCTATCCATAACACTGCGCCTCCACCTACTGTGAATACACTGCCCAGTATAAGAGGCGCCCTAATAAACGCCCGGTCTCTAGTGGCACACGCCACAGAAATCGCCGACCTAATTTCAGTTGAAAATATGGACTTCCTTGCTATCACGGAATCATGGCTCCATTCAGCAGCCGGCCCAGCAATCATGTTAGCAACCCCAGAGAACTACACCCTCTAAAGAATAGACCGTACCACCTCCCGAGGCGGTGGTCTAGCCATAATTGCTAAAACCAGCCTAGCCATGAGACTTGCATCTCCTCTAAAAGTAGACTCATGCGAACTCCTTACCGCCAAGCTATCTATCTCTAAAACACAAACTATATCTATCCACCTTATCTATAGACCTACAGGCCCTTTAGGCTCTTTTGAGGAAGATCTGACCAACATCCTATCGGATAACCTTAAAAGTACCTCACCCTGCATTCTTCTTAGAGACTTTAATCTTGGTTACGAAGATCCCTCTGACCCCAACGCCACCCAGATTAATGATTCCATCGAGGCACTAGGATTTACCCAAAAGGTTACAGGTACCACTCATACCAAAGGCAGAACCCTTGGCTGGGTAGCGGAACACCACTGTCAAACCTCCATCACTGCTATAACGCCTCTGCCCTGGTCCGACCACCACCTGATCGCCTTTTCTGTTAAAGCTATAGTCCCCTCTCAGGTCGCCAGCATAGCCCCTGCCATTCCCACTACAATTAAAAAGAACATTACTGCCAATAAACTCATATCTCTGATCCTTCCCACTCTAAACACTCTTCCAGCATCCACAGATCCCCATACTTTGGTCGAAGAGTACAATAAAATAATGCTTTCTGCCCTAGACACTATAGCACCTTTGAAAACTAGAAAATGTAAACAGAAAAAACATATTAACACTTGGTTCTCTCCCCACCTAAAAGCCATTAGACTAGAGAAACGGAAATGCGAACAAATATGGAGAATAGACCCTTCAGACATCAATAAAAATAACCTCACTAAACTAGCTTCCTTGTACAAAAAAGAAATCATCTCTGCCAAACAAGAATGCTACAACTTACGCATCACCCAAGCCAAATCTAATACCAAAGAACTGTTTACTATCCTCAAAGAAATGGAAACTCCTATCCAAACCCCGGATACTTGCCTAAAAGACAAAACATGGTGCACCAGCATCCAGAATGCCTTAGCTAATAAAATAACGACTCGACAGGCTAAAATTAACAACAAAAAAAGAGTCCCTTCAACCTACCTCTATATCTAACAATGTCGCCTCCAATGATAACAATATTACGGCTCCTTTACTCCCCACAATCGCACCTACTTTCACACCTACTGAACTGCCTAAACCCCTTTTTCAACTTCAAGAAAGTATCCATTCTAGAAGCTGAAAAGGTCATCTTCACTCTTAAGCCGTCCAGTTGACACGGTGACCCCTGCCCAGCGCAAATTATAAAGGATGCTGCACGAGACCTCTCGCCATTCATAACCAAGGTTATAAATGCCTCATTCTCCACAGGCACAATTCCCAACAACCTGAAACATTCTTGGGTCTTAACACTCCTAAAAAAAAGACACTCGACCCATCCATTCCTACAAATTACCGCCCTATTACAACAGTTCCGTTCCTGCTCAAAATCCTCGACAAGGTGGCATACCTACAAATCCAACAATACTTGGAAGGCCACCATCTTTTGGGAGTCCGCTAGTCAGGTTTTAGACCGCAACACGGCACGGAAACGGCATTAATTGACCTCAAGGCACAAATTGACACCATGAGAGATAACGGCAATTCTGCACTTATATTGCTGCTTGACCTCTCAGCGGCGTTTGACTTGGTCGACCATAAAACTCTCTGCCTTCACCGGGACTCAGCCACCCACTTCTGACAA
This sequence comes from Ambystoma mexicanum, assembly GCF_040938575.1. NCBI lineage: Eukaryota > Metazoa > Chordata > Amphibia > Caudata > Ambystomatidae > Ambystoma > Ambystoma mexicanum. The sequence goes on from NC_090923.1 coordinate 1,347,368,614, forward strand.
GAAGCCATAGGATGGATTCAATCCTTCTTAAATAACAGAACTATGCGTGTCTTCGCTCCTTCAGCAGCCGCGGACCCTATACCTATCTCCTGCGGTGTGCCTCAGGGTTCATGCGTTTCACCCACTTTGTACAACAGTTTCACGAAGCCCCTTTTCGACGATCTAGACGGTCTGGGTATCACCTACACTAACTATGCAGATGATACACAGATCCTCATCCCGCTGACGGGAGATTACGACAAGGATTTAGCCTTTGTGAACAGAGTGTATCTCATCATCCAGGCATGGATGGCCTCTCATGGACTATGCCTGAATTATGACTAAACAGAACTTCTGATAGTCGGTACCCCGGCTAATCTTAACAAACTGCGCCAGCGCTACGCTAACTTCATTATAGATAACAACAATATCATAGTGGCCAAGGAAGTCAAAACCCTTGGCTTCTACCTGGATTCCACTCTTAACCTCAAAAAACAAGTAAACTCCATAGCTTCGGCCACCGCTTACACTTGTAAGCTAATTAGAGCAGCTAGACCCTTCCTCACACCTAATAATTGCATTACATTAGCGAGAGCATTGGTATTATCCAAATTGGACTATTGCAACACTCTATATGTAGGGTGCAATAAATATATCACTAGCAAGATTCAGACCCTTCAAAATAACACCTTAAGAGCAGTGCTCAATATCCCCAAGAAAGCCCACATATCTGACCTCAGAAGAGCTAACAATTGGCTCTCTACTAAAGACAAAATCTTCCTCAAATCTACTTCCCTGACTCATAAATGATTACACATGGCCGCCCCACAGTACCTTACTACTAGATTCTCAAGACAATCCACTAACTGCCCCTCCAGAACAGCTACTGCTAACCTACTTCGAGTGCCTAGATTTAAACGTTCCAAGACAGCGGTTAATAGCTTCCCAGTTAAAGCTGCCCAAAATTGGAATTCTCTCCCACCCCACCTAAGGGAGGATATGTCTTACCCACGCTTTAGATCCAGTCTATTCTTTGGATTAAGGAACATGACATCTGACATTTATTATCATTACTGTATATAATTGCTCTGTACTTACTCATTGCCTGTGGCTGCTTATGTGTATGTTATTTGCCTGTACTATTTTTAATCTGTTAGACATTTTGTATTGTCAAAACATTTTGTATTGTCAACCTGCAATGTAATGTGCAGCAATGTAACCCAAGCTGAACAACCCTCTTTTTTGCATTTTGGCGCCCTAATACCTTCGGGTCTGGTGCGCAGTATAAATGAAACAAATAAACAAACAAACATGCCTCCTTATCATCTTTACCCTCAAAGGCTCAGTAACATCCCTCAGAACAAAAGCCAATCTTACCTGTGGCCAAGACCAGAAGCCCCGACAGCTCAGCTGGGATTTCCAGGTGAGTCACATTCACCACTTCTCGCTTTGTCAGCTCCTAGCAGAGGAAGATAAAACCATGAAGACATTAGCAGTTGCTCTTTTTCATTTGTAAGGAACATCAAATAGTTTGACACAATGGGCCTCATTACGAGTCTGGCAGTAACCTGCTGGTTTTTCCGGCTCGGTTACCGCTGGACTCGTATTACCATTCCGCCTCCGTGATTCCCGGAATTACCGGGGCATTACAACCCCGGTGACCCGGGAATTCCGGAGGTGGAATTTGGTAAGTCTTAGTTACTTACCTGTAACTGTATTTCTCCAGCATTGGTATCTTTCATAGATTCACATGCTTGAATATTCCCCGTCGTCAGACTGGGAATCCTCGGTGATAAATTAAATAATAATAATTTTTTTTTTAAATATATATATATATATCTATATATATATATATATACACATATATATATATATATATACACTGCCACCTAGCAGTGCATGTACATAGCCCATTATAGCCTATGAGCCACTCCATTATGTAGTCCCTCCACCTCACTTTGGTCCTTTATGGCCCCAGCCAATGAGGTGGCAGGGCTTAAGCTCCGCCCCCGGAAGCCATCTTCAGATTTTGAACCGTAGAGATTACAGTATGATGGATGCCGAGCATAGGAGCAGCCTCTCAGGGGAGGCGGGCGGGCGCATGTGAATCTATGAAAGATACCAATGCTGGAGAAATACAGTTACAGGTAAGTAACTAAGACTTCTCCAGCATTGGATCTTTCATAGATTCAGATGCTTGAATAGAATACCAAGCAGTTAAAACATGCCACCATTATGAACAGATATGCATAATTACAGAAAAACATATTTCTGATCAAACCTTTACCATGCAGCAACACAACGGTTACATATTTCGGGAAAGGTGGGAAAGGAGGCTGGTCCTACCTTATACAAAGAGATGGCGGAGCACTGCCTGTCCAACTGCAGTTTCTTTGTTGGTATCTTCAGTCAGGCAGTAGTGTTTCGCGAAAGTATGCAGAGTGCTCCACGTTGCAGCTCTGCATATGTCTTTCAAGGCCACCCCTGCGTGGAATGCTGTTGACGCCGCCTTTCCTCTGGTGGAGTGCGCAGACGGCGGTCTAGTTAAAGGGTCGCCTTTCAACTGATGACAGTGGGAGATGCAGGACGATACCCAGCGTGCCAGGCTTTGTTTGGATATATGTTGGCCCTTGGTACGGCCAGAGAAGGAAATGAATAGCCGGTTTGAGGAGCGGAACTCCTTGGTTCTTTGCAAGTAAAACTTCAACACCCTAGAAACGTCTAGAGAGTGTAATGTCCTTTCCGCTTCCGAAGCGTGATTCTGGAAGAAGGTTGGTAAAACAATGCGCTCAGTGAACGACATCTCCGAAAGTACCTTGGGGAGGAACTTAGGGTGAGGCCTTAAGATGACGCGGTCCTTCTGGAACAAGGTAAACGGAGGTTCCGAAGACAAAGCTTGTAACTCACTGATCCTTCTGGCCGATGTGATGGCTACCAGGAAGGATGTCTTCCAGGACAAGAATTTCATATCGCATCTATGTATGGGCTCGAAGGGAGGTTGCATGAGGGCTGTTAAGACGGTGTTGAGGCTCCAGTCCGGAACTGGTGTAGGTGTAGGCGGATAAGTACGCATCAGTCCTTTCAGGAAGATCTTGATCGCTGGTAAGGAAAGTAAGGCTTGCGTCTCCGCGGTTACTGTGTAGGCCGCTATGGCTGACAGATGGACCTTGATAGAGGACAGTGAGAGCCCTGATTTAGCCAGGTGCAACAAGTAAGGCAGAATTTGATCAACCGAGGCCGTGAGGGGATCGATCGCAGAGGTCTCGCACCATTTGGAAAACCTAGTCCATTTTCTGGTGTAGGTGAGTTGCGTGGACGGGGCTCTAGCGGCCCTGATGATATCCCAGCATTCTGATGGTAACTTTAGGTGCATCAGTTTACGCTGCTCAGGAACCATGCTTTGAGGGACAGGCTCCTCGGGTTGTGGTGGAGGACCTTGCGGTTCTGTTGTGTCAGTAGATATTGATGTGATTTGAGACGAATCGGGGTTTTGCAGGATAGATGTCTCAGTGTCGGGTACCAGACTTGCCGTGCCCAATCGGGTGCAATAAGAATCAAGGAACAATCCTGTTCTTTCACCCTGCGAAGTACCCTCGACATGAGGGGAATGGGTGGGAAGGCGTAGAGGAGCTTCCCCGACCAATCCACTGAGAACGCGTCTCCCAGCGATTGGTGCTCGGGGTATCTTGACGCAAATATCTTGCATTTTTTGTTGTTCCTGGTGGCAAAAAGGTCGATCTGCGGATGGCCCCATAAGGCAAATATCCGTCGGGTTTCTCTGTCGTCCAACTCCCACTCGTGTGACGCTGTGTATTCTCTGCTTAATCTGTCCGCTAGGACATTGTCCACTCCTGGAAGGTGCTCTGCCCTGATCTGTATCCCGTAGCGCAAGGCCCATGCCCATAGCTGTTGGGCTTCTTGCGACAGAATCTGAGACCTCGTGCCTCCCTGCTTGTTTTTATAGTGCATGGAGGTCGTGTTGTCTGTCTGGACTGTAAGAACTTGACCAGCTATAACCGGTAGGAAGGCTTTCAGCGCCAACCTTACGGCCCTGAGCTCCAACACGTTGATGTGGAGCTGGGACTCTTGTGCCGACCAAGATCCCTTGGTTTGGAGGTCCGCAAGATGAGCGCCCCAGCCTGATAAGGAAGCATCCGTCCGCAGCAGGAGGGTCGATGTCGGTGCTTGAAACGGCATTCCCTGTAGAAGATTCCTCGGAGCGTTCCACCATCGAAGGGCCTTGTGCAACGTCGATGGAATCTGGACAATGTCTTCCCAGCATCCGAAAGCTTGTTTCCATTGGTGGTCCAGAGCTTCCTGAACCGGCCTCATGCGAAGCCTGCAGTTCGGTATGAGGAATATGCATGATGACATCATGCCCAATAGGGATTTGTAAGAGCGTACAGATGTTGTCTCTTTCTGTAGGAAGTTCGAAGTTAAGCGTAGAATCGCTGCTATTCTCTCTGTGGATGGTCTCACTCTGGGAATGCTGGAGTCGAGCTCGGCTCCCAGGAAGAGAGCTACCTTGCTGGGAACGAGGCAGGACTTCGTCTGGTTGATGGAGAAACCTAACTCTTTTAGGAGGTTGACCGTCCTCGACACTGCCGAACGAGCCTTTGCAGCTGAACTTGCCTTTATCAGACAATCGTCCAGGTATGGAAAAACGTCCGTTCCTGCTCTCCTGAGACTTGCCGCTACCGGTGCCAGGCATTTCGTGAAAACTCTTGGCGCCGATTTTAGACCGAACGGAAGCACTTGAAACTGAAAGTGGAGCCCTCCCACTGTGAACCTGAGGAACTGCCTGTGTGCTGGATGGATCGGAATGTGGAAGTATGCATCCTCCAAGTCTAAAGTGGCCAAGAAGTCGTGCTTGTTTAACCAAGGTAGCACCCCTTGTAGAGCTACCATCTTGAAAGTTATGCGCTTGATGAACTTGTTGAGAGCCCTCAGGTCCAAGATGGGCCTCCATTGACCGTTTTTCTTTCTGACGAGGAAGAATCGGGAGTAGAAACCTTTTCCCCTCTGAGAATAGGGTACTGGTTCTACTGCTGCCTTCTGGAGCAGTTTTTTCACTTCGGACATGACCTGTCCTAGCATATGAACTCTGCGGGGAGTTGGAGGCAGGGAAGGAGGTTGGTCCAGAAATTCCAAGGTGTGACCCTTTCGGATCACCTGTAACACCCATTTGTCCGATGTAATTGACCGCCAGCGCTGGAAAAACTGGCTCACCCTTCCCCCCACCGGGGTGTGGCGAAGGGGGGGGGGAGATTGGTCGTCAGTTCTGCTTGCCTTGCGACTTCCCTTGGGCGGAGCCACGTCTGCCTCTATGGGCGTATCTGTTTGATGACTGATATTTATTGCCTTGGTACGTGCCGCCTTGTGCTTTTTGACCATAGGAGGAACGACTGTATCCCCTGAACTTGGAAGATGAACCTCTAAAGGGACGAAAAGACCGGTGGTCCTTACTTTTGTCCTTTAAAGAACTGATGGCTCTGGCTGTGTCAGTGTCTGTCTTGATTGCCTTCAAATGGTCGTCTATCTTTTTCCCAAAGAGATCTTGGCCGTCAAATGGCATGTCTAGTATCTGCGCCTGAACTTCAGGTCTAAAGTTCGTAGCCTTCATCCAGGCCTGCCTTCTGAGCACTGTGCCGTGCGCCATCTGCCTGAAGCCTGAATCGGCCACATCAACTGCTGCGTCGATCATGTGATCCGATGTTGCTTCACCATCCGCGATTATGGATTTTGCTTCCTCCTGGAGCTCCGGTGGTAATTGTTTCGCCAAGTTAGACATGCGGAGCCAAAGCTCGCGATCGAATCTTGCGGTCATGGCCAGTGCATTACCCGCTCTGATTGTAAGTGATGCAGAAGATGATACTTTCCTGCCCATGGCTTCCAATTTACGTCCGTCCTTATCCGGTGGTGCCGACAACGGTGAGGAGGGGTTGGCGAGTTTCTTTCTGGCCGCCACTGTAATAACTGAGTCCGGTTTAGTATGACCCCTTAAACAAAGCGGTGCTGAATCCGGAGCTTTATATTTCTTTTCTGGCCTGGACACCAACGCCGGAGTCGATAAGGGCGTAGGTAGGATCTTGGATCCGGAATCCCAGATGGTATCGAGGAGGGGAATTGTGGTCACTGTCCTCCTTCGTTTGTCCCTGTGCTCATAGAGCACTGATTGCCTTTCCTCCGAAGAAACCTGAATTTTAAACAGTTCTGCGGCTTTACCTATTATGGTATGGAAAGAGACGAGATCATCCGGTGGTGAGGCCTTGCCCGGCGAGTCTCTCCTCCTGGGCTTCTCGACGACGTAGTCATCCCAATCACTGGGTGCGTCTGGCTCCTGAGTAATTTCTCCTTCTTCTGGTTCCGAAAATTCACCAAAAGGATCCTCCTGCCAGTCTGATACCGAGATGGTGGACGGTACCATGGTGGGATCTACGTCCGGAGATCGCGGTCTGTGGTGACGGGACTCTTGTAGGTGAAGCACTGTGGGTGCTGCTCCTCGGTCTTCGAACAGGTGATCTCATCCGTTTTTGCGGTCTACTCCTGTAAGAAGAGCAACCCGATGTGCCTGGAATCGGGGATGACTCTCTAGGAATGGGATTAATCGGAATTTGCTTCTCCCTTTGCCGTTTGTAAAATTCTTCTACAATCCTCTGCACGGATAACATGAGCACCGGGTCATGAGGATATTCGGATTCTCCCGTGGACGGGTGCCAAGGAGGGCTGTATTGTTTCGGTAAGGGACCGATGGACTCTTCCACCACTTCCGCATCGGAGAATTCTTCCTGAAGAATTATATCCGGAAGTTCTGCCATGTGCCCCAAAGGTGAAAATTGCTGCACCAGAGGTTCAGTTACAGTATTCTTCTCAATGATATTGCTTGTAATGACAGGAGCTTCAAGAGTGAGAGGCAGTAATTCCTCTGTAACTGCCGAAATTTGCGGTGCCTCTGAAGGCGTTATGGATGATGTTATCCTCGTCGACGACTGAGATTTTCCCGTCGACGAGGGCTTCGCCGCCGACTGAGATTTTCCCGTCGACGACTGAGATTGTCCCGTCGACGAAGGCTTCGCTGTCGACTGAGATTTTCCCGTCGACGACTGAGATTTTCCCGTCGACGAGGGCTTCGTCGTCGACGACTGACATTTCCCCATCGACGAGGGCTTCGTTGACGAATGTGGAGTGTGTTCCGTGGACGACTGCGTCATGGACGAATGCTTCGTGGACGAGTGGTGTTTCTTGCTCGTCGACGATTGCTTCGCGGTCGATATGTCCGATGACGATGATCTAACTGTCGACGATGTCTTAAGCGTCGTTGTCGTCGATGCTGGTTTCGTCGACAGTATGGCCGATGACGGGCCTTTACCTTTCCCTTCATTCGTGGGCGGTTTAACCGTCGACGACTGCCCCCCCCCGTTTTTTGCAAACTCCTCCTTACCTCTGGAGGCAGATTTTGCTGACTTTTTCTGGCTTGACAGGTCAGCTGGAGGCAGAAAGGGTATCAATTCCAGCTTCCTCTTTTTGGATTTGGGAGAGGAACTCCTTTCCACTGAAGAGGCCCTTCTCTTTGAAGTTTGCCTCTCAGATGGGGTGCTGGATTGGACAGGAGCTGTTCTGACAGACTCTTCGTCCGAAGATTGATCCCTGGATTCCAGGTATGAAAGGAGTCTTCTATGCCTGTCATGAAGGGTCTTGGTGGAAAAAGTTTTACAAATCTCGCATTTTTTAATGTCATGTGGGTACAGACAATAAATGCAATGCTCGTGGGGGTCCTTGTAGTAAACCAATTTCTTCTTGCACCTCGTGCAGTCCCTGAACAGGGAAGGCTTCCTGACAGCCTGAGGTGCCTCCATTTCTGAAGAGAAGTTCACTCGACGATTTTGAGAGGAAAACAACAAGTTTTGCCACCAAGGTTAATTGGAAAGAAAGCCCCTAAGAAGGGGAACAAGATGGAATATATTTTACAAATATATTCCACACAAAAGTAGAAAGAATTTGAAAAAAGCTCAGAGAGCTTGAGGATTCCCTGTGTCTGATAGACTGCGGTGAAAAATCTGAAGATGGCTGCCGGGGGCGGAGCTTAAGCCCTGCCACCTCATTGGCTGGGGCCATAAAGGACCAAAGTGAGGTGGAGGGACTACATAATGGAGTGGCTCATAGGCTATAATGGGCTATGTACATGCACTGCTAGGTGGCAGTGTATATATATATATATATATGTGTATATATTATTTTTTTTCCCAAATATATATATGTGTATATATATATATATATATGTATATATATATATATATATTTAAAAAAAAAAATATTATTATTATTATTATTATTTAATTTATCACCGAGGATTCCCAGTCTGACGACGAGGAATATTCAAGCATCTGAATCTATGAAAGATCCAATGCTGGAGAAATCCCCATTCCCATTGAGTCCAATAGGAGTCAATGGGAATGGGGACCATGGAAACACCGGCACCATCTTGTGATGGTGCCGGTGTTTCCACGTCTGCCTGCAGGCGGGCGGTGTTAAACCTGCCAGGTCAGACCTGGCGGGAATGACACCTTCGCCTGCAGGACTCGAGATCACCCGGTATGGAAACAACGGTGGCTGCGGGTTTAACACCACCATTATTTCCATACCGGGTGACTCGTAATGAGGCCCAATGTGGTAAGTTTAGTAGGCTACCGAATATATAAACATGTCAGCCATCCACAGACACCAATATCAATTTATCTAAACCATCATAAAAGTATCATCCTTCATTTTGGTGCTCCTCAGTGAGTTCTTAAAAGGCAGTTGCCCAAACGCCATCCACATTTTCGGCATTGAATAGGACGTTATCAAGCATTCTCACAGGCGAAGGCCCGGACTAAATTGGTATGGAGAAAAAGGTATGTCCTTCACAAGACATGGCCACTATTTATGCGACTAAAGCTGCCTCCTATGACAACAGAATTAGCATGGCAAGCTCCAACACCAAGGAACTCTTCGCAATCTTGCGCGAATTAGAAAACCCTTGTACACAAACCTCCTTAGTTCAGCCTGACAAAGCGTGGTGCACCACTATTCAAACTGATCTAACTATCAAAATTAATTTACTCTGTAACAAAATAAAGACTAAGAAAGCCCTACTCACTGCCAAACCTACACACCGGTCCATCATAATACCGCCCAAGCCTAGCCCCCCCACCTCCCTCCAAAGCCGGTGCCTTTCAACCTGGGCAGTGGAGGGAGTAGTCACCCCTATGGAGGCTGCTAGGGGGGTTGGTGAGGCCCTGAGGCACTCAACCAGGTTTTACAGGCGTGTTCTCCATCCCTTTTGCAGAAACAAGGCTCAGGGATGGAGAACAGCCCGGAAACTACGTTTCCCAGCAGGCCGTCTGCAGCACGAGCCTGCCAGGGAGAAGACCCCCACGTCCATGCCCGCACAAGTGCGCTTGTGAGATCCGCGCCTGGGGAAAGGCGCTCCCAATTCTGGATGCAGGAGAGAGAGGACGTGCTACCCGTGAGCTCCTGAAGGCACGCCTATGCAGGGCTCCAGCCCGCCTGAATCTACACCCCAGGCCCCGCATACAACTAGAGATAAGTGAAAGCTTTTATTACGTGCTGCTGTTCCTTCATCAAAGAAAGGAGGTTGCGCTTTCGGGGAAACTCTAACATTTCACAGAGACTCGGACACTGGGAGACAAGGAAGGACCAATCATTTTAACCCTTGCATGAAACGCATGCCTTAACCACTCCTAGCATGTACTTTGGGGGCATTCCGCTTCGTCTGTGTTGGTGAAACTAACCGTGGAGAACGGATCGCCCAGACCCAAGCTATTAACCCTTAGTGGAGTGTTAGTTGGAGCGGAACCTAGCACTCACACGTAGTGACCTATACTTTGATTATTTCAGCGGCGAACGGAGACGAGTGGCGTCGCATTGCCACAGCATCACGAACAGACCAGGAGGACCTGGGACCGCAAGCAGAAAACAAAGCTAAGTGCATTTGCATGTTGTTTCTAATGCACAAATTCACATGAGGGAATGTGGGGTAATCTGTTTTCTCTGCATGGAGTAAATGCAGGGGGCTGCCTTGCTTGAAGGAATGTGGGGTGGGTGCTAGGGTTGAGCAGAAGCTCTGGCAGAGGTTAGGGCAGCACACAGCAGTTAAGGTACCTACAGGTTAGGAGCTCCAGGACACAGGCTCCCAGTTCAGTTACTGGAAAGGAGCTCCAGCACAAGGCTCCCACCTATAGTAGAGCATTTAGACTTTCAGCTATTAAGGGGCATTCAGTGTGAATGTGGTATGTAAGTGTGCAAGGGCGGAGTCACAGCAGTCAGGAGCCCGAGCAGGAGCCGAGGAGCATGTTTCCCTAATGTCCCCCTACCCATCCACTTCACTTCCCTAACCCTCTTTCTGGTTACCCTAAGCTCCCGCTACCTATCCATCCAACGTACCCCTAACCCTCTTTCCCAAGGAGGGTTACGGTGACCTGTGGTTGTCGTATCCCAGGTGTCAAGATCCAACGGGGAGGTAGGTGTTTGTGCTGCATCTGCGCCAGTCAAGAAAACAGAAGGCCTGACGAATCCCCCCGGCAGAGCGGTCCATAACTGGTGGGGAGACCACTCAGAACGGGGACAGGAGAAACCCAGGGGCCCACCGCTCTACAACACAGTGTACATGGTACACGTGCAGAGGAACACGGAGCAAGCCATTATAGGGCGCAACAATTATAGGTGGTAAACAGTACGGGCAGGAATCTCTAACTGGAAGCAACCTAGCAGTGCATCTAGAAACACCAAGGCAACGGATACCACGTCCTGAATGAAGCTACTGGCATCAGGGTCCATAGAAGCCCAACACAGTTCATTCCAACAATACCCACCAGGCTCAGGGAAGACCACCTCATCGCACTCAAACTACCGACAAAGCGCAAACTTCATACGCCCATCACACAGACACACAAAATGACAGGGGGTGCAAAAAACAAAAAGAAAGGCCCAATGAATGCATTTGCAGGGGTTCCCAATTCAGAACCAGGAACTACCCAAACGCAACCCCCAGAGAACTCTGCGATAGAAACACCCACGCATTACATGGCCCCATATATGGCGGCAATGGAAAAGGGGTTTGCTGCCATCAACAACAAACTGGACGACATAGGAGAAAATATAGCGTCCATACGCTCAGACATCCGGACAGTAAATGCTAGAGTATCAGAGGCAGAAGAAGGGGTAAGCACCCTAGAAGATGCATCCACCTCACAGGCCAAGGCAATAGTGGACAATCATGAAGACATTAAATCCCTTAAGGCAAAATGCGAGGATCTAGAATCCCGATCAAGACGCAATAACATACGTGTAGTCGGAATTGCAGAGTCCAAACCAAATGTCCCTATGGAACAATTTTTAGAGGAGATCCTACGCACACTGTTCCCGGATGACCAATTCTCCAGGCAGTTCCTAGAGAGGGCGCACAGGGCACTGCCCACCCCCCATAACCAGGGGTCCCCGTCAGGACAATCATAGCCCGACTACTCAACTACCGTGATCGGGACCTCATCCTTAGACTGGCAATGGAAAAGGCCCCCCCTGTCATACTACTCTAATCGAGTCCACATATACCCAGATTTCTCGACTGGGGTACAATCGGCCAGGCGCTCATTCGACACTGTGAAAAAACTGCTACGAGACAGAAAAGTAGGCTATGCAATGATGTTTCCAGCAAAACTCTGTATCCAGTATGCGGGCAGGTCCCACTTTTTCGAGACTCCAGAAGGGGCCCTGACGTATGTCAAATCGAACATCCCTTCTTCGCCCGGGAATACCTAAGGGCTACACCGCAAGTCCAGGACACGGTTATTCGGTAAAGATAACACACTGATCCCAACGGAAAGTGACATACTGAACGGACTTCGACACTCTTAAAGGTGCGACGCCAGGCGAGACGGCACTACGCGCCATCTCCAAAATTGAGAAACAACAAACGGAACGGTGCTCCCTATGGAAGCAAAAGTTGTGGTTCACACAAGGCAATACACTGTCCAGTTGGGGGGATGGTGAGGGTGGGTGGTGGGGGGCAGGCCTGTTGGCAAAGAAAAGTTGGGGAGTTCAAAGTTAAGTTATCTCAAAAACTGTCATGCGCAGTGCTCACAGTATTCTCAAGAGACGCCCTAATCAACTGGAAGAACAAAACCCACAAATTAAATGGCTGAGAGGAACAAGAATCTAGATTTGAAACTCTTGATCTGGAACATCAGAGGCCTGGCGAACCCCATTAAAGCAAGGAAAATACTAACATATGTAAATAGGCTCAAAGTAGACATCCTGCTCCTTCAAGAAACACAAGCGAACCGAAAGATAACAGAAACATTTGCGCAAAACTGGGGCCAGCTACGGTTTGCAACAAACTACTCATCGCAGGCAAGGGGTGTACTAACATTAGTGCACAAAGGCACGGGATTCCAGTTATCCAGAGTTGAGACAGACCCGGAGGGAAGATATGTCATAATATGGGGGACACTATACGGGCATGAGATGATAATAATCAACACATATGGCCCAAACACAGACTCTCCAGGATTCTACCTGCAAGTACTAGCACAAATCACACCAGTCAGCACAGCCCAAATCATATGGGGGGAGACCACAATACGATCTTGGATCCTGCAATAGACCGATCATCCACTGTACAGAGGTCCCATACAAAAGCGGCTCTAGCTATACATCAGATAATGGAAACTTTACCACTTGTAGATGCATGGAGGGAGAAGCACCCAGGACAAAAGGAATACACATTCTACTCATACGTACATGGTTCTAGCTCCCTGATAGACCTTTGGCTCTGTTCGCCCGAACTCATTCCATTCATGCAGGAATGCACAATGCTCCCACGCACCCTATCAGACCACTCTCCACTCTTGCTAGAGACACAACTGGGCGACACACAGCAAAACCCACGGTCCTGAAGGATGCTTAGAGATGACGCAATAATAGAACCGTTAAGGACCGAGATTATAGAATTCTTTGACCGGAATACATGATCCGTTAGTTCTTCGCTCACAATATGGGAAACATTCAAAGTGTGGCTGAGAGGCCACTTATTATCCAAGACAGTCGGTACACTCAGCACTATACGAAAAGATCTCAACCAAGCAGAACGGGAACTACGGAGACTAGAAATCATCTACTCGCAGACACCAGGAAAGCCCACTCTACCGCCATTGCAAGAACAAATGGCCAAATTCAAAGCCTTGTCGGAACAAGAAGTAAATTACATGGTACAACCAATAAGAGCCAGGAGGAATGGAGAAGGAAACAAAGCAGGACGCACAAAGGCCAACCTCATTAAGACCGAATATGATGTTAAACATACCACAAGTATAATGGACACGGAGGGTACTGTACATACGAATGCCCAAGTAGTAAACAAGATTTTCCTAGAGTTTAAACAAAGCTGTACACTAACACTGACCAGCTAACGGAAGAAGAGCTTAGTACCTATATGAAATCGTTTCCTATGCCCGAACTGAGCCAGACAGAAAGAGAGACACTAGACCTACCTCTAACCCCTGAGGAAATCACAAAAGCTATCAAGGAGCTACAAACTGGCAAAGCGCCGGGATCAGACGGTATTCCAGCAGACTTTTACAAACTATACATTGAGGAACTCACCCCTAATCTCATAGACGTTTGCGTAGAAGCTCTAGAAAAAGGTGAGCTCCCAACCACAATCAAAGAGGCCATAATAATAGTCCTTTTGAAACCTCACAAACCCCCACAAGACCTTAACTCATACCGCCCCCTCTCCTTGATCAATGTGGACACGAAGATATTTTGCAAAGCAATAGCTAATCGCCTACTCCTCTACATGAATAAATTAATACATCCAGACCAATCAGGTTTTATCCCCACCAGATCCATCTCTTTAAACCTCCGGAGGTTCTTCGCAATAGCCTTACAAATGGATCCGGAAGCGAAAGTAGTGGCAGTAGCCCTAGACGCTGAAAAAGCATTTGACTCTGTCTCGTGGAAATACATGTACTCTATACTCAAAAAGCTAGGCTTCGGGCAGAGATTCCAGAATTACACACAAATCCTATACAAAAACCCTAAAGCCATATATGCAGACGACACGATGTGCAAGCCCGAAACTAACCTAACACCATTAATGGAAGACATATCCAAATTTGCCAAATACTCGGGATATAAAATAAATAGCCTGAAATCTGAAATAATTCCCCTGACTCGAGCTACTAAACAATCTCCCGCCACGGCTCAATTCCGCTGGTCCCCAAACACAGCACACTATCTGGGCATAGTCATGGCAACAGATAGCCAAACATTGTACTCAAACAATTACGAGCCATATCTAATACTACTAGAGCAGAAACTTAAAGTTTGGGACAAACTCCCAATATCAATATATGGCCGGATAGCTCTGCTTAAAATGGTGGTAGTGCCAAAACTATTATATCTATTCAGCAACATACACATTTGGCCAGGCAGACAATTCTTTATTACACTACAAAAACTGGCATCCACATTTGTATGGGGAGGGGGAACAGTGAGACACCGTTGGCCCAAGATGTGCGAGAGGTACGAGACAGGAGGGTTAACAGCTCCAGATTTCCTACTGTATTATTCTACGGCACAAGCACACTTTGCAAAATACTGGACCGATTCCACGGAAAGCTATGCACATATACAAGCGGAGAAATTTGCAGCCTCCCCAATTAAATTACAATCCATGATTTCTGCCAAATGTAAAGGTCAGTGGAGAAATAGATCCACTAAACTCCACAGTAAGAGCTTGGACATGCCTGCTCCAAAGAGTCGGAAGCACCAATCCATACTGGCCCTACACATCATTATGGCATTATCCAAAACTCGCACCCACTACAGACTCGACAATACAAATAAAGTGGGATCCAAACTATGAAATGAAACTGGGAGACTTGTACCCAGAGGGGAAGTTCACCTCGCTGGGGCTGGTCCAAGAAAAGATAGGTAAAGACCTCACTAAGACGTTACAATATCACAGGCTTAAAGCAGCAATTAAAAAGAAATGGCCAGAATTCCTGAAGGAGCCGACCACACACCCGTTCCTGACTACAATAATGTTGCCAGAGGGATTCCTGGGAGGCATATCCAGATTATACAAAGCAGTACAAATACACACACCTTCCACTAATAATATAAAAGAGAAATGGGAGCGCGACCTAAAAATAAGTATATAAGACCCACAGTGCTCTAAATACTGCCATTACAGCAAATCCATCTCAATGAATTCCAATCTTAGGACTAATTCAATACAAAATCTTGAATCACTTACACATCACGCCCAACAGAATGTCCAAATTCAACACCTCCAGACAAATTCACTGTCCAAAATGCAACATCCCAGCACCTAATTCCATTCACATGTACTGGGAATGTCCACCCATTAAAAAATCCTGGGAAGAAGTAGCCAAAACTGTGAGCGAAATTCTGGACAGACACATACCGGCCACCCCACTCAAATACTTATTAGGAGATATAGGCAAGATCTCTGTCAGCCACCGAAGACTATTTGCTATATCAAATGCAGTGGCCAAGAGGAACATTCTCAAGGCTTGGAAAGCTAGAACAGCTCCAAATGTACAGGAATGGTTGAAAGATCTTATTTGGGTACTAGACTGCAAAGAAACATATATAAAGGGAATAGTGTCCTCCTGCAGACCTAAAGACATCTGGGGCCCCCTCAGACGATACCTGGACAATGATGTGGTAGAATTTGAGGAAGATTCTGAGTACACCAAGCTTGGCGACAACACCGTCTAGACAATGGGTACAAGGAGTCCTGAAATCAACGAACATTTATGCTTTAAAGTACTGTATCTTGTGTAAAATGGTCAAATATACATATTGTATACTAAGTTCACCTATGTGATGTAATGCATTTGACAGCAAAAATAAAGGTTTAAAAAACAAAAGGAGAGGGCAGATAAGCCCCAAAGTGGCAGCAGGGAGAGAGATGAAACCTGAGCCTGTTAAGGTGGAGGCGGCAGTGGGTGGAGGAATGAACATGTGGAGGAGTAGCAAGGAGCTAGAGATGAAGCAAGTGAATGGAGAGAAGGAGAAGGGACGACATGTTACTTAGGAACATGTGGCAAAGCGTTGAGAAGGCAAGAGAAATTGGGCTGGTGGGCCTGAGAACCTGCACCCTGGAAAAAGGAGTTGGATGTGAAAGGCCTAGAAATAAGCCAATGAAAACTCAGAGGTGGCCTCCTACCCTCCAGTGATTCTGGGCATTTGTGAGAGGCTCGTTCGGACTCAACATTACATCCCAAGACACAGTGCGTGATCTGCACTCTGGACCATATTACCTGGGAGAGGGTTTCCCCACTATAATAAAGGCAACTACAACCAGCACCCAGAAAGGTGGAAGATCAAGAAATCAAACATCGACTAATTACTGTGAATGACATGGCGAAGCCAGATATGAGAGACATCCTGATTTAAGCTTCTTCTTTTGGTTTTCCCATTTTAGCCCAAGCTTGTGAATTACACAAATAGATCCAGTTGAACTATACTTCTACTGGTGCGTCTTTGTGGGAGCCACTTGGCTTTCATGACACACCCCATTTCTCTTTTACTGAAACTTCTTTGACCCAGCAGAAAATGTAGGAATTTCTCTGGCGTTTTCCACAAATAAAGATAGCAATTTCCACACTTTTACATAATGTTCATTTTAATTAAGGCTCCCAATTTAATTTACACATAAACACAGCCGGACATTACTGTTTCCTGCCTATTACTATTCATGTGAAAAAATAGCAGGCCATTGGCTTTGTAAACTGACATAATAGAGAGACTAAACAAAAAAATGAATTTCTAATTGGAGTTGCTTATATGGATTCTGAGATACGGCTCAGGTAAGGAACAATAACAGGAGCAGCCATATGTTTTTAATGTGCAAAAGAGGTTTGTCTAGACGTGCAAGAACCCGGCTCCCTGTGTCCAATTGCACTCATGCAAGTGCTACCATACATTTTCGATTTGAATAAATGTGGAAAAATACTAGGTGCTACCTTTTCTTTACAGGGCAGTAAATAAAAGTGATAAATACAGATAAAATAACCAAAACATAAATATAGATTAATGCAGGCGGAATGGTATCTAAATGAACAGCATAAAATCAGGAGCCTTAATTATAATATAAGGTTTTTAATATTTGCCTTTTCTTTGTGTGAAGCAATTTTTTACAGGACCTTACCCTTGAATCACTTCTGTATTGTTTCTGTGTTTTGTACACTGCCAACAAGCTGCCTGGCAGATGTATCACCATATTTTGAGACCCTGTTTGGTACAGAACTGAACAAGCCATATCCAAATGTATAGACCACAGCCAACTGCCACCAACAGAGCGTGCATCGGGGATCAGTAGTGAGATGTTTGGATACAGGTGCAATGCCCCAAACGTGTAGTGAAGTACAAGCTGTGGAAATTCTATTAACATGAAGATTTCGTCATTTTTGATGTTAGTGTTTCTGTCATTTACCACAGAATGTCAGTCCATTTTCCAATTGGATTTAGTTTTGCCACATTCTAGAGAGCAGTAGGCTGCCAAGTAAGTGGTGGAATTATGAGCAGCAAAATATATTGTTACTGGTCTCGATTAGCATAAGAACCTCTTGCCACATTAGCCAGAGTCTAGCCAATTAGAACTAGGCCTGTTAGAGTCGTATATTTCTGCCATTCAGGGCACTATGCCGCAGATCTGAGCCTCGGTCCTTCAATTTAATTAATCCGTATTCCTGCTTCCCCCAGCAAGCGCTCAGCATACCAAGGTCCTTGGAGGAAGGGTGAGGTGTGGCACACATATTAGTTATTGTTGCAACGCTTAGCTGTTCTCGGGCGCTTTGAGTAACTGTGTTATTGATGATAGATAAGTACAAACGTTGTGAAGGACATATTTTGGTGTGAATGAAGCCTTGAGTGTAGATATTGCCAAAGAGCTAAACTAGATCCTGGTTATACTGCCCCCTAGGGAGAGTTTGGACAACAGGGTCTGCAATAGAATGGCCTGGTAGTACGAATAAATGTGAGAAATTAATTTCCAAAGACTGGAACCTTGGTCGCGCTTTTTATGAAGCCACCTGGTTCTCAAGAAATAGCCAGAAGAATGTGTGCCAGGGATAGCAACATGTTTCAAAACAGGAGTTGCAAAAGGTGTTGCAGAGTAAACTGCCACAAAGCCTGAGAACTGTCTGGATTGCCAAATTGGTTGAACTCATGGTAGAGGATATTATTGTGTCTAATTTGCTGACTTTACTGTTCACATTCAGTACATTAGTGGGTCATTTCAGTGGGACAGCACCTCAGAAGTTAAATGAATTTCTTTTGACCAATGAGGGTATGCCATTTTAGTAAATGTTACATATCTAACTTTGGCCAATCAGGATGGAGTATTTTCTGCTGACTGCACAATTAGGTCATTCGTAGGGGGCTGCACTTAGGATGGTCATGGATAATGTACAAACCAATATAGCGTACTAATCTATATTGTGTTTAGATTTCTATATGGGGAGAGCCAATAGGAAACGTGGGATTAACATGTACTTGACACTTGTAAAGTATTCAAATTGTGTGGTTTTTATCTTTAAATACTGTAACTCAATGTGGGCAGCAACATTTTCAGTTTTCAGTACTAAGGAGCTGACTGACCCTCCTGGATGTAATTTGCTTATATTAAAGCTGCTTTCTTGCAAATGGTACACTCCATTATTGCTTCCTTGGATTGATATTTCTCATCGGTTTTTGGGCCTACTGTGGAGAGAGCAGGGACTTATTACATGCTGCAGTTCCATGTCTTTAAAACAGTGTGAAAATTCTGTTCAGAGGTATATTAGTTATCAGGGCCTAGTCGTTGGTATCCTCCTCCTTTTTTCTTTTTTCTTATTCCACCTTCCCCTTTCTCCATATCTATTGTTCTTGTTCCCTACAAATAACATTAAACAATACCCCTGCACTAATGCTCTTACCCCAATGCAAAGAGATAGAAATGTTTTGCATTGCTGTAAGGACATGGAACCACTGTAAACACTGTGATTTCAGATGCACTTCTGAACATGCTCAAACTCAAAGGCAAAGACCCTCAAGTCGATATGATCTGTTGATTTCAACCTATTTAAGCGCCTTGAGGAAATACCCCAGCAGGCTCCATATCTGGCCCTAGAGAGCCTCAGCCACACCAGGTTTTCAAGATTACCACGTAGTAAGTAAAATCTTCTGTTTAGATTCACTGCATTCAAATGCACATTGTCTGAATAACCTTCAAACGTGTAATGGATTCAGCTCTCGAAGACCAGTTCTTGGAGTACTTGCCAGTTTCTTGCAGCGCATCTCCTAGATTTTGGTATATTTCTCCTTGACAAATTTGAACTGGGTAAGGCACCCTTCAATCTATTTTCACCTACAGAAGGTTCTATCAGAACAGTTACTTACAGGTACAGCCTTCTCTGGTTTAATGCAAGGCTCTGGGTATATTCCCTGCAAATGCAATGTGCTTCTAGAAGGCTCCCAATTTCGGGGGAAAAGTCTTGCCAGTCCTCGCTTTTCCAAATTAGGGTCTCTCTAAGTGGCAACCATCCACAGGAGCGACTGACCATGTTCCATCATTTCCCCTCCCAAAACAAGCTCATTTGAATCACTTGTCTGCTGGTTCCCTTTAACAAACAAGGAATTCATCACCTTCCCCCACATCTACAGAGCACCTCACAGCAGTGATTCTTTCATTGATTGCCAACATCTCTTTCTCCGCTATTTTAATGCCCCCCAAGTCACAGGCTGACAACCACACTTGAACCACGCATTTCGCACCAACTGTTTCCATGGAGCTTAACCAAGTTTTGCTCTTCCACACGCACAACAAAGGCAACACCCTAGACTTAGTCTTCATATTATCCCCCCACATTACCTGTGAAGACCCCATCCCAATTGACTGGTCTGATCATGCCGTCTTCCCATTATCAGTCACCCATTAAACTACGGCCCACACAGGTCAGGCTAAAGTCCCCTTTAACCGATGCCGCTCATTCAAAACTTTCCCAGTCAATGAGCTATAAGCAACCTTTGCAGACTTCCAAACCACAGGGAATGCCTCGTGCCTCCTAGAATTATTCAGAAATTCTGCTATGAAACAGACAGACACTCATGCCCCCAAAATGCTGCCGGGCTAAAACCAAATTATCCGCCCCATGGTACACCCCCGAGCTAGCATCTAACAAACACTCAATCAGAGTCCTAGAGAAAAGGTGGCGAAGAAACTGTAACCTCTCTGTGCCAACCATAGGATTCTGATTACGGAGGCCAAAGTTGCTTTCTACTCTACCACCAATGCCGCAAATAGGAACAAAGGCGTCTTTGAAGTAGTAAAGCATTGTACCAAATCCTCACCTGACCCCGAGGTACCAGCAACTTAGGAAAAATGTGACAGAATGAACACATTGTTATAAAAAAGTAGACACAATATGAGAGACCACTGAGTCAACCTCTCAATCTCTGAACCCCAGCATGCACACCTCCCCTCTGGACTGAGGTTTCTCGTCTCCCTCCCCCGGATCTCCAAAAAATGATTGCCTCCCTCAAACCTGCTTCTTACTCTGACAATATAATCCCAGCCTCTGTCAATTAACAATTGATGGGCCCGACGTTCAAGGCAATCCTCAGCATCATTAATGCCTCCCTCACACAAAGGTAATTCCTGGACACTCTCAAGACTGGTCTCCTACAACAGCGTTTGAAAAAACCAACCCCTGATCAGACAACCTGGCCAACTACCGGCCCATTACGAACCTCCCGTTTTTTGGCAAAACCTTGGAAAAAGTTGTTGCTACACAACTATTCGCCAAAATCGAACATCACCACCTCCTAAATTACTATCAGTCAGGGTTCGGCCCCAAGACAGCCACCAGTGGTCGATGATGCCCTCAAAATCATAGATACGGGTGACTCATGCCTCCTCGTCCTCCTTGAACTCTCGGCTGCATTCAACACAGTTGTCCAGAACATCTTTCTCTCCCTCCTTGCCAACAGGATGGGATGGGATTCTCTGGCACTGTCCTGAATTGGTTTACCTTCTACCTCTCAAGGAGACACCAGGCCGTCCAGATGAACCTTTCGCGTTCTAACAGACTCCAGTCTTCTGTCGAGTCCTCCAAGGCTCCATCCTATCACCTATTTTTTTTAACCTTGATAGGGAGCCTCTTGGCAGTTTTCTCAAAGATCCCAATATAGCCATCCACCAATACACTGATAATACTAAATAGTATGATTTGTCTCTGCGTTTACCAAGCCATCATCCAGTCCTGGATGTTGACTGCCTGTATCAAACTAAACCCATCCCATCCAAGACTGAATTCGTCCTCATCAGTCAG
This sequence comes from Ambystoma mexicanum, assembly GCF_040938575.1. Lineage (NCBI taxonomy): Eukaryota > Metazoa > Chordata > Amphibia > Caudata > Ambystomatidae > Ambystoma > Ambystoma mexicanum. Next base: position 1,347,390,000 of record NC_090923.1, read on the forward strand.
CCCGCTAAAAAACAACTTGTCCAACAATGGATCATTGATATACATTGATATACACCTAGAAGGATTTGATTGACAACTCTCCAACTCAGCCAAATCCTTAGTATTCACCATTGACAGCCGCCTGACCTTCCAGAAACACATAGTGAAGAAGGGACAAACAGCCTGGCTCTCAACCTCTACCCTTCGAAAAAGCAAACCCTTTATCCCACTGCAGGACTTCCAGACCATATTGCAAATCCTTGTAATCTTGCACAACGATAGGGGAAATGCTCTCCTAAGAGGGCTCCCAGATGCTCATTTGGATCCCCTAAAAGTTCACCACGCTCCAGCATGTCTTAGTACAAGTGCACAGTAATTTGACCAAATAACTCCATCCTACGCAAACTACATTGGCTACCCCTCAAGACCAGGATACTGTTCAAAACTGCATGCATCATCTACAAAGCAATCACGAGTAGCACACCAGCGTACCTGTCGGCTAAACTCCACATATCCGGTGGCACACACTCCTCGCGCAGCAAACAGACCAAACGGCTTGAATCACAACTCGTCCGCAAAGAGAGGACGCAGAAGCAATCCTTCTCTTGTCATGCACCCACCCTCTGGAACTCAATCCAGGTGTTGGCTCGGAATGCCCCCACAATTTTTCCAAATCTCTCAAAACATTGCTTTTTCAGCAACACCTGACTAACGAGTAATTCCAAAGGACACTCATACCGACACACAGACCTCAACTAACAGTACTATGCTACTGTTAAAAGATGCCCGCCCAAAGGCTGACTACCCACACTTTGTACAATGCTCTGCTGCTCTCGAGCTAGGTCAGCGCTTTAAACATTAAAATAAAAAAATAAATAAAAATAACAAAGACATTTTGTTTAATGTTTACCCCATACCTTTCCTGTCTCCATCAGCAAACCAAATCTGTTGGGTCACTGTGACATTTTAAACAATTTGGAAATCCTATTTTTATTTTGTCACCTTAATGCAAGATGCAAGCACATACATGCTGTAGCACCTAGAGTAAGGATGGGCTTACATTAAAAACAAGATAAGAAGGCATACATTTACAATACATAAAAGGATAGTGAGGCCATCACTTCTATCATTTTCTTTAAAGTAAAATAATGCACACACTAAAGGGAGGAACACAATATTTTAACAATAACACCAACACACAAGATCATAATACAGGGTTGAAAATTGAGATGGGCTGTGAGGTATTTAGCTCCTGCTTGTGGGCTAGAAAAGCCTGATTAACTTGACACCAAAAGTCACCAGGAGCTACCTTTGGCTCGTTGGGTCAACTGCTGCTGAACAAACAACCCCATGTAAATGTATCCCTGCGTTTGGCACAATCTATAACATAGATTAGGACACATCTGTACACCATTCAAACCATGTTGGGTCATAAATAATGGATACAATTATATGTTTGCATCTTAGTTGGGAGTTAGATTTGCAGAACGCTCCTTGTTCACCAGTGACAGCTCCTGGGCCTGTGTTAATGCTGGATACTGTGTCAAACCAGAAGAATGAGTAAGATCTGAGGTTAACATTTAAAGGGTCCTTATTTTAACTAAAAAGGAAAATGCCTATCGGTCTGCATTGGTAAGAGGGATTTCCCTGCCTACAAACTAAACTAAGGGTGCTCGTCAATTGACAAAACCAAAAAATGTACTCAGTCCAAATCCTATTCACTATCTGGCCCAGCCACTTTAGAAACAAAACATAAAAATGAGCCAGAGCCAAAGCCGAAACCTCTCAGCGCTTGCTTCGTCCGGCATATGTTAGTTGGATCTCTCCCAAACCACTGGTTGTAGCACAAATGTTCATTCTTAAGTTAAAAAAATTTATGATTTTCAAGTCTCTTTTAAAAATCCTCAGGAAAAAAATTGCAAGTCTTTACACAAAGCAAATGTCTCAAGTTCTTGAAGGGAAGGCATTATACCCTTAGTCCGATTCCACCAACATGGACCTTTTCATTCCCGTAATATTATGCCTTCTATATATTGATTGGACCCTACAGGTTCTCTTCTTGTAACAATATCTCTTATCTCTCTAGGGCTCTCCAGGCCCCCCTGGTTCTCTGGATTACTTGTTTATCTTTCTTTGTTGGACTCCACTAGATTGATTGACCCCTACAGGTTCCATTCTTGTAACAATGGGCCTCATTATCAGTGTGGCGGAAAATCAACAACGGCGCCGGTAGTGCTACCGGCGCCGTTGTTACTTCTCCACCACACTACGAGTTCAGCTCGCAGGTGCCAGACTGCACGCCTGGTCTGACCAGGCATGCATACCGGCACCCGCGAGCAGAACTCATGATTGCACCAGCACCGTTATTAACGGTGCCGGTGCAACCATGCTCCCGACCCCCATACTGCCCTATGGGGAAGAATGGGGATCGGGAGGCTGGCCATAACGGCACCCGGGAATGGGCAATTACCGGGTCCGCCAAACTAGGCATGACCCCGTTCTTGCCCATTCGCGGGTGCCGGAAAAAAAACAACTCCGCCGGCAGCCGTGCCCTTAATAAGGGCACGGCTACCGCCAGAGTTATAGCGAGGGCCAATATCCCTTATCTCTCTAGGGCTTTCCAGGCCCCTCTGGTTCTCTGGATTACTTGTTTATCTTTCTTTGTTTAACTCCACTAAATTGATTGACCCCTCTAGGTTTCCTTCTTGTAACAATATATCTTATCTCTCTAGGGCTCTCCAGGCCCCTCTGGTTCTCTGGATTACTTGTTTATCTTTCTTTGTTGGACTCCACTAGATTGATTGACCCCTACAGGTTCCATTCGTGTAACAATGGGCCTCATTATCAGTGTGGCGGAAAGGCAACAACGGTGCCGGTAGTGCTACCGGCGCCGTTGTTACTACTCCACCACACTACGAGTTCAGCTCAAAGGTGCCGGACTGCACGCCTGGTCTGACCAGGCATGCATACCGGCACCCGCGAGCAGAACTCAAGATTGCACCAGCACCGTTATTAACGGTGCCGGTGCAACCATGCTCCCGACCCCCATACTGCCCTATGGGGAAGAATGGGGATCGGGAGGCTGGCCATAACGGCACCCGGGAATGGGCAATTACCGGGTCCGCCAAACTAGGCATGACCCCGTTCTTGCCCATTCGCGGGTGCCGGAAAAAAAACAACTCCGCCGGCAGCTGTGCCCTTAATAAGGGCACGGCTACCGCCAGAGTTATAGCGAGGGCCAATATCCCTTATCTCTCTAGGGCTTTCCAGGCCCCTCTGGTTCTCTGGATTACTTGTTTATCTTTCTTTGTTTAACTCCACTAAATTGATTGACCCCTCTAGGTTTCCTTCTTGTAACAATATATCTTATCTCTCTAGGGCTCTCCAGGCCCCTCTGGTTCTCTGGATTACTTGTTTATCTTTCTTTGTTGGACTCCACTAGATTGATTGACCCCTACAGGTTCCATTCGTGTAACAATGGGCCTCATTATCAGTGTGGCGGAAAGGCAACAACGGCGCCGGTAGTGCTACCGGCGCCGTTGTTACTACTCCACCACACTACGAGTTCAGCTCAAAGGTGCCGGACTGCACGCCTGGTCTGACCAGGCATGCATACCGGCACCCGCGAGTAGAACTCATGATTGCATCAGCACCGTTATTAACGGAACCGGTGCAACCATGCTCCCGACCCCCATACTGCCCTATGGGGTAAGAATGGGGATCGAGAGGCTGGCCATAACGGCACCCGGGAATGGGCAATTACCGGGTCCGCCAAACTCGGCATGACCCCGTTCTTGCCCATTCGCGGGTGCCGGAAAAAAAACAACTCCGCCGGCAGCCGTGCCCTTAATAAGGGCACGGCTACCGCCAGAGTTATAGCGAGGGCCAATATCTCTTATCTCTCTAGGGCTCTCCGGGCCCTTCTGGTCCTCTGGATTACTTATTTCTCTCCTGCTTCATGTAATTCAATTCACCTCCCTCTACCCTGGGCAGCCCTGGTAACTTCACTGCCTTCGTGTCTGTTCCAGTGGGGTGGTGTCTGACAGTGCGTGGGTCCCAGTCCCATCAAAGCTTCAGCGTGGTCACGCCACCAAGTATGCCGGTTCTTCCACCGCTGGCTATCCAGTGTAGCGCGGCTCCGCCCCTCTAGGACATTCTCACGTCACAGGCTCTCCTCTACATAGGATTCTTCCTCCTGCATTCAAGGTGCCTCGTCCCTTTATTCTCGCTGCTGTATTTCAGGGGGCGAGTTATTTTTCATCATCTGTTGGGTTCAAGGGAATTCCGACATTACCTTGAGCCAAAGATATGGAAGTAATCTCAATAGGGTTTGAATGCCAAACAAAAGTAACACCAGTCTTTTCTATAAGCAGAGAGAGTATACTTCCTAGGGAGTTCCTTACAGGAATGGGAGTCCTTGACCCCTATAGGGCAGTCACTCCCAGTGAGGTCCCGCTTTCCCATCCTAAGGCAGGGTCTTGCTTAGCAGGCTCACCTCCCTAGCCTCACAGGTTGTGGCTCCCCCTAAGGGAGAAGTGATGAATTCCCTGAATTTGTCCCAATACCCAGAAGTTGCTTTTAGCTCCTGCTTATCCAATCTTAATTTCGATCCCTGTAATAAATAATTTGGTTGAACAGTGCTAATGTGAATTCTTAAGAAAAGCCATGAAGGAATAGTGTTGGACATAGTGCACAAAATGCAGAGTCTCTGTGTGGTTCTGATAGCCAGCAGGGCAGGCGGGTTTTCAAAATTCTGGGCACAATATAAGCCCTATACCCCCTCAGTGATAGGCACAATAACCTTGCTCGGAGCAGCAGACGGAGTCCCTTGAATCAATCGGAAGGCATAGCAAATGTGACACATCAATCCGGATTGATAGAAAGCGGCTCATAGTCCTGCAGAACAATAGCGTATGACAGCCATTTTGGACTTGATCTGTGAACTCATGAGGAACCAGCCTAGATCAGGCAGAGTCGAGTATGGTGCAAAATGAAACAGACATGCCTCAGCATCACTGCGACTAGGATTTCTACTAGCTGGAGCCTCTTGATTTGTCCATTTGCTACCTTCGCTTACAAGGCATATTACATTAGAAGTATGGACACATGATTCAAGTTCTTGAGGTAACAATAGCATGTGCAATCGATGGAGAGCCAGGAAGCAAGAAATCCTTGCCTTGAATTGAGTTGAATTTAGGAAACAATCAAAAGGTAACCATAGAGGGCAGACCTGCAATTTGATAACACTTTGAAGTGGATGGAGCAGGAAAAAAAAATAATAGCATTCAAATAGTTTTGTGCAGGAAAATGGTCACCAGGATTTACCTTCTCGATTCGTTTTCTTTCTTCTTCTGCCACTCTGCGAGCCTCAGCCTTAATCTAAAATCAAAAAAAGGAACTAGAGGTTAGAAAGCAAACAGTAGGCAAGCGCATACTCTAATCATGTTGTGCTCCCCCATCTGAAACACACAACTCACACAAATTACCACGGAAAACTGCAGCTGACACATAATTTACCCAAGAGATAGCCCTGTATCTACTTAAAGACAACCGAGAGCCAATCCACCTTACCATCCTCAGCTCACAACCAGCCCATACTCAACCTACACCAGGGTTAACCCACAACAAACTCACTATGAGATTGCAGCTAACTTACAACAAAGCTACACAAACCCTCAGTAAATGCATGCATCCATCCAACCCATATTTGACCCACAACCGGGTCACATTGAACCTATAGCAGGCCCAGCCATTCTAACCATGGCAACCTAAATACCATACAAAGACAACGCGCAGACAGACCCTGTCACAAACCACCCATACATTTTCTAGTCAACCATTGCCAAAATCAAAGTAGCCATAAATGTTTGGGCCTATTGTCACCAACTTGTGACTGATTTTCACTAAAGGGCAATAGAAAAAAACGGTTGAAAATTGACAAAAGACAATATTCTTACTATTTTTACAGATGTTTAACACTAAAAAGTAAACAACCAAATACTTCCGTGGGATACATGCTTGTATTCCTGCCTCTTCTTTGAATACATCGATTTACTGTGGCAAATATTTGATTATGCGTACTGCCATTACCATATTGATACAGGACAGAGCACAATCCCTTGCTGATTCATTTAAAGGGTAGTCCTCAAATCTTACAGAATAAGTCAACTGAAAATGTGTGCATAAAATAAAGTGTTCTATGTTTTTGGTTTACAAATAGAAATTTCCATTTAAAATAATGTGTTTAACTGTGTATGTGTTTCACATGCCATTTGAAAATCAGATGCCAAAAAGCCTCCCCCGTTTTTAGACCCCCAAGTTGGACAGGCAGGGCAAATTTAATGACATGGTCAAAAATAAGATGTCAAGGGTGCAGTGAACTAAAACTTGGTTGTAGACCCGCCTCAGTGGAAGAAATTCCACAGACAGGGCATTTAACCCATGCTCGTTGTCAGTAGAGGGGCTCCCACACTCCTTTGTAATTTTGTAAAACTTGGGGTATCACCCTAAGTAACCCAGGGTAATCCAGACGTGGACCCCTGGCTCACTGTGCTTAGAGAGGCTCAGCTTCCCCTCACTGAGAAGGCCCAACAAGGCCAAAACACGTGTCTGGAGTTGCTGATCGTACTCTTGTTCAGAGGAGAAGTGACTAGCATTTCAATGCTGGGCTGCCCTTATGGGTGGGACCGCACTAATATGCAAATGGGTATTTCTCCTCTGTGAAGGGTGCATTGAGCTAAAACGTGTTTGTAGACCCTCCTGAGAGGAAGGAATTCCATAAAACAGGGTATTTGACCCATGTTCGTTCTCAGTAGAGGGTCTCCCACACTCCATTGTAATTTCCAAAATAACAGTGTTGATGTATGGCACCCCAACTGGTAAACTGTGCTTTGCTCTAATGCTGCTGAAGTGGGACAGCTCATAGTGTGCCAAATAAGTCAAGTCTGACTCAGGAAGAATCTGCATATTAAGCTTGCCCTTGCGTCACATGTCAGGATGAAAGGTCATACAAACCCTTTGGACTGATTGGTTAATTGTTCATAATTGAAATCATTTACATGTGTACAAATAGCAGTGATCGCAACTGGGATGTTGTCTCAAAACTGAGAGATGACTTTGAAGTTCAGGGTAACCAAGCTCTGGTAATAACAGTTTCTACTGAGCGTATTGTGGCCTGAGGAGGAGTAATTGACTACTGTATGTCTTTGATGCCATATCAGTAGAGATGCTGCTTTCCTAGTGTCAGTAAGGGTTTTGCTATGAGTGAATTATTATTTTCTGCATTGTGAAATGTTCATTAAAAGGCCTCTACAAACCATTTCAGTGAAATAGGCGGCAGATAGCCCGCCACATCGATGAGTCAGTCTTTCTCATTTCATGAATCTGTCCACTGACACACTGCATGGACTGGATTGTAAATCGCATGTTCTCGTTCGTCAGCCATTGTTACATTGATCCCCCTCTCAGTGCTACTGATGTCCCAACTACTGTAACCACCAGAATTGTGTGGTCTTTGCCTAGTGCCTTTGGTGCAAGGAGCGGGTGTTCAAACTCCGGTGGTTTTATCTGACGAATCCCTATGCTATTAATAATAAACCAATGGCATATTTTTTACCCTTTAATCCAAGCCTATTCTGGATATAAACGTGTAAAACAAATGAAAATCGTTTGATATTTATTGAAGATTGAGTTGTATTAGATCCTGCGGACCCTCTAGATTAGTAGTAGTGGTAGTCAATTATATAGCGCCTTTTCCCATTTGCATGGCCTCAACGAGCTTGTGGTGGGAACACCATTGTTTCAGTACCGTGTCTAGGTCTGAATCCTGATTGCCTCAGTCCTAGTAAGTTCTTGGATTCTAGGTGATGTTGTAGTGGCAAATTTGCAGCACGGTCAAGTATTTTTAACAGAAAAGGGACCGTTGTGATCGGTTTGTAGTAAGATGGGTTGTTAGGGTCTAGTGAAGGTTTTTTTAGTAGCGGGAGTACCCACGCATCCTTCAGATTGTTAGGTACTATGCTGGATTCGAAAGAGGCATTAATGACTCTGGTGATAAAAGGGGCTAGTTCCTTGACAGCTTCCTTCACAGGAAAAGCAGGACAAGCGTCTACTTTGCAATTTGACGGTTTGAGTTTCAGTATAATGGTTTCTACCTCTTTAATAGATAATGGTGAGAAATTGAATTGAGGTTGTTCATTATTGTTAGTAGGGTGTGAATTAGTGATAGGGTTGCATTGGAGATGAGCGATTTCTTCATTTCTATTTTATTTTGGAGCATGGTAATTTTGTCCTGGAGTGCATTCTGTATGTTAGTACACCATTGGGTGTCTTTAATGCACGTGTCAGGAGGTGGGACAGGAGATTCTAACTCCTTCAAGATGTTAAAGAGTTCCTTTGTGTTGGATTCAGCTTTGTAGATACGGTCATTATAGTTGTCTTTTTTGGCTTGTAATATGACTATTTTGTAGTTGAAAGAGGCTGCAGTAAAGTTGGCCTTATTAGATAGGGTTGGGGTATTTTTTCAAGATGACTCTGCATATCTTTTAATTTTCCTGAGAGATTTAAGGTGTGGGGTGTACCAAGTATTTAAGTGGGTACGTGGTTTAGATTTACGTAGTTTCATGGGTGCTAGTGTGTTGATTGCTTTAAGAATAGTGTGATTGTAAATATCGACTAGAAATGTAGGGTCTGAGGTGGTCGTGGTAGGGTTGGAGAAAGGCTTTTACAAAGGGATGAGTTTGTCTAATGTTAAATTGCGTTTGTTCCTGGTCATAGTAGATGGTGCATGTGTTTGGGTGGTAGGTGAGGCGGTTTCTTTGATATTAAATAGAATGAGGTGATGGTCGGTCCAAGAGCATGGAGTATTGGAAAGGGTATCGATATTGCAGTTCAGCTCAGCTATCCAGTAAAGGATTCTACCTTTATTATGGGTAGGTTCAGAAATACACTGAGAGAATCCTAGTTCTGTCATGGTATCTCTAAGGGCAGCTGCTTTCTGGTCATTTGGATCATGTAAGCCTACATTGAAATCACCAAGGATAATGACTTGGGATTTATTCTTGGTGTTGGTGGAGAGCAAGTGTGAGATATTGTTGTCAAAATTGGTGGCGGGACCTGGTGGGCTATACACGAGAAGGATGGTGATAGTCGCTGTGGGTGATGTTAGTAGTTTGACGGATAAGATTTCTCCCGAGGGCAATAGAGGATTGTTGATCTTTCTCAGACCTAGTGAGGTCTTATGAATGAATGCAATGCCTCCTCCTTTGGAGATATTAACATCTCTATCTTCACGGATGATTGAGTAATTGTCTGGGATGGCAAGTGCTAATGAGGGGCCAGATGCTGTATGCAGCCAGGTCTCCGTGATGGCGAGGAAGTCCAGGTCATGTGATGTAATAAGATCAGCAATGTCTAAGGCATGCGCCTGAAGTGATCTAGAATTAATAAGGGCTTCTTTTATAGGAGGAATGCTAAGGTTTTGTTTGCTGTTTGTTAATTTGAGACTGAGTTCAGAAGCAGGTGAGGCTATAGAATAGATTTGGCTATAGAATAGATTTAGCTATGGTGATTGATGTACTGGTGTTCTGTGTGTAAGTGGAGAGTGGTTGTGTGAGTCTCGAGCTAAGTCTATGGTTTCTTTGGTGTGTCATGTAGGGCTGAGTAGGAAATACAGAGAGCGTAGATGGATGATGAGGTGGGTTGTAGGAGGATCCAGGGGGATCAATGGCGTTTGTGATACCTGTGGGGTCGGAGGTAGTATGTGTAGGAGTTGTGTTATTGAGGGGTAAGGTTTTGATCAAGTACCGGGCTATCGGTTTTCTGTTGGATCCTAATAGTGTTATCATTTGCGGGTGCACAGGTGCAGTATCTAGAGCGGGTGGTAAAGAGCGTGATGGAGTTATGAAGGTAGATGGTGGTAGATTAGGTGACATAGATAGGCTAATGGTAGGCGCATTGTGGTCGATGGAGGGTTTCATGGGGTGGAGATTACCCTGGATACAGTGCGGACAGTGAATAGTAGGCTCAGATAGGCCAGGCCGCAAGCAATGGTAATAAAAACTAAGTGTTGTGCCTTCATGGCTATGATGGCTTCCCAGGTTGCCAAGGTTTATAGGACAACACAATTGTAGCGCAATACAAGTAGGTCACACTGGATCAATCAGGATTCAGACCGAGACACAGTACTGAAACCACCCTTATTGACCTCAAAACCCAAATCCAGTCGTTGAAAGACAAAGGTAACCTGGCTTTGTTTCTTTTACTAGACTTATCTGCAGTCTTCGATTTGGTGAATCACAAAATTCTATGTAAACACCTCTCTACAGCTGTCCACTTTTCAGAACAAGCCAATGCATGGATTGAATCCTTCCTCAATAACAGATCTATGAGGGTCTTTGTACCTTCTGCCTCTGCTTCACCTACTCCCGTCACTTGTGGGGTGCCCCAAGATTCTTGTGTGTCTCCTACTCTCTACAATGTATTCACCAAACCACTTTTTGATGAGCTTGACCATCTGGGCGTCACTTACACCAACTACGCTGACGACACCCAGATACTCCTCCCCATCACTGGTGATCATACTGTGGATAGTAGGACACTCAACAACATCTACCTTATCATACAAGCTTGGATGGCGAAGCATGGGCTCTGTCTTAACGACGATAAGACAGAGCTGCTCCTCCTGGGCTCCCCTGCTAAACTGAACAACTTGGATGCACTATTTTCCTCATTCAACATTGACGGCAACATAATGAAAGTAGCCAATGTGGTGAAAACTTTAGCAATTTACCTAGATTCTGCATTAACACTAATCAGACAAACCAACGCTATGGCCTCCTCAGCCGCCTACACTTGTACGCTTATTACAGCCTGCCGCCTGTACCTATCCCCAGCCAATTGCATTACAATAGCCAGAGCCCTAGTCCTCTCTAAGCTGGATTATTGTAATGCACTATACCTGGGTACTTCCAAACAGAACCTTAATAAAATGCAAGTTCTGCAAAATAACGCCATTCGGGCAGCTCTAAACATTCCAAGGAATTCCCACATATCGGAAACGAGACATTCACTAAAATGGCTCAACATCAATCAAAGAATAACCTACAAAACACTCTCCCTCACTCACAAATGTCTCTCCAACCAAGCCCCCTACTACCTACCATTTCCCGCCACACATCCATACGCCCTATCAGATCAGCCATGAGGCAGTGTGTCAAGATTCCTCGCTTCAGGCAACAACGAGAAGGTGGGGTGCGCTTCCTGTCCTTGCTGCCAAAACATGTAATGCCCTCCCTCTGACCTTAAGAGACGAACAATCCTACCACCCATTCCGGAAAAAGACTAAAGTTTGGCTTCACGGGCAAGAATCCAGACCCACCGCTTAACGATGTACTAAACTTGCTGTTTATTCTTTGTATAGATGTCCATCCTGCACATTTGTATAGATGTCCACCCTGGTCCTTAGGATGGTTTTGTTATGTATATCTGGAAACTGCATTGACCTTGTCATATTGCTGTATAGCTGTAAATTCTGTCGCATTGCTGCATATTCGTAAATCCTGTAAATTGCTTTTTCTTGTTTCGTCATAAACTGTCTGTATTTTAGCAACATGTAAGATTAGCACCCAGCTGCCTAAGGGCTTGGAGCGCTCTATTAATAAATAAACTAAACTAAACTAAACCCTTGGGACCGTAGTCCAGGTATGTGAAAATTGTCAGAAAAGGCTTAGAATACGTGTGTGCAATTGGCCAAGATTAGGAATTAGGTGAGCTGGCCAGGCTCCAGTAAGCAACCCAAGAGGTCATGCACGTGGCTGGGTGCCGAGGGAGGTCATGACAGAGCGCTAGTGCAAGAGACTCGATATGTGACCAGCTAGACTGAATATGGTCCTAGGTTGTCGCTGTATTCTAATAGCAGAGGTGTTGAGGCAAGTACGGTGTAAGGAGGCAAATTTGTCATAGTCATAGTTGCATTCTAAAGTGTGTGGATGGATAGCCGTGTCTGCGGCAGATGTCCACCGAAGTGGTGCGTTTATATGTACCTTAAGCTCAGATGGAGCTTATCTTTCATCTCCCTGTGTAATCAGATCGTCTGTGTGAAAAGACAAGCGACTCTGATAGGCTCTTCTAGGCACTGAAGACAGGCTAACCTCAAGGTCTTCTAGCAGATAGACCAGCTTACCTTAGTAAATCTTCTAGGTGTGACAGACAGGTAACCTTAAGACCATAGGATTCTCTGAACACAATAGACAGGTTACCCTTATAGTCTTACTATACATTTTCTAACTTCCATAATAGGCTACCATCAGGTGTCTTCTAAGCGCAACATCTACGATACCTGCATATATCTTTATGTGCTAAAATGGCTAACTTATAGATCTTCTTAAGTGCAATGGATAGGTTACCATCATATATCTTTGAGCGCAATGGACAGCCTAACATTTTAAAGTGCAGCACACTGCCCACCCTCAAGTCTGTCTAACCTTCACAGATCATAGTGCCTGTCGAAGGAAGACGATTTTACTGTGGGGATTCCTTGTGGCCACTTCAACTATTGTAGGGGTTTGAAATACAGACCCGACCTAAGTAGACGCATTTAATTGCTCAAACCGACAGTAATTTTGGGACATCATCTTTGCCTCAATCTTGACCCATGTCTCTCAAGAGTGCTGCATGCTACCATAGAAACCACACCTAACAAAAAAGCCAGTTATAACTTACACGCTTTCAAATGTTCCACTGGATCACCACTAAAAACAACCCATGCAAGTAGAAAATCAAGAACAAGGATACAGTGGCTGCAGTGACCAATAATTAAATAACCAATCACTGGTTCAGATAGGCATTCACCATTTATAGTTTGGTACAGCTTTTTCTTTTTCAGCAAGCTTTACTGCTGGTAATAACCTATGACAGCCAGCTCACTCTGATGCCTTCTTTATGGTAGTAGGGACAGATGAACAATGCCAGATAAATCTTACAACAGTGAGGTCCCTGTAGGCCTTCTCCAGCTTCACTACAAGGAATTAGGTCTGGGTGCCTCTCCTGCTCTAAGGTTTGTGGAGATCTGGAAATCTCAGACAGGCATTGGGGATGATTCCAGGACCTTTGTGAACAAATCAGATTGCCCAATCTAAATTAGAGATTACAGGAAGTATAAATGGGAGTGAGTCAATGAGAAACCCTACATCTAAGATTTAGGCCAGGTATTGGCATAAACATATCCGTCGCTTCAAGGGGTGGTAGATGTGGAGGGTTGCACTGAGAGAATGAGGCTAGAGAGCAAATTAAGACATGGTGAAAGTGAAAAAGCGAATGCAGCATAGTTTTGCAGAACTATTATTCAAAGGATGAAGTGCATTAAGCTTGGTATTCAAATAGGTTTGATTGTTAAATACACATTCTGTAGAGAGCTGCAACTCAGAGGTTGCTTGCCCGTCTGACTTAGCACTTGATCCTTCCACAGTCAACTAAATTGTGTGCCACTGATTTGGATATAATAAAAACCAATTAGGACATCGAAGTCATTATTGACCTCCTCTCAGCCAATCAGAATGTTTGGAATGCAATCGATAACTACTGATATTGACTGCATTCTAGACATTCCGACTTGACAAGCAGCCAAAGAAACAACAGAAAGCATGTCTATGCATTCAAGAAACCACAATACAATTTTCCAGCAAGGTTTCTTCTGTGAACATGACAGTCCAACATAATTTGATACAAAAAAGCGAAAGCTAAAATGGCAAAATGGTTCCACTGTTGTAAAGAAACACAGTTCACTTTAAAAATGCTAAATCTCTTCCCGTTCAAACAAGTATGTAATTAAATGCTTAACTTACAACGACAACCTAGTTATTTAAATACTACAAAATGAAACTAGATTTAATTTACTAACACGTTTTGTGTTATTTACCTATTAATAAACTAACATGTTTTGCGTCAACACCACAACTGCAAAACCTTTGTTTCTACTAGCACTATGTGCTAATAGCCTTGTAGAGCTAGGGATGGGCCATTATTGCGTGGGATAAGGACACTTTCCCAACTTGGGTCATTATCCTGCGACAATAACCCTTCCCTCGGTCTATAAGGCTATATTATTAAGAGCACCAACAGACAATTCAGTGTGTGGAATACACTATAAACAGAGGTCTACAACCTTTAGATCTCCAGATGTTTTAAACTACAACTCCCTTCATCCCTCGTCAGAATAATCAATTGTAGGGGATAATGGGAGTCGTAGTCCCTTGGTTGCAGACCCATGCACTATACAAATGGTCAAAAGCCCTTACATGGTGAATGATAAAAAAATGGCCATCAAAAATTCCTGAACTCCAAAACAGCAGTGGTAACAGTTGTAACGTGCTCATTATATTATGAAATTAGAAACTTGAAGCCTTGAGATTGCAATCATGCATGGAGTCGGGAGAAATTAGTTGTTAGACTGGAGTGAGGAACAGGGAGTATAGCACTGTAAGAGTCAAGTAAGAAAAAAGTGTCCTTGACTTGGAGTAGTTGGCAATAAGAAGGGTAGAATCGGGAGAATGCAGTAAGATGTCAGCTGACTGCCAGAGTGAATCATGCAAACAGTCTGGTAGAGTACGGAATGCAGTGGTGTGTGGAGTGGTGTGGTATGTGGGGAGCTTAGAGTGTGGTGACCAGTTGTTTAATCTAGAATAGTGTTGTGGAATGTGCAGTGTGTGGTAAATTAGTGGGATGTCACTGAATGCATTGTAAGGTGGAGTATTGGTGCAGTGAAAAGTATAGTGTGGTGGAGTACCGATTGTGGACCAAGAGCTGTGCTTAGAGTGTTGTAGGGTGACAGAGATTGGCATGAAATAGAGTGCCGTGGAATGAGATGGGAGTGTAGAGGGAGAATGAGTGCTGATGCTTGAGGTGGAGTGTCCAGCATGGTGGTGTGTAGACATTAGTGAAGTGTGATGGAGTATGCTAGGGTGTGGAGTGTGAAGAGGTATGGTTGTTAGAACGGGGTGTATTTGAGCAGAGCGGGGCATATCCTTGATAAGGCTACTTATTCACCTCATGGGCAGTGTATCCTTTATTCACATATGGAGGCGCTGCCATGGCTTACACCCATGGCTAACCTGCAACTGGTGTAACCTGGAAGAATGGAATGCACCAGGCACATATGGTTGGCTTCTAAACCCTGTGTGCCCTTCTGCTCCATTTGAAAAATCCCATCATGCAAAGCGAAGGCGCAGTACAAAAATAATTTCTACCACTTTAACAAGGGTATTAACTATTTTTTGTACTGCAGATCAAATATAAAGGAAAGGCTTTTTAATAGCCAGTTTCAGCGTTTCAGATCCGGCATGCAGTGAATCAGAGCCTGCTATTAATAATATGACAAGAGTGAATTAACGTTATTATTATTTTTGTTGAAAACAAGCACTGGTGGAGTGCAACATTCACCCTTAAACTTAGTGGCCTCTTAGCACAGTGCATTGCATAAAGGTGTGGTAGAGTAGAACGTTTGTAAACAGGGGAGACTCACCCACCATAGCGTTGTCTGTTGAAACAAGGGATAGAGGATAGATTGTCAGTGAAAGAGGGGTGGTTTCTGGCTGGAGATTAATGCTTGCATTTAAGGTTGAATATTGATGGACCCAGGGTGTTGAAGGCAAGAAACCTGAATGAAATGTGTTTGGTGACTGGTAATCAAATGGGAATGAAAGCGCCAACAAAAATGAGCAACTTTTTCTGAGACCAAGTAGAAAAGAGGCTGCACTATTCTGGAATCTTTAATGCCTAAAGATGAAGAAAGATGGCCACAATCCAATCTGAATGAGATAAGAACATTCAAGGCAGTACCTATGTGAATATATCTGTATCTGTGTTTGGAAGCGGTGGGAAGAGACTGCTGATGTGCTGCTTGTATTTTGTGGTCTAAAGTAGATAAAAGAAAGAGCACACGTGTTGAACACTATTAACAGGTTTACCTGATGTGGCAAATCGTGTACGTGCTGTTTGGCTCTTAACTGTGGCACGTTCCCCAGTTTTGTTATTAATCAAGTACTATCGTTAGGAATTTGCAAGGTGATTTTTGTTCAAATTCTTGTAGGATTTTGACCTTACATTCAATTGTATTGGACAGAATTTGCATGCACAGCACTCTACCCATTGAATTTATCTTGATATTGTTGTCATTCTAATCAGTTGATGACATTGTTGCCAACAAGTGTCGAGGGGGATATGTGTGGGTTGTCTGTGGTGAGTTTTTTGATACAGGGTTTTATGTCGGGATTGTGCCTGGCGGTATGGCGGGTCTGAGGAAGTATTCCATTTTGGGAGGGTTGAGTTTGAGGAAGTGGCATAGATGGTGCTGGTGGAGAGGGAAAAATTACTTACCGGTAATGTTCTTTCTACAGATTCTTTTCCCACAGACTCCTCATCTTGATAGATTGCCCCCTCAGCATCAGCTGCTTGGGACATTTTAAAAGGGTACTTATTGAGGCTTTATGACTTCTCCTCGACTCTTTCATGCCTTGACCACATCACTCCTTGATGGTATGCCAGTGATCATACTTATTGCATGCACTATACCCCCATACCTCAGATCCAAACCTTCTTCCTCCCATGCTCAGCAGCAAAGGGAATCAGTTCCCTTACAGAGAAATACAAACAATCTAAGTAGAGGTATAAATCCTGTTTTCTTCTTACTCATTTATATATTCTTTGATGAGAAAAAATTGTACAAAAATCTCTTATAAAGGATAGGCTTATATGCGTGAATAACATTTTTACTACTCATTTGCAAGAGGCATTAGGAAGCTTTAAGAGTGGGTAAAGCAGGGAGGGCAATGAGGAATCTGTAGGGGAATAATCCATAGAAAGAACATTACCAGTAAGTAATTTTTCCTTCAATGGATTGCATTCTCCCACAGATTCCTCACCTTGAAAAACTGCCACAACTAGTAATCAACACTAGGAGGCAGACTGAAACCTTTAAACTAAACAAACATTGTAATACTACCCTGCCAAAGTGAGCATCTCTGCCCAGGGAAAAGTCAAGACTGTAATGTTTAGAGAAAGTATGCAAAGAAGCCCATGTGGCAGTTTGGCTAATATCTCTAACCATTACACCCCCCTGCAAAGCTCACAAGGCAAGCACTCCATTGGTAGAGTGTGCCCGAAGGAACCTCCTTTCCTGCCCTCTCATAACATTTCGAGATGCATAGAACAATCCAGCACGAGATCGTCTGTTTAGTCACCACTCGACCCAGCCTCGATTGCGAGAAAGCGATAAACAGTTAGTTATCCTGCCGAAAAGGAGCTGTCCTGGTCAGATGGAAACATAACGCCCTATTAGAGTACAGCCTATGGAGTCTTTCCTTTTGCTTGGAAGCATGAGGTGGCGGCAAGAAGACAGGAACCTCCACACTGTGGGAAATATGATACTCTGACACACCTTTTGGAAGACACTTGGGTCTAAATTTAAAGGACGCCTTCGCCGTAAAGAATATTAGAAATAGTGGCTTACACGAAAGGCTAGTTTACATGATGGCCACTAAGATTGCTGTTTTTAGGGTAAGAAATCTGAAGGACAACAAATGTAATAGCTCAAAAGGAGCTGCCATTAGGAAAGAGAGAGCCAGATTAAGGCCCCAAGCCAGAACAATGAAAGGTGGCCGGAGACTCTTCCTCCAACCAGAGAAGCATGAGGGGAGAATTTAAAGAGGTTTTGAGGACAATGCTGCTGCCGGCACTGAAGAAGTCTGGCTTTTCACTGCCTCCTGAACATTCCGGAGAGTAAGAACCTCTTCTGCCCTTGCTTGGTCTGGGGCTACTGTGTCATTCTTACAAAGGTGGTGTAGCATCGAAAACCTCTGCCCTTGGAACTGAATGAAAAGGATTGGCATTTGTAAGGCTGCTGAACTGCAACTCCCAGCGATTTCGCCGTTAGTCTTGATTCCCTAACCCACTCCAGGGACTTGTTGGCCCTTGGAGTTAAGAAGTGGTCACTATTGAAGGCCATGTCAATGAGCTTTGTCTGCACCTCAGGTGAAAGTCCGAAGCCCGAAGATATGACGCTCTCCGAACGACTGTCAATGTCCCCATCAACCTCCCTTCGCCTCTTTCCCAGGTGGCCTGTGCTGTGCTTTATACTGTCAATAGCTTTATGAAGGTGGGGTTTTTCAACAGCCATATGAGGGGTGTTTTCACTTCTTCCTTCTGCTTGTCTTCCCAAATAAGGGGTAGCTATGTACAAAAGTCCAAATCATCTCTTTTCCCCTCCACTTGGATTTCGGTAAATGTTTATTGCTATATGACTTTTTCCCATCTATCTCAGCCCGGGTGGGCAAGAGTGCAGAGCGGTGCAGCCATCTTCTTAAGGGATTGAATACGGCATCGAAGCACATGGATTGCCGTCATGTGCTTTGGGGAACTCCATAGTTCACACCAGCATATGGCATAGATTACAATATGGCTCTGAAACTACACAATAGGAAGCCTTCCGTCCCGACATAGAATGACTAATCCCCCTCATTATCATAAGTGGGTTTAGACTTTATTAAAGACACAGAGGCAAGCATTGCTCCTCCCTTGCCCTTGATGGCAGCAACTTTGTTTTCCATCTCTTTGGTTGTGTTGTGTGGGCAAAGGAGACACATTATAGATGTGGTGCCATAGAATAACATAGGCCATGAGAAGGATTCCATTCCATGTTGACAGCTTGGGTAATAGACTTATCTCAATATGATGACAGTGATTGGCAGTGCTTTTCCCATTACTCTAAGAAGTTCATTTCTTCTCCCTATAGCCTCAGGAATATTTTGGACGTCTATCCAATGTATTTTCCCTCCCAGGCATACATTCTAATCACTGGCATTGCAATGACTGCAACGCATACAGCGTTTCAGCAACATATTTGATGTTCTTGTGTCATCAGTCTGCACTGTTTTGAGGTGCCTTATGACAACAAAAGAAACCAAGTTATCATTGGTAAAGGGAAGATTGACAGGAATGGCATAGTGACATGTGACTAAGAAAGGTTGTGGACCGGTTTGCAGATGTCTTTGGGATTAATTTAAAGGAGGTTTTTCGCTTGATCGTCAGGGTGATAAAGCCATAGCCATAAGTGGTTGCACCCATCTGGGGGTTCTTTTGTGGATGAATGCTGTGATTATTTTATCACTGTCGAGAAACGATAAAGGGGAACCAGGCTTGGACTGGCCTATAGGGCAATAGGCCCACGGGAGAATCAAAAACAAAAAATGTTGGTGTGGGCCAGTTCTTTTGGTCCAATTGGGCCACTTTTTTGGCCAATGTGGGCCAGTTTGATGAGTTACTTCACCATGCGGCTAGTAGTTTTAACCAGTGTTGCTAAATAAATATTCTTTAAAATGCACATTTTGCATCACATTTTACCCAAAAACTCCCCCTTTGGAACAATTCAAACAATTCCGCAAAAGGAATGAATAGCCATTTGCAATTGAGGCCCACTTTTTCATTGGTGGCCAAGACAATGTTATGGCCCAGTCCAACCCTGAGGGCAACGTCCGTAATGCTCATTATCCTTGCAAACATTATCCTCTTTCTGGGTTTTAGCAGCTGGTTTAAATTCCTTCCATCCAACAATGCTGGACATTGTTAGGCCCAGCCTTTTACAACACTGGGTTTGTCTGGATGCATTTGTTTCAGCATTAGTGGAATTTTCAACCCTATGCCCAAGTGGGTATACAATTTAAAGAAGTTCATTCCCTACGGACGTCCCTTTGCATACTCCCTTTGGGTCCTTATGAGACTTTTAAAGTTGCATGGCAATGGTTCTTCATTTCTCTAAAGGGATATAAGGCCTCTTAGCGTTTTCCTTTGGGTTTCCAGTTTCAGCCATTTGTCCTGGTGCTCAAGCATCCCTCACCTAGAGATGTGGAACTTCCCTTATGTCCATAACTTCAGAGTTTGCTGTTTACCCTAGTCTTCCACAATTCAGTGTTCTTATTTTTCTCTTAAATTATTTTTATTAAGATCTGTAATGAATAAATACAGAATATAATAATCAGCAGTTGACAACAATTATAAGACTTGCCAATGAAATAATCCAAGATAAATATGTAAGTTTAGTCAACAGGTAAAAGGCATCAGTATAGTGTATCAAGGTTACAATAAATGCAAAAATTCACTAAAATTTCATTTGCACACACTTCACTGTTCTACAATAAATACTGCTTACTTTCCTCCCTTTCAAAGTTCTCCATGGTCTATTAATATATTTGAGGCTCAGAAGGATTAGAGTGCCAATTGTACATCCCAAACACTCTATTTGTTCTCTTCACTCAGGTACCAATGGCTGACGGGGTGCAACTGATTTCAAATGCTCCTCTTTGAGCTGCATTTTGGCACTTGTCTTCTGGGTCCTGTTGCGGCATATTCAAGTTGTATGTTGGCATGTATATGACATGTTCAAGCTGTTGTGAGCGCTAAAGAGGAAGAAGGACCCCATTACAAGAACTTTTAAGTGTGTTCTGGCGTCAGGACCCTAGACCATTAGAAACTCCATTTCAGAGTCTTTGGTGAATCTGTTGATGCTACACATGAAAACGGTCAATAACATTTATTTTTTCCTTGCTACTGGACGAGTGGATAAACCAGTTCATGCATTACACCGGACTTCGTGTCTTTAATAGAATATAAACCCCTACTCAGGGTAGTGATCGCTTGGAAGCCTCTTGGCAGGGCTGCACTGCACGTGTGTGCCACCTGCCTCACACTTGGGACTGTCCAGTTAGGAATGGACAGCTTTGGAAGGGTGACCCTTCCCCCACGTCCTATGATCCATCGCCTGTGACATTGGGCAGACACTATATTCTGAACGCGTCTGTTCTATAAAACTGCATCATTTGGCGTCTTAAACACACCATTCATTGATATAAACATAAATCGTTCGGTCTTAAAAAATTACTACAATGTAAACGCGCACTAGTCCTGCACCTCCCTAGACGTATTTTGCGTGCACCAATGCCTTTGTGGACCTGGGTCTCATGCGTATCACGGCTGAGATAACGTTACTTACGCCCACCGCTTCATCGGCGTCATCCAGCGCAAACCGCACGCACTTCATGCTGTTCTCCAAAGGCGCAGCAAGTGGGCTGGGTACGGAGCTGCACTGAGTGCCTTGGCTGTTCCGGCCGCGTGTGTGTGTGGCACAACTGTCAAAGGTTAACCCTCCCGTGAAAAGTTTTTAAATCTTGGAGGCCTGAAGTCAACAACGCTGAGGAATCTGTTTGCGTTGTTCCACTGTGGCACCCGCAGGGCGTTTCTCCACACACACGCCCTTCACCTTGCCACCTGCCAAGTCATTTAATTACCATCCTCTCCAGCACCTGCAGGGTTGCAGACTCTTATTTGCATGGTTCCAAAGTACTGGTGGCTGTGCCTACAATACCAAACGCTGGGCTGCCTGTTTTTATTCTTTGTTTTATGAACCCCGAATGCCCAGTTCAAATCACGGGGTGATTTTTTAGTGTGAACTTGCACAAAAAGCGACAGTAGGCACTTCAGAGTTGAGGAGAGGAGACTTTTTTTTATTTTATTTTATTTTGTTTGCTTGTTAAGCGCTTATACAATAAGAAATACAGTTTTAACGCGACAACAGGCAGGGAGGGAGCGAAGGTGGGAAATACATTACAACTCAATATTTAAGAGCAGAGGGCGGAAAAGGGAGAAAAGCAGAGGGGAAGAGGGCGGGAGACGAACCTACTATGCCTTGTGAGTATTCAGAACATGCAACTTCAGAAAAGCAAGAGGGAAGAGGGGGTAAGTGCTGGGGGGTCCAAGCTCGTGGGTGAGCCATAGACGAAGTGCTAGGAATGTTGAATGCTACACGGCCTGGGCCGCGGGAGGTGTAAGTTCGAGTCTCCAGAGCGGAGGGTGTGCAGATGCAAAGTGCTGTGGATAGGCAGGAGCTGGGAAGAATTGGTGTGGGAGGTCAAGGCCCCGAGGATGCATAAGGGCCAAGGACATGATTCAGCAACTGTGGGATTAGCAGAGAAGGAGGAGGAAAAGAGGAACGTCTTAAGGAGCTGCCGGAATTTGAGAGGATCCTGCTCAAGGCGCATGGGCAGGGGGAGGCTATTCCAAAGGAGGGAGCCCGCAGAGGAAAGTGAGCAACCCCCTGCCCTCTGTTTAGCAAAACGCATTACACACAAAGAGTTGGTGCCAGAGGAGCGAAGTGGTCTAGATTGAGAGTGTTTAGTGAGATAAAGTTGACGATAGAGTAGTCCTCGGGCCCAGACCGCCTTGTGGTTGATGCAGCAGGATTTGAATGTAATCCGTGCAGCAACCGGGAGCCAGTGAATACTTTGTTTTAACTACCCCTCTCGATAGCCATCAGGAACTTTGAAAGCAGAGGGCCCTCTTGCATTGACCCCGAAGTGTGCCTACTTAGTGCCTCAAACTCGCGGTACATTCAGTGCACATCAACTCCTGTTTAACCTACCAGCCAACACCAAACAACCTCGAAGACTAGCCATCCAACAAAAAGAAGCTAAATCTGAACACCAGAGGCAGACGCAAAGCCGAGGTGGCCACCTAAAAACCAGAGGGCCCCCTCAACACATGTAACTGACTGCCTAGGCAGGCTTAGCGTTTAGGACCGCATGCACCAGTGGACAAACTGGACTTCAATGGTTCCCTTCTTGTGCCCTGTGGTAGCTTGCCCAACTTCTCGCCCACTGACTTCAAAGGGAATTAAACCAGGATTTTTTTTAAAGCAGTCTGTGACATTTTGTTCTCAGATGGTGAGTCTTTGGAAGCTGTGACAAGGCCCTGGCTACTGTAGAAAGTGCTCCTCCAGCAGGCCGCCAGTTCTGCAAATCATTTTTTCACCGTTTTCAGCAATGCACTTCTAATGCACAGTATCTTTTCTAGTGGCTACAATATACACCACAAGTAGTGTTCGAGGTGCTCTTTTCTCTGAGAAATCTGAGCTTCTGTTCTGTGTTAAAGATGTTTCATTGATGTGCAAATCTTGTAAACATTATACATACCACCAAGATTCATGAAACATTATACATACCAACAAGATGCATACCGCTGTGAAATTCTTACTACAAGCATGTGGCTTTGTCACAAAGACGTTTCTGGGGTTTGTCTGAAATTAGTGAGACCTACAGGACAGTTTACAGAGATCCTACGTTGTCCCATGTCGAGTATGAAATGAAAAACCATTTGTTTCTTTTAGGCGCACATCAAAATGCATTTGTGCCACATTAAGTAATTGCCGACAGGGTGACACTTCTGTGTGCAACAGATTTCTTTCTGCCACCTGTTACTTTTAACAGCTGTGATTGACATTAAGGATGAGGACTCTTTGCTTAACTCTAAAAGCTGAAGCTAAAAAAAAACAGTAGTTTTGCTTCTGTAAGCTGGTCATACACGATTAGGGGTTAGTTCTTTAAATGATGTTGACCCAAATATTTCAATGCTTCACGCAATTGGTTGAGCTATCAAAACTCTAGTGGTATTGTAAGACATTAGAGGGGAACACTCTCTTTCTTTTTCTATGTTCAATTATCAATAAATGTGTGAAATATTATGCACGTTAAAATATGCATTCTTAATGGTCTTACAATAGGCCAGAGGGATATGGGACCCTCACCTCTCCTACATTTCCCACTTTCTTTCCTCTTCCAGCAATGGAGCTGATTCCGTCAGCCACTGCCGGGCAGAACGTTTGGAATATACTCGAGTGGACAACATTACAAATACAAAGTTGGATAACATTTGTCAACATTAATTTTTTCGACTAAGAGAGTTAATTAAAGGTGTTTCATGACAGGCTCCTTATGACACAGAAAAGATAAACAACATTCTTTGCATTTTATGCTTTTGAACGCTGCAGATAACATGTTCATATTTTATTTATCTTTATTTGTTTACAGTTCAAAAGAACTTTAACAGGCCAAAAGTACATGTTGAGTATGTAGATGTACTACATATCTTGGTCTCATTAAATCAATCCGATCAAAATAGTGCACATTAACCGTTCATAAATTAATCTAATTTATACCGAACAAAACCAATACCTTTCCATGTGCAATCAATAATTCTTTAGAACACATGAAATCACTCAAAACATTAAAACACTTAAGAATTATCTTGTTGCATAAAATGTTAAAAAGACTTTTCCCAACTTAAAATCGTCTCTAAAATTATTAATCAGACCTCCACTCTCAATTTCACAGCTTTCACAGCTTAACATATCTTACATTTCCCAAAATGTTTCCACAGATTGCCAAACCCAGTAAAGTGCCATGTGCATTTCATTCGATTCCAAATATAAACAATAGGTTTAGAAGGACTCTTATTTAATAGAGTCAAAGTTGTGCACTCTTTTCCTGACAGACACATGTGTACAGATCCGAGCACCCTGCACTTAGTCATGAAATGCTTTACAGTTTCCATATGATCAGGTGATTTATATATCCGACATGTCCTCATCTCCCTTGGAATTCCCAGTTGTGGGCCTCTGATTGCCAATAACGTAGTTGATTGATTCTTAGTCTCAACATAAAGTTGACTACAACGGGGCTTGGGCTTAGGAGAAGGTATGTTTGTGGTTTCATATAACAGTGTATGACCTGGGATACAGCATTACAATTACGGAGACTGGACAAATAGGTGTCATTTTTGGTCCCATACATTTGCCTTTTTGAAAAGGGAAACCTTGACTAGAAAAAAATTGGACCAAGCGTCTGGCCGGGGTGTCCAATTTATGGCACGAAAAAAGTCTAAGTTTAAGGTTTCAAAACTCTTTCCACAAGCACTCACTTCACATTCGTAATTTTTCCCCAGCTCGTTTAATAGAGGACATACTGGGGTCATTTTAGACTTCCCATGAAGTGCCCCTCTCTTCTTGAGCAGCTGAGTACTTAACGACACAATGCCTAATTCGAGTCTTAAGTACTCATAGATGTTGAAACTGCTAGATTTAAGGCCAGCGCCAAAACCTACCCTCCAAGTGATCAAGCCAACCAAGGTCCCTGATAGTTAAGGCTTCAAGCCCATACAAAACCATGGGGCTGTAAGACTGCTTATAGAGTATTAGGATTCCCTGTGGTCTTGGTGGCAACATTCTGGAATAGATGCGTCAACTTGTGCGCTTTCCTTGTTTTGGTCTCGATAATACCTGAATTATGATTCTCATTACTCAGTTCGTGCCCCAGATAGATGTAATTTTCCACATAATCGATCTTGCCCAGTTTGGTTGCCATAGCCATCTTATGCACCTTTTTACCTGTTAAGAACATGCTTTTTATTTTAGTGGTGTTTACCATGAGTTTGTTTTCATGTGCATAATCGCATAACTCGTTTAGCATATTTTTCATGCCGCTCAGCCTGTGGTCAAACATCACTAAATCATCGGCGTACAGCATGCGCCCAATGTGTTCTCTCCCTATTTTACGAGGGCAATCGGACTTCACCAGAAGGCAAGCTGGAACTTCAGTTAGGTAGAGATTACATAGCAGAGGAGCCAATACGCATCCTTGCTTGACTCTCCTGCAAATGCCTATCAGCCCTGACATGCCCCCATCATTGTCCAAACGTACTCTAACTAGGGAGTTGTTATGCTGGAGCTGAATTGCAAACACTAGCCATTCTGGGCATCCGTTTGCGTGTAGCTTTTGCCACAATTTCTCACAATCCACCCGATCTAATGCAGCTTTGTCCACAAAGGTTACGTATAAAGAAGGGCTATTTTTACCGACGGTCCTCTTGGACAACATGCCCAGCAAATTTATGCTGTGGGTCGTTGCAGAGCCGGGTCGAAAACCTGTCTGATATTTGTAAAGTACTCCAGAAGTCTTGGCCCAGCTCTGCAATTCCTTTAAGAGAAACGTTCCAAACTACTTTCCTGTTACATCTAACATTGACAACAGCCTGTAGATGTCCGGGACGTTTCTGTCCCCTTTCTTATTAATGGGGACCAACACAGACTGCTGCCAAGATGCCGGTATTTGATGCGCCACACACATTTTCTTAAACAATACAAGGAGGATTGCTGCACAAACCTCTGGAGAGTTCTTGGACAGCCCATTCGGATTGGTGCTCAAGACCTTTTTAATTTCACTATGGCCTCGACCATTAATTCATATGAAATCTTCACAGGCCACTCTTGCGCGTGGTTAGGATCAAATAAAGCAGTGAAGCGCGGGAGGGGTGGGTCTGTGTCTTTCCCTGTTTTTAAGAAGGTCTCCCTGGTTTCTCTTTTTATTCTATTTACAATAGTCTTGGCCCTGTAGCCTTTGGCTTGCGATAACATTTGTCATATGGAATGCATTTTCTTAGATCTTAGAGCCCAAAAATGTGCTGCCACTGAGCGTTCTTGATAGAGAAACCGAAGCACCTAAGCCAGTTTCGATATCTGTTTTTCTCCCTTTTTACCAGTATAAGTTTCTTCTGTAAAGTTGACTTCGAGTGCTTGATACCCCTAATTGTTCCCCGTAATTTACGCTTGTCTTCATGGATGACAATGTCGAAATTCTTCGAGTGCTCTTTCTTCGAGATCCCAAGCGAATGCCCATAATAGAGCCGTTCCCTTCAGCCAACCTCTTCAGCCAGCCCTCAAATTCCTCTGGGGTTAAATCTACCAGAAATTCCATGTCATGGTTATTAGCACAAAGTACAGCTTGTTAGACTCTGGCGATGTACTGATGACCAAGAGATGCGGTTGATGGCATACTTTCGGATGTCCATGATTTAATCGAAAATATTTTGCCTAATGGAGAAGTGAGCAAATCTATTTTACTGAAAAACGAAATTAACTTTTTACTTTTTAAACTTATTTTTTTTATAATGTGGGGGAGACCCCTTGCTGCCCCCCTTACCACTCCCTACCCTAACATATACCCTTACCCCACACCCTCAAAACCCACCTATTATGCACTATACATATACCCCATTACCTACCATTTTCGGTCAAATGAATTCGGTCACTTCTCCTTAGGTAAAATTGCATTTGATTAAATGTATGGTATCGCATAATTTCGATCGAGACCCCCATTTATCTTAGGCAAGCTTTATGTTATTTGAATATTTGTTGACAGCGACAGCACCACATGGTCACTATTTACTCCAGAAATCACTTTGAATTCAAGGATGCACTTCAGGGCGTTGTCGTTACCAAAAAGGTAGTCTAGTGTAGCCTTGGACTAGCCATTACACCATGTAAACTGTCCTGGAACGTCACCCTTGGCTCTACCATTTATTAGACACATCTCCCAGTCATTCATAAAAGCCAGCCATCGCTTTCCTTTGAAGTTACATTTGGTCTGTAGCATGACACTTCTACTTAAAATATTGTTGTACACTGCACACTTTGTATAATCAAGGCACCTGGCGTTTAAGTCGCCACCTACAAAAATGGCACCTTTCCCCCCACCTTCTTCCCACTTTGAGAGTATGTCCTCTATAGGTTCATAAATAGCTTCTACATTTCCAGTTTCAGGAAGCACATATACATTAACGATAAGCAGTTTGTCATACGTTTTTGCTTTCTCAATTTGTACTTCAACTTCCATCACATTCTCGTTTGCTGTTCACAGAGACAACATTTTTGAACTGTAAGCATTTGCAACGCCAATAATGAGCCCCCATAGGGCTTACCCCGTGGGCCTTTGGTTGCTATTACCTTGTAGCTGAAACCCATCGGCCACAATCACCGAAGTCAGCCAAGTCTCCTGAAGCATAAAAATATATTTTATGAGCATTTCAAGAGAACCAGACAGACCCAACAGATTTGTGTGGCTTCTGGCATTCCAGAACGTATTCTCAATACTTCACTTAGTTTCAATACCCTGCGTGCATAAGTGTCAGGCTCGTCGTCAGAAAATGCCTCCCCCGACACCTCACCTGTGTTGGTGGAGCTAGTGGTAGTCTTGCGCCTTCGTCGGTAATCCTTCTTTTCATGAAGATATGGTCTATCCCAGGAGTTCACCACCGTGAGTACTTCTGGGACAAGTAGTCCGGTGGCGAATCTGCCGGAATAGCCGATAGGGGAAAAAGCCGATCAGGCACAAAAAAAAAAACAATGATGTTTGTGGTGGTTGGAAAAGGTGAACTCCGGACGGAAACTTCCAGTAAAGGTAAGACTGAAGACTCGGAAGCAGATCCACTAAAGACAAGGAGAATATTCTGCCGAATGGAACCAAGGCATTAGGAACTAAATCGATGGAACAGTCTTCCAGGCGATGAGGAGGTAACTCTAATATTTCCTTGTTAGCAAACACTGACTGAAAGTCCTTCATCTCCGGAGGTGAACAATGTATAGTGCGAGAGGAGACACTAGCCATGGTAGTGACCCTTTGATGACTCGGCTCGGGCAAGCAATGCTGTTTACAGAATGGAGACTGAACGTCAAGCACATTGTTGGACCAATTGATCAAAGGGTTGTGCTTCCGTAACCACGAAATTCCTAGGATGATGGGGAAATGCACCGCTCTGATAATGTCGAAAGTAAGATTTTCAGAATGTTGCATGATGTTAACCTGTAGCGAGGTAGTGGTGTGTGTAATTGGTCCGGAACTAAGAGGAGTGCCGTCCACACCCTCCACTTTCTGATCTTCCTTCTTCTCCAAACGCTGGATACCAACTTGTCGTCCCATATGGTATCCATAAAATTACCAGTGGCACCACAATCAATCAAGGCTAAAGAGTCAACTTGTCTGTCATTGAGCTGAATCTGTAAGGCCACAACCATGAGACGCGTGTCTTCCTTCTTCTCAGGACTAGTTACTGTAACTGAAACAAAGGGACTCTTTAACGAACCTCGGATACCTGTCCCTTCTAGGACCGAGGCTGTTCGTTTCCCGGCCGTCTCGGGGGAACATCCGGACAATCCCTAAGTATGTGATTAGAGGAACCACAGTAAAGACAAAGACCTCCATCTCTTCTTCTCTTGCATTCCTCTGGAGTTAGTGGTGCTCTTGTAGTGCCAATCTGTGTTGGCTCATCTTTAGGAGGCTTAGATCCGGAGGAAGCCGAAAATGAAAAGGAGGCCTTTCCTTTCTTTCTTTCCGATTTTCTTTCCCCTATATGAAAGTCAATCTGTAAGACTGGCCGTTCAAAAGTCTGTTTCATCAAAGTAAGAAAGGCGTTGTAATCCTGTAAAACAGGATAATTCCGTGTCACGAATGGTGTGGCCCATGCCAAGGCATTGCCAGAAAGGTTTGACACCAAAAAGCTGACTCAAACATGTACGGAAGAATAGGTTTGAGGGCGAAAGGTGAAGTGAATGGAGCATGCTTCCAAGAATTCCTTCAATGTCTTGGGTGCCCCGTCATATTTGGCAACAGAAAGAGGCATAGGCGGTAATTTAGGTGGGGGGGTCTCCCTCACAGTTGCCTGTTGACGGACATTGTTGAATTCAGTTTTGAGATTATGCATCTCAAGAGTCAAATGTTGGACAGCTGCTACCACCTCTTGTAATTGTTCCAATGTGGCCATGCTGATGGTGGGAGGTTCTGGGCGTTTCAAACTGTCAGGCTCGTCGTCAGAAAATGCCTCCCCCAACTCCTCACCTGTGTCGGCGGAGCTAGTGGTAGTCTTGCGCCTTCGTCGGTAATCCTTCTTTTCAAGAAGATATGGTCTACACCGGGAGTTCGCCACTGTGAGTACTTCAGGGACAAGTAGTCCGGTGGCGAATCTGCCAGAATAGCCGATAGGGGAAAAAGCCGATCAGGCACAAAAATCCCCTGATGATGTTTGTGGTGGTTGGAAAAGGTGAACTCCGGACGGAAACTTCCAGTAAAGGTGAGACTGAAGACTCGGAAGCAGATCCGATGAGAGGAACTCGGAAGAAGGATCTGGTAAGCAATGGAATGGAGGAGCAACAATACGACACTGAATACCTCAGCAGGGTAAGTAGGACCCAAACAGGAACAAATGCTGGTCCAGGAGAGCATGGGCAAACAAACAGAGACACCTGGGTAAGTAAGAAAATGGGAGAAAAACTCTGGAAATGAGAGAGAGGGGAAAGAGAAAACCAGGGGAAGAGGAGAGGCGGAAACCGCCGAGCGAAGAAAAAGGGAACAGGAGAAAAACACGCCGGGAAGAAAAAACGGTGCGAGGAGAGAGACGGAATGGGGCTAGAAAACCAGAAGGGGAAATACCGGCAAGATACCGAAGGACAAACAAACAAAGACAATGAAAACGAAAAGCAGGATAGAAGGGCTCACCTGAGCGAAGAGGAAATTACAGGCAGCGTAAAACCCAAAGCACAGAGCGAAAGGGGTTGAAACACGCCGAACGCCAGTTCCGACTGAATAAAACTCGGACCGGCGGCGGCCATGTTGAAAAACAACTAGACCGCAGGTTACATTCAGAAAGGAACGTGGTGTCTCAATAATGGCGCCCAAAGCACCATCTGTTCCACATTCGCCAGGTGCGGCGAATCGTGAGAATAAGAGACCCTTCAACCAGGTCCAATCCTTTTCGTTGTCATTACTGTTTACCAAGGGGACTTTTTTTACCAGTGAGTTTCTCTTTCCTGTCATTAGTAACACGAACTAGGCATTTATCATAGCACCCCTTATGTGTTTCCTTTACAACTTCTTTATCTAGCGTATAACCTTATGAGATCGTATTAGCTGTGCAATTTCTGGCAAGGTAAAGTGTATACGCGAAGTGTTGCCACCAACACTTATCAAAGGGTTTCACAACTCGAAATCAAAGCAGTTCTACACTCTCAGAAAGGGAATTCTGTGAAGAATTTGAATTAACTTGCTGCGGTTAATCCTCCTTTTTGTTTTGATACATCATTCTGTGTCTATTTTAAACCTTTTTGGATCTTGAGGCAATTGGGCCTCTGAGGCTATGTTTGGTATTTCCTTTGAGTTCATGGCTAGTTGAATCTGAGTTACATGTTTTCTCTCCACTGCCTCTACGACGTCAGCACCAGAAGGCTTGCCTGTGTCTCTCAGCAGTGGTTCGCATGTAGAACCAGATTCGTCGTATAATATGTCCTTGATAAAGTCAGTTCTCTTATCTTTCAATAGCCAGCTGGTTAGATTCCCCGGTGCCCTTTGTGTCCTGTTCTTCAGTCTTCATTCCCTTCTTCTCGTTCTCCATGTCTTGAGGTGAGTCTCTGAGATTATAGTAGAGTTTAATGGCTCGCTCAGTCTGGAACTATCAAGGAGTGATAAAGCCACGTATTTATTTACCTTTTCCGGCTTCCTTAGGCCATTCAGCCATTGTTTTGCCATTCTGTGCTATTTATGGGTTTGAAAAATCATTGATTCTTATAATGATTCCGGACAACCAGGTTGCACTGTTTGTTCTAAAATTAGTTTCTCTGTTGCCAAACATATGGAGCCAGCTGTGACTTTTCCCTGGTTGGTTTCACCTGCAGACTTATTTTTAAGTTGTTCTAACACTGAGTGAACTATGGTGCTCTGTAGATTTAATTATTGTAGTATTGTGCCACATAGCTTAAGTAAGATCTAAACCGGAAACTTTAACGGATCATTGCCATCCACGTTTCCCGTTGAGCTATGGTCAATTAAGTTAGAGTTTATAGTTTTAGATGCTTCAAAACACTCTAGGCCACCGGACAGCAGGTATAGCTCAGGAGTGGTCGACAATCTTGACAGGTGTACGGCAACAGACAGTGGACACATTGAGGGTTTGGTAGAGCCACGGTCTAGCATAATAACTTGTTGAAGTTCAGGAGAGTCAACGTCCGTTGGCACTTTAGACTGGAGAAACCCCGACTGTAATGTCTTGTGCATAGTGTAGCACAAATCTAGCTAGGGGTTTTTGTCTATGCTACCAAATCTGTGCACATGTGGTCTGGGCTTTCTTTCGTTATTTGGTCCTCCTGCATAAACCCTTCTGGGGCTTTCTCTTCTATGTTTTGCCCAGCCTCTCAATGAAAGAATGCTGTAATCGGTCCTTGAGTGTGTGAGAAACCTGAAGGTGTCCCACCAGCTAGTCCCCAGAGATCTGTCATCCGGTGGCCAGGACACAGCCATCACTATTGGATCCTGTTCCTAGGGGTGGACCAGTGCAGGAGGATCATCTGGATGAGGGGTCTTCTGGGAGTGGAAGTGGGACACCGAAGGGTGAGACAGGGTATCCCCTTCCCTGTAACACCTTTTCCCCATCCTACCAGGTAGGATACGTAGAAGCTCAACCCCCCCTTTCCCGACACAAACACTTTCTCACAGTTCATCGTGAGCAACAAAGTACTAGGGGGATCCAGGGTGAAGAGTGAATCGCCCGAATTGAATATTTGGAAAGGAACTTTTTTCCATTGTTTATGGTACATCAGGCACTCTGAATCAAGAGACTGAATGTAAGAGACTTGCGCACAGAAGGCCCTGATGTTGGTAAAAGGAACTGAACTGCATCCTCAATGCCGAAGCAGCCCAAGAGTGTGCCATGCTCGATCAAACCGCCTTGTCCCGTGCTAACAATGTGGGGAAGGGAGGCAAATGGCCTGAACATCCTGACTTATCATTTTGTAAACACTTTTTTCTTTTTCGTGAACATTACCCCACACTATTTGTAACTTAGCAGTAAGGATTAGCAATAGGTTTTTTAGTATAGGCCCTTTTTATTTGACGAGACTCCAGTAGGACTGTATTATTATTATTTGATGGTCGTAGCTTGCTCCCATCTTAGATTTAAGTTTAAATAGGCGTTTTTCACACCCTTGATAAAGTTCAATAAACACTCTTGAAAAGTGGTCCTGCAGCGGGTCAAGCTAAATGCCATGCTCATTCGAAAGTCTTCGATAGCCTAGGAACTGAAATGGTCTGAACCTGGCCGAGGAAGACTAATTGTATAAAAGGGGATCTGCGCCGAGAAGAGGGTGATCCGGGGTGAACCGTGAGTCACCCGAGAAGATGTGACAAATGTGAACCCGACTCAGGGATGCCTACGAACTGAAATTGGTCTGAACCCGGCTGAGGGAGACTAATTGTATAAAACGGGATCTGAGACTGGAAGAGGTGGATCCGGGGTGAACCGTGAGTCACTTGAGAAGATATTGCTGTGGCACATGTGAACCCGACTGAGGGATTTCTACGAACTAAAATTGGTCTGAGCCCGGCTGAGGGAGGCCAATTGTCTAAAA
Source organism: Ambystoma mexicanum (assembly GCF_040938575.1). Classification (NCBI taxonomy): domain Eukaryota; kingdom Metazoa; phylum Chordata; class Amphibia; order Caudata; family Ambystomatidae; genus Ambystoma; species Ambystoma mexicanum. Next base: position 1,347,423,079 of record NC_090923.1, read on the forward strand.
AAGGATCTGGGCCCATCTGAGGGGGATCCAGGGTGAAGAGTGAATCGCCCGAATTTAATATTTGGAAAGGAACTTTTTTCTGTTGTTTATGGTGCATCAGGTCCTCTGAATCAAGAGACTGAACGTAAGAGACTTGCGCACAGAAGGCCCTGATGTTGGTAAAAGGAACTGCGTCCTCATGCCGAAGAAGCCCAAGAGTGTGCCATGCTCGATCAAACCGCCTTGTCCCGTGCTAAGGATGTGGGGAAGGGAGGCCAATGGCCTGAACATCCTGACTTATAATTTTGTGAACACTTTTTTCTTTTTCGTGAACATTACCCCACACTATTTGTAACTTAGCAGTAAGGATTAGCAATAGGTTTTTTAGTATAGGCTCTTTTTATTTGACGAGACTCCAGTAGGACTGTTTTATTATTATTTGATGGTCGTAGCTTGCTCCCATCCGAGATTTAAGTTTAAATAGGCGTTTTTCACACCCTTGAACTGTGGTCACTTGTATCTGTCTTACTTTGACACCATGCCTTTCTTACAAGTGGCAGTGCTAATCGTCTTTTCTGGGACCCGCTGGTGAAATATTAGTCATGTACAGATCCGCGTAGTGCGCAGTTAAATCCACCTCTAAGTATGTCTGGGACTGCAAGGCCCATGAGAAAGGGGAGGACGCCTTCAAGCATCTCACCGCCTCCGGTGTTTCTGATATATTAAGTATTGTCGATTTTGTGAAATTAATTTTAAAGCCTGACACCTTGTGAAACCTCTCCAATAGCGAGACAATGTGGGGCAATGTGACAGTGGAATCCTGCATATAAAACGGGAGATCATCTGCGTATAGCACCAGTTTGGTAACGCTATAGTAATGTTATATCTAATCCGTGAATATGTCCCCCAATGATCGTACTAAACAGATCAAAGGCTCCATAGACAGAGCCAATAAGAATGGGGACAGCGGGCAACCATGTTGTGTCCCTCCATTCAAAACCACTGGATCCAAAAGAACCCCATTCACCTTGATCCATGTAGATGGAAGTACGAAATTAGGGTGAACCAATCTGAGAAACCGCAGGACAAAGCCAACCTCCTCCAATACCCTCTGCAGATATGCCCAGTCAACACGTTCAAATGCTTTCCCAGCGTCGATCGACAGCAGAGCCATAAGTAGCACGCTTGTGATTTTTAACCCAGGCCCTAATATCTATTGTGCGTCGTATGTTATCAAATGCCTGGCGCCCCAGTAACAAATCCAGTCTGATCCGCTGTAACTAGCTCGGGCAATACGGCAGCCAACTGTGTGGCCAGAATTTTTGAGTATATTCGGGAGTCATATTTAAGGACCACGATCGGTCTGAAGGAAGAGCATAAGGTAGGATATTTATCTGGTTTAGCGAGTAGCGTGAGTGTGGATTCCCCCATCGTAGGTGTGATGGACTTTGTCTCAGCAAAGGAGTTGAACAGGTCGGCTAATTGAGGAGAAAGAACCCCAGAGAATTTCTTAGAAAAAAGGTTTGTGAACCCGTCCGGGCCAGGAGCCTTATTACCTTGGAAAGAGCAAATGCCTTGGGCGACCTACTCTGCTAGTATGGGTGTGTCCAAAATGTGTCTCTGGTCCTCCAATATGCAGGGGATATGGGCCTCCTGAATAAACACCTCTTGCTGCTGACCATCTAGGGAGTCTGCTGAAAATAATTTGGAGTAATATTGCAACAGTATTCCAATGTTTTCAGGTTTAGCATCATGCAGAGCGCTCCCCTCATCCCGCAAACCCCCAATTGTGGTGCTGGCCTTCCGGGCCTGACGATTATAGGCTAATAAGCGGGATGCTTTATTAGAGGTACTATAATAAAAATGCTTTGCTCGAAGCAGCTTTTGTGAAATATCATCATCCCACAATGCCTTTAACTCTGCCCTCACCACCTGGAGCTGCCTTTAAGTCTTTCTGGCCCCACCCTGTTTACGGGGAATATTCAATCAAGTGCATATCTGCTATAGCCTGTTTAAGAGGGACTGCCTTAGAGGCTTCAGCAGGGGCTCCTGGGCCAGATCCATCCTTGCCTCCATCCAACAATACATTCAAATCCCTCCCTACCACTAACTCACCCTGTTGAAGTTGTGCTGTATGAGGGAATAGGCGGGCATAACACTGATCTTGGTGTTGATTAGGCCCGTACACAGATACCACTTTGAGATCTTTTTCCACTACACGTAGATGCAGCCCAATGTACCTACCCTGGGCATCTTTCACAACCTTCCCATACTCAAAATGTAGGGACCTGGCAAGAAAGAATTGCAACCCCTGCCTTCTATGAAGGTGAGAAGGCAAAATACTGATGAGGGAACCAGCAAGACCTCAACTTCGGCCAGGTTTGCGGCATAAGATGTGTCTTCTGGAGAAGAACAATATTGGCCTGAAGGTCCACCAGCTTGGAAAGCACACACTTCCGCTTTCTCAGAGAGTTGAGCCCCTGGACATTTACAGAGACAATTTTCACATCAACCATTGTAGCTTTTCAGGCAAACTACTGCATCCCTCCTCTCCAGCCCCCATGCAGAGTCTTGAGACCCTCCATCAGCCCACACCAGTGCTGGTTCCTTCCCACCCAAGGACAACTCTCAATGCACCAGCTCCCCCTTGTATAGCACCAAACACGACATTGGATATTGAAAATAAAAGAGCAAATACAAACTGAAACCACCCGTGTGGGGTGAACATCAGGCGAACCACCTGAAAGAGAGCACATACTCATAATGCCCCAAAAACTGCATGCAGTGCAAATTTTACAGCTCAAAGCAGCCTCAAACACAACCGCCGGAGCCCTCCATTGCAACATCCGAAAGACAGACAATCCTCATGTATTAGCGACCCAGCAAAGTCAGAGTCCAATTCAATTCTCCAACAAGACCACTTAGTTGGCAGCATCGGTGTCCCTGATCATTTCCCACCTGTCCATTAAGGGCTTCCTGCCTTCTGTTCTTCCTGAAACGCGCTAAAGACTATGAGGTTGTTGAGGTTTCAGGGGATCTCTCTTCTGGTAAATGTATGTTTGCCCCCCGGATCTTCAGGGTTCTCTAAGAGATGTGAATTGATGTTGAACGACATCAATCTGAAACAGAATTCAAAATGGGTACCCCCAACTATAGCGGATTCCTTTTTCAGAGAGCCAATTGGTTAGCAGGTGCATCAATCTGTGTCTTTAAATTGTGCCATGGGATAGGGTCTGAAACTGATGAAGGCAGGAGCCCCTGAATTCCAAACTCCTTAATTCCATGGCTTTTTGAAAGATAAGATCTTTAGTCTTAAAGAAGTGGACTCTTGCCAAGACGTCTGGGAGGAGGTTTTGTCTCATTTGAAAATTGGAAAATACCTTGTGCGTCTGGTCAAAGGTAAGGTCCACTTCTGCGTCACCCAGTATTTCCTGGAACAGCCCAAGGACATATGATCCAGATATTGGTCTTTGATCTCCTTTGAAATCCGCCCAACCTGAACATTGCTTCTACAGATCAGTTTTCAGCGTCCTCTTGTTTCTCCTCTGCAGTGTGTCTATAGGCTTCGAGCGCTGCCACGCTCTGCTCCAACTGAGCATGGGAATGTGCCTGTTCACAGAAGGCAGACTCTAGCTCCCCAAGCCTGGATTCATTATGTTGCACACTCTGTGACAGTTCCTGAAAGGAGCTTTTTAATTCCTTGCCGTTGTCGCCATCTCCTTCTGTACAGACTGAAATAGGCGTAGGATATCTCCCTTTGTGGCCGGTTGTGTCTCCTCCTCCTCTGCCGTTGCGGATCAGGGGCCTGCTTTGGTTGCTGGAGCAGTTCGTTGATGGTGGTCACTGACTTCTCTTTATTTTTTCCAGATTTCATCCTGCGCATCGATGGACCCACTCAGGCCATTACACTGATGATCGCTCCGGCTCAGTAGAGCTCCGCAAGGATGGACCCCCGAGCACCACCAAAATCCTGCACACCGCAATAGTCATTGGACATGCCCACTTCCCCTCTCAGAGTCACCTGACTCTTAAACCTCAAAGAACCAGAGCCGGACTCAGGGCCACATCTCAACAGGGCCGGGGGTGAGCAGCATTACCACAGCACGCCTCAGGATGAACAAAGAGGCAGCTAATTAGGGATCCTCCACCCCGCACTCGAAGAGTAGCCACCATTCAGACCACAGGAGCAGACCCAGAACCATAAGCTTGGCCAGCAGAGGATACACAGTATGAGCTTCGCTTATACCCCCTACAGTCACATGCAGCAGGCACAGTGCTGGGCTAACCTCGCCCGATGTGCAGCTGATGGAAGTGCCTGTGCGAAAACCCACCTCCCACCTCCTTCCAAAACTAGTGCAATTCGCTTCACACAAGCATTTTGCCCATGCAGTGAAAGCCATCAAAAAGAAGCTCCTCAAGGGTCTGGGGCCCACCTGCCCCCCCTACCCAGCAGGAGAAACAGGTCTTGTGTTCAGATGGTCCTGTCACTGACCTGTAAAGAGGGCGATTACACTACTGCTGCCGGGGGGCTTTGAACCCCGCGACGAAAACAAGCAGCTGCTGCTGCGGGATAGTACAATCCAAAACGAAGTCCGTCATCCAAGACGGACTCCTTCTGCCACCCGGCTCCACTCACGGGCTCAAACCGTTCTCGCGGCTGCAACATATTTAAGAACCGGGCCGAGGTGAGAACTCTGATTGTGTCACTACAGGAAAGATGCTTTGTACGGCACAGGGACTCCTCCTCATCCAAATGCTTTTCCGCCGACACCCTGTCACTCGGGCCGCAGGGCTCCCCACCGGACTGCCTCTTCATGCTCCTGATGTTGTGCCTAGCACTGCATTACTTCAGGCTCACAAGTGCTCAACGGCCGGAGCCCATGGTGGCATCACCGCCGCCGGCCATGTTGTCTTGCTGCGGCGGACCATGCTTCAGAGACTCGCCTGCTCGAGGTTCAGGGCAATGCCGGACGTCTCACACAAAATATTCAGAATTGAGTTGCACTCACATTCAGGACCTTTTCCCCAACTGCATGGCTGTAGATTGCGGCGTTGAGAGACTGCAAAGGCCCTTTGCTCTGCTCGGGGCTGCGGAGCTACTGGGGTTACACCGCTATTAGCTGCCTGCCAGTCCATGCCCCCACCAGACACACTTCTTAAGATAATTACCATCATTATAAGATCTAAATGTATACCAGTCTCCTGCAGAACTATTGACCATGGCGCTATTGGATGAGCCAGGCAAAATCTTTGCCTCTATGATCCTGAGAGACATACAAGAATGGGTCACAAGATGGTGCCATTTTGATAGAAACCAATCAGGTTTCATTTGGGGGATTGGTACAGCATTGAATGGATTCCTTTTGAACGTTCTGAAAAAGAAAGCGATGATGGCTGGCCCGCCCGTTTACCTGGCCATCATTGATTTTGCTGCTGCTTTCGATAGCATTGATAGATCTCTACTATGGCTGAAATTGAAGACATGGGGCTGTCCTCCAGGCCTCCTGGATATAATCATTCAATTGTACAGTTATACTTCTGTATATGTTCGCCTAATCAACGAGGGCAAACTATCTAGAAAAATCCCTACCTCTATAGGCCGCAAACAGGGGTGTACCCTCGACCCTGTACTTTTCAATTTCTTTTTCTCCGACCTAAAAGACGAATTGGCCACTACAAAGGCTTTCCCTCCAAGAATCAGAGGCCACCAAATTCAATGGTTATTTTATGCAGACAACTTGGTGATATTAGAACAAACCCTGATTGGAATACAAAGGTCGTTGAAAACCCTGGAACGTTACACTGCACGGTAAACATCGAGAAATCTAACATCATAGTGATTGCGTCCAAGGCAAATAGAAAGAAAAATGAAAATGTCACCTGGACCATATCTAACACCTCGATGGTAAGAGTTAATGTATACCGTTACTAAGGCTTCAGTTTCAACAATGAAGCAAGAGAAGCTGTTTGGGCAGCTACACTGAGGTTAAAGATGGAATATTAAGGTCTATTAATATTAAGAACATTTGGAAAATACACTCTACTACCAGTGTTACAATTCTATAAACTAAAAGTGGTCCCTACAATTTCTTATGAAGTAGATACGCTTTTGTGCACAACACTGATTAACTGTAACAGACTCAAAGGAGTATTCTGGAAGAAAGTGCTGGGGCTGCCTAACAGCCTCCCAATCAAAATAATAAGATATATATATATATATATATATATATATATATATATATATATATATATATATATATATATATATATATATATATATATATATATATATATATATATATAATTATTTATAGTGTTTTAGCTTCATACAAAACTTGTAACACATAAAACCAATCCTTTTAGTTCATCCATCTTTCAAAATTACATTAAGGACAGTAAGTGGCTATATTGTTGGTTGCATCCATCAGTGGCCTAGTTGGTGGTCAAATCTCTGCTATGTATCTTGGGCATTTCTACCATGTTTTCCTCTCGAGTTCTTAGGAGTACATCCAAGAAGTTCACTATTGCACAAACCCGCAATGTTTTCTCTCCGTACATTGCCATCGACCACCATTCATCAGGAGTTAGTGAGCTGGCTTCTGTGAGAAATCTGCCAAGATGATTTTGTCGTTGCGTCGATACTGCCGGGCAACGGAGCATTAAATGTTTAATCGTTTCAATTTGTTCTGGTGTAAACAGAAACGACAGCCTTGAAAGGCTACATTTGCTTGTTTCCCCCTGTACATTACTTCCCTTGTTTCATATAGATTGAGCCTTATTCTGAGAAATTGATTTCTGTAATATCGGCTAGGGAATTTTTCAAAATATCTTGGCAGCACGTTGAGTTTTCTTGATTCAGTGGGCATCTCTCTAAGGGTTTTATCTTTTAGTCTGTTTTCGACAGTTAGAATCAAGTCACTTTGCAGGAGCTTCTTTTTCACCCAACACAGAGTCACTATCAGAGTATTTAAGGCTGCTAGCTGTGTCTCCCAATTCTCATTCCATTGAGTCAAAGGCCACACTCCAGGGTTTGTTGGTGATGTGTTTAAGATGTGATATGGCAGTGCTGCATCAGTCATTTTGCACTTTCTGTACAGCACCATTCCCTTCCATAATGTTAGAGCACATAGCGATGTTAGACCAAGTTTGTATTGTATTCTGTTTACTGATGCACTTTTTTTCAGAGCTGTAGCACCAAAATACTGCCTCGAGGGGAGAGCAGATCTTCCAGTTTAGGGCAAAGGCTGTCTCTGCACCATAGGTCAATCTCAGAGCCACTTTCCGAATCATGCTTGTATAATTCATCCTTGTGCAGCAAGCATTTTAGTTTTTGTTTTCAGTGTATTCAGCCAGATAGTGTCAGCGACTGATTTGCTGAAGTATATCACCATACATCTAATTGAGTTACAGCCTTCTAGGTTCTGGTTTCCCATTTTCCACTGAAAGCTTGTTCTATTTTCCACTTGATTTAATTTGCACTGAAGACCTATTTGTGTACAATCCATTATCACAAGATCATCTGCATAAACAATCCAGCTGATCTGTCGCCCATTAATTTTAGGAGGGAAGTCTGGTACGGTTTTTAAAGCTAAAGGTAGATCCGCCAGGTAGAGGTTAAACAAGGTTGCTGTCAGCGGACAACCTTGTTTTACTCCCTTGTCTGTTTATATTTCCGGGGTAAGGTCTCCCACTGTATTCATGCGTATTCTGATCGTGGTATTGCTGTGGAATGCTATTATCGGTTCCAACAGGTGGCTTCCATTTTCGTAGCTTTCCCCGTAGCTTTCCCCATAGCTTTGTCCTGTTCACCATGTCGAAAGCCTGTTGCAGGTCTATAATGGCTTGGAGTAGATTTGTCTTATTTTTGATTGCTTGAACTTTCAATACATTCAGAATGAAAAGATTGAGATCAGTCCCACTTCCTTTAGTAAAACCTGTTTGCCGTGTGTCTGTTATTTTGCTCTTATTTCCCCATTGTGTTAGTTGTTGCTTTAGATGCCCTGCTAGCAGTTTTCCAATGATATCCAGCAATGCAATGAGTCTATAGTTTTTTGGGTCTTGTTGGTCTCCTTGCTTGAAGATAGGGACTATAATACCTTAGTCCAGGGCATGGGGATCGTTCCACTTGTTGACATTTTGTGAAATATCAAGCTTATAAGTGTCGCCTACTCCTCTGGATTCTTTTTTATTATGGAGTTTGTTAACCCATCAGGCCCTGGTGCATTAGAAGATCTCAATTTTCTGATGCCGTCTTTTATATCAGTTTCTGTGAAATCAATCTTCCATGGCAGAGAGACTGCTGTCGCTTGGATTGTTATTTTCCTCTGTTTATTGCATTCAGTAAATACGTTTTTGAAGTGATTCACCCATGCTGTTTCATTGACACAATTGCTCAAGATCGCTTGTTGGTTAGCCGATGTCTGATTAAGGAGGCTCCATGTGTCTCTGGTGTTTTTTTACATATTGCACGGAGCACGTCCTCACCTTGTTCTTGCTCTTTTGTTGCTTTAGAGGATCGGACTCAGTTTTGATATGCTAATTTTCTTTTTTTATCTCTGTTGTTCTTTGAGGTTTCATGAGCTTCTTAGCCATTTTAACTTCTTGCCGGAGCAACTTCTTGCGCTCGCTTACTATTACGCTGAATCCATGTTTTGGCTTATCAAGACGGAACTTACATCCCATTTGTCATGATTCGTATACTTTCAGCAATGGCACATATGAGTTTGCTGCATTATCATTCACTGCAACACCATGATATGTCACTGTTAGAGCTGTGACATCCGGGGCAGAGAATTTTAAGTGATTTCTCCCAGGGTTTATTGTTACATTTAAGTTACCACAATTTTGCAGTCTATTTCCTTTCCATAGCCATGTTAGAACAAGTGGAACCTGGTCGCAGGAGTGGGTGTTTAGAATTTCCAGTTTTTCAATAATGTGCTTTTAATTACATGAGCTTCATATGTAGTTTAGGGTATGCACACTAGTTGTGCCCTTCCAAGTAGTTTTTCCAGGGATGTCGCCATTGGTTAGGCCATTTAGCATGTAGCAGTACCTTATTTTTATTTCGTGGTACCAGAAATAATCTTTTTATTTATCTTGCGCGTCTACTAGCGATACTTATGTCTTTGGTTTCCCTTCCTTATCTAGGTTTTTGATATTTAGATCGCCATTAGCAATATGTGGCATCTGACGAAGTTTAAATATGAGTTGTCGATGGCTTTGTTCACATCGTTAATGAATTTACTTGTGGCAATTAAGTAAGAATTCCAATAAATGTTCAACAGCACTGTGTACTCCAGACTTTCTTCATTAGCTATTAGATGTTTCATGATTACTCTCTGAAGGAAAGCATTGATGTTGTTGTGGCTCTCAATCAAGGCTCCAAGATTGTTTTTAATCATTGTTAGTAGACCACCATAGGGTCTACCATGGGGTCCCTTTCTTGCCGGATTCATTAGTGTGGTGAAACCATTGCATACTTGCTTTTCACGCATCCTCGTTTCTTGTAAGCATACTATATCGTATTTTTCAATTCAGAGTTACTCACCAGATGCTTAAATCCTCTAGTGTTCCATGAAATGAAAGACTTAGCTTGTTCTGATGGCTAGTCGTGCTGTTCACGTGTCAGAAAACTTGGTACCCAGTTCCAACTTACTGGTTTCAATGGTTTCACGATCAGGTGTTTTGATGGTTGATTATCATCAACATTATTAGCGGTCGACTCTCATTCTAAGGTTACTCTCAGTAAATTCATGTTGTCGTCTCCGGCCTGTTGTACTTTTTGTACTTCCGGTCTTGCTTCTTGCTGTATGCTCAGAATCTTGTCCTCAAGTTGTGATTTTGTTTGTTTTGCTGAGGCGCTTCGCGTAAGTCGAACCCTAGTGAAAGAATTTCCATTGTTGCCAATAGGATTAACTCTTTAGCCAAACGCGATCCCAAATGCAGAATGACCCAGTCTACTCTAGCCTCTTCAGCGTATTTGAGGATCGCAATGTCATCCGAACTAACTGTTCTTAAAGATGGTACACTGTGTAATCGCTTCATTACATTAGTTCCTATATATGAATTGGGGCTTACTTTCTTGCAAGTTATGGTGAAGTGGAAGCAGATAAACCTTTATAGATAGTGCTTGTTGGATGACGACTCCTTTTTATTTTGCATTTTGGCAGAGACTCTTAAAATAGAGGAGGATGCTCATTTCGTCAAATGGTGAGAGAAATGTTTGGAGGGCCTGAGGGAACCAGATTGTGAGGAGATAGGCTTAATTTCAAATTCCCAACAAATTAAAACAAAAGTCTGGAGGAGTGATTGGATCAAGACTCTCGATCAATGTAGTACGTATAAAGTGTTTAAAAACTTCTGGAATTAAGTGAAGCCATTCAATCATATTCCATGGTATCTTCAGAAATACCGATATGGTTTTCAGGTGGGGATTTATGAGAATGTGCTTCAACCTGCTTCCCTCAATAGAAGTTCTAGGTATGAGAGCAATATGGAATCCGCAGCAAAGATGCTGCAGAATCTGTAATAATTCAGACAAATTGGAGACCATAAGGCACCTTTTAGTAGATAACTTGGCTGAGATTAGAAGCTCCAGATTTGACAGATTTATAGCATAGCACAGACTGCTGTCAACAGATGATTGGTCGGTCATTCTGCTTAGTGGTACATATTTAAGTCTTTCTCTCTCTAGTTATGATAGGATTTTTAACACAATTGTTAACTGGAATGTGACACTTTTTAGATCTGGAGTGTGAATTTATTTAAAATGTTTTAAGGGACTGAGGTATAATATAATGTAAAGAGGCTAATTTTGTGTTACAAAACTGATTGTTGTTTTTGATTGTATCTTTTTTTCTTCCTTTTGGTCTTATTTTTTAATTTTTATTATTAAGCATTATTTTAGTTTACATTTAACCTTTTTATGCTTTACATGCAAAAAATAAAATAAAAAAAGAAGCAGAGGAAAAAAGAGAAGTAAAAGAACATACATTAATCATGCTATAAAGTACTTTACCACTGCAGAGCGCATAAAGCTACTGCTGCACCAGAGTGTCCAGTTTAAAATAGAAAAAGAAAGAGATGCTTTTAGTGTTCCAAACCGTTACACAGAAAAGTCTTCTTTATCTGCAATTTTCAAAAAGATTATTTTAACAAACACCATTAGCGCTAACATTTCGGTGGTTCTCCTCCCTTGACTCAGATGGTCCCATGTCATTGAATGCTGGAAGAGTGGACTCAAATGCCTCGTTCTCAGGTCATTAAGTGTGCCACACTCAGTGTTAAGTGGTCTTATTACATATGTTTTGGTATATTTTGCTGTATAAGAATTTGTTTTCTTTGGTGTATATAGGGAAAAATCTTTTTTTTTAGTATTCTGTAAATGCTAAAGGTTTGCTTGTGCAAGCTTAAAGCTTAAATCAAAAATAAAAATGTCCTATATTGCCTAACCAATATGGGCAACTAGTGTCTTGCCCCCACCTCCATCCTCCTTATGTCAGCAGGATCAGCAAGATTGAGGAAACATTGAATCGCTATCATGTGGTCCTCGTGAGTCAATTATTTCACCCCACGCCTTCCCTCTCTCTGGTGTAGGGAGTATTTTACTTCATATTTTCGGAGGTTTGGAGCATTTCACATTAGCAATGGGGGTACTTTGAAGGTGAGTGTAACTCTAGAACATATATCTTTTTGTAATACATACTTCTATTATTTATTGGGCATATTTCTTTTGGGGAGTATTTGCCTGTTTTTACAAAGTAAAAATGGGTGGTCTTTCGCTCATCTGTTGGACTGATTTGGAGTAAGAGTTGTCACTGCTCTGTTTTCAGGGCAATTTATTGTTGACGGTAAGTAGTGGCACTGGAATTCGTATTGTTATATGCTGTGGTGCAGCAATTCCAATGCAACTATTCTCCTCATACATACATTATGAAATGCATGTTTCAATGGACCATTAATTTCTAAATGGGCCAGTGAACCATGGCCTTTGATTGGCATGTTTTCTGGCAAGCCCTTTTGGTTGTCATTATTCCATCTGGGAAATAATGTATCATGTCTGAAATCTTTGGATCTTTGTGTTACAAAGAAATCTTTCACATATTTCTTTGTAACACATTTTCACATGAGTGTTGTCTTTTTGCAGTGGCATAAAACATGTTCTGCACTGCCTTTGACCAGTATTTGCTACTCGACAAATGAATAACCATAAATAAACCCACTGTGTATACTGAGCATACAATGCTTTCTTCTGGCATAGGTTTTTCTCTGCATAGGAGTACTTTTGCTTGGTACTGTGGCAGATCTTTAAATCATGGACTGAAGTATTGGTTCTCATAGAAAAACCTATAAAATGTTTTTTGCAGTCAATGTATTTAGAAAAAGTTCTGAAAGATTCACATTTTATACTGATTTCTAAGAAAATGCAATTGCTGGGGAGGAGAATAGTCTCTTCCACACACAGAAATGATACCTCACCAGCTATGCACGCTTACAAATGGGCTTACCTTGTTAGTCACTTACGCACATGAGAAATAATGCATATTGTTAGGTTTTCTTAAAGCAGGAAAGTGTGTTCATTTTACCAGAACAGTTACACTCCAACTAAGTCCCATTTTGTTTGCATATTTTTCAATTCATAAAGGTGAGTTTAAACAAATGTTAATGTTCCTGCTGGTAATTATTTCACTCAAAAGAGCCCAAAAGTGCTTCCTCCTCAAGAAATTAACGGTATCATCAATATTAGTCTCATCAATTAACAGTGTGTGGTGGACTGCATAGAGATATTCTAGGCTTGAATAACGTCATTTAAAGACACACGGTGGAAAAGTCAATCTACAAACGTTTTGTGACCCTTTCCTGTTCTCTCCATTCTAAACAGATGAGTTGATGCTAGTTGGCCAAGCAGAAGGTAGAGAGAGTTGCATTTCAAGAGCTGCACTGGAGTCGATTCCTAATGTTTACCTCCGACTCAGTGACAGCACGTGGGAAAAGAAAACCTGTTTACGCCCTCCTGCCCTGAACAACCACTCGCTCCATCAGCAAAGTTGAGAAGGGGACTTATTCCCTCCCTGCTTTCGAGTTACCCTACAATAGGGTTGGACCAAACCAGTCTCTAACGCAGAATCCACCTCCCTACTTGCACGCCCTAGCACACCCAGAGGCAGGGAGAATCAAAGGGTGGCTGAGCCAAATTGTGGAGAGTGGGAGAGGAGGGCAGGGACAGACTAAAGTTAGGGGAGTGTCAGAAGGGGAAGAGGGAGAAGTTAATCTAGAGATTTTGACAGAGTTGAAGTAGTTGACAGCAGTTGAAGTAGTTAAGTAAAATGAAATGTAAAAGTGGTCTTGTACAGTGCACATCTGCCATTTTGATGGCCTTGTTCCACGTGGCTAAGAAAGAAAGAAGGAATTTTTGGGGTGCTAGTGGGGTAGAGGGGGAGTCAGATGTAAAATCTGAGGTGTTGATAATGTATAAGCAGGTATGACGCTGCCTTGTGCTTGTGTGTGGGGGGGCACGCACACATGTTTGTATATGTGTGTTTGTATGCACATGCGTGTGGGGTGAAGGCGCTAGGAGATAGAGCTATCAGGCATTTAGTTGGGTTGAAATGGTGGGATGAATGCAGACTCTTGGTATTAGTGTTTAATGCTTGACTCAACCATTTAAGTTCCAGTCTGCTGTTGCTATTGTCATGGAAGATTACTTGTTTTTTGCTCTGTTTTTGTCTATTGGGTTGGTTGTTCGGCTCATATTGATCACGGTTCCATTTTGTGGCAAGAGCAGGGAAGAAGGACCCAATGGAGTCCGATGTCTTGAGCTTCTTGATTAAGGTGTTGTGTGCAGGAATATGGCAATCTTCCCGCCTCTGTTTCATTCTGGTTTGCAAGGTTAGTGTTCTGGTCTTTTTTCGGGAAATGGAAAGAGTAGATGAAAATGGGAGCATGTGTTTAAATATGGTGACAAAGGAGGCGGTACAATGGGGTTTTCAAGTAAAATAAAAATGTGTTTATTTTTTGTTTTGTAAAGTGCCAGCATGTTGCCTTTCTTCCACAATGGAGTGCTTACGGACACTGAAACATAGAAATTTGAACAACAGTGGCACTCTGAATAAACAAACAATGGTAACACCCACATTTAACACTGTGCAGCAGGGGTGTAAACGGGTTTAGTGGGAAAGTGTTTGCATCACAGTGTGCCCCCATGCATTCCCAGCCAATACCAATACCCAGAGTGGTGTCATCAGAACAATACAACCTAGCCCATCTCGTCTTTATCACTTCCCAACATTTGAAGGAAAGTTGGCTCTTAGCTACAGCTCCACATCTATAATTGACTAACACAAAGGTAACTGGCACCACCACTCTGGCGGCCCTACACTAGTCCAAACTATCCTTCATTCACTCTCCTCGACTCAGTCGAAGAGGTGGTTGTGTCGGACACTTACCCTCATTCAGCCTCAATGCCTCACAAATCTTCAATGCCACCTCCTCTCCTACCTCTTAAGAATTCACCATCTCTGCTATTTCTCTGCCTTACTTGGTTCACATCATCTCAATCTATCGCCTTCCTGGTCCCACTGGACCATTCTTTGATGATCTTGGGCAACTTCTTGATTCTCTTTCCACTCAACATCACATCATTCTCTTAGGTGACTTTAACCTTCCCTCTCCACCCACTTCTCAGAAATCTGAACTTCAATCTTTTCTTAGTAACTACCCTCTCCACTCTATCCACACCGCCCTGCATACATTGTAGGTCTTCTGATGGCCGGCCTCCTCCTCCAATTTACGCTCTTATTGTGTAGTATAACACTTTAATCCTATGTATTGTAACTAAGAAACTGCATATTCCCGTAAGGCTGCTTCTTCTTGTAACCAAGAAACTGTATATTCATGTAACTTTGCCTCTTTTTGTAACCAAGAAACCGTATATTCATGTAATGCACCCAGATACCCTCGGGTTGGGAGCGCCCTATAAATAAATAAACAAAATAAATAAACAAATAAACAAACCTACCTACTCACAAAGGTGGTAACTCATTGGATCTCTTATTCATCTCTACCTCTCTCTCTCAGCCACTAATACTACTGTCACAACATCCATATCTGATCACTCAATTGTTTCCTCCACCATCTACTTTCCACCATCTGACCTTTCCTTGCCACTTGCTTTATCTATTACTAAAAGGAAAGGCAAACCTTTTGGCATTCCCCCTTTTTTCTCCGACCTATAGTTCTCACTCTCCTTCTTCACACCCAATGCCTCTTCCACCAACACTGCCTTCTGCAGCTTCCAACCCCTACTATATGACTCATTCTCCTCTCACCTCCCACTGCTTACTTTCACCCCTAAGTCTCTGCATCCTCAACAATGGGTCACCCCATGCATACGCTCTCTCCGCACAAACATGCGCATATGGAAGTGTACCCACTTGCATGAGAATCTGCAACTCCACCCCTCTGCCCCAAACTCTCTCAAGTCCACTCTTGATAGAGCCAAAAGGGAATTCTACCTAACCCTCATTGGTTCTCACTCCAACCATCCTCGCACAGCTACAGGGCACCCTAAACTCACTCCTCACTCCTCTTAAGTCTATGACTATCAACTCCACTCTCATAGCTAATGACCTAGCTGAATACCTTGCTTCTAAGATTTCCAAAATTAGGGACACTCTCCTGACCTTCCTCACACTCCATCCTCCTATATCTTACACTCTGCTTACTCTATCATCATCCTCTGCCTCTATCTCCCACTTTAGTCCCACTAATACTGACAAAGTCCTACCTCTACTGATGGAGGCTAACCGCTCTTGTGCCCCATCAGACCCTTTTGCTCCTCAGCTAGTCAAGCCTATTGCCCCTTTAGTGGCCTCTCACCTCGCTGAACTCTTTAACCTGTCCATCAACTCTGCATGCTTTCCCTCTGTTTGCAAAACAGCCATGGTCATCCCTTTCCTACAAAAACAAGTGGCTGACCCGAACCTACAGCTAACTTTCACCCTGTTTCTCTCCTTCCGCACTACTCTAAAGTTCTCTAAAGGGCTGTGTTGAACCACCATACCAATTTCTTAGACATCCAAAACCTTCGAGACCCTCTACAAACAGGTTTCCGCTCCTGTCACTCCACGGAAACTGGTCTCATGAATAGGTCCAACTTCATTGCCTCTGCTAAGCACTGCAACCTATCTTCTATCCTAATTCTCCTTGACCTGTCAGCTGTCTTAGACACTGTCGATCACTCTGATCTCCTGAATACTCTCTTTTTTTTGGGACTCGCGATCAAACCCTTGTCTGGATTGCATCCTACCTTGCACCTAGCCAATTCAATGTCTCCTGAAGCAACAACACCACTCAACTCACTACTCTAACTGTTGTTGTTCCACAAGGCTCTGTTTTGGGTCAACCCTTGCCTGGATTGAATCCTACCTTGCACCTGGCCAATTAATTGTCTCCTGGAGCAACAACACTATTCAACTCACTACTCTAACTGTTGGTGTTCCACAAGGCTCTGTTTTGGGTCTGTTTCTCTTCACACTCTACACTTCTGCTCTTGGTGCACTAATCTCCTCCTTTGGGTTTTCGTACCAACTCGTTACAGACAACACCCACATCTTCTTTTCTTTTTCTGAACTCTCCTCTGATCTCTCTATCTATATTGGATGGCTTCATACTCACTGATGTTAAACTCTACCAAAACAGAGGTGCTCTTCTTCGCTGCCAAAAGCATTCTCTCATCTCTTCCTCTGCCCATCCCGTTCACACCTGACACTCTCCCCTACTCTTCTTCAGCTAGAAACATCAGCGTCATCTATGACCCTTATCACACCTTCTCTACTTTCATCTCCAAAACTGGAACATCAGCTTGCGGCAACCTCCTAAATATTAGGAAAATCAGGCACCTCCTTCCTCTCAACACCGCCAAGCATCTCTTAACCACTCTTGTCTTCTGTAAACAAGACTACTGTGCCAGCATCATCATTGTCTCTCCAACTATGCTTTCTGTTGTCTCAACAAGATCATTAACTTCACCACCAGGACTCACTTTTAACTCCCTCACTTCACACCTACTTCCTCATCACCAGGCTGGATGGCTGATAATGCAAAACAGGGCCATATTTAAATGTCTTCTCCTCCTTCACAAATGTATCCACAGTAAGGCACCACTCTATATATCCTCCTCTATTCAACCCTACAAGCCTTCTTGTAATTTCCGCTCTGTCTCCTCGACTACCCTTGTGGCTCCTCACCCTCCCTGTGCTTCCTCTCGCTTCCACTCTTTCTCTTTGCTTGCTCCACTTGCATGGAATTCTCTTCCCCCAGACATCTGAGAAACAGTGCACACAGATTTGTTCAAAACCAAAGTAAAAGCCTACCTCCTCGCCTCTGAGTTACCCTCTTAACCTACCTTTCATCTGCCTGCTAGCTACAAATGTTCCCTTGTCTCTAACCTGCTTTTGTCCTTCACTTTCCCTGCCTCCACTGTAGCACTTCACCCATCACGGTCACAACCCGAGGACAGCGTACCACCTACTTGCACTTAAAAATGTCCAATGTGCGTTCTCCTTCATCTATGTATGTTCACTTATCTATTGTCCCCGGTGACTGTTGCATTAACTCCCCTCCACAACCTGGTCAGAATGTCCCTCAAACGCACCACAATGTCAGAAGATCATTGCTTCTCAGTAAATTGTTTTAGCATCTATTGTGAGTTCTTTTGTGATCAAAAGAGCATTGTTCCTTCTGTATATAAATAAATAACTAAATACAAAATACAAATAAATAACTCTGCCGGTGCCCATGGACCCTACTCTACCATAGCATAAACACAGCCTCTCTATCCTTAGTTTTGTACACAGTTTTGAATTTGTGTAAGAATCCCTTACTGACTACTGCAGGATCCGCTATGCCCTAGAAGCCCCACGGCCCTCCAGTACTGACAACCTCCCTGTTAATTTAGGTTGGCTGCAGCAAAAAGCAGGGAAAGAGCAATTAGATAAAAATACTGAGCACACCTGTCTGGTCTTTCCCTAACATGATAACTAGGAAGAGGTGAAAGAACGAAATATGGTCTTAGTGAATGCAATCATTATCTGTGTATCCTAAATACGACCCTCTTCCTTGATGCATCAGTCACCTGGTGAACCATAAGAGATTTCCTAGCAGGTAGATAACGTTTTGTTCTCCCTTATAGATAGCTTCTTGAAGAACTTGTATATCCTTAGAATGTGGTTCTTCTTCTGTGTAGTGTGAAGGCATCAGGAAGTAGAAACAGACAAAAGAGTTCAGTTTGGGCTACAAACTTTTATTAAAATCAAAAGAGGATGGGGTGATGCCTACCTTGCCCTATGCTAAGGTGGAATTTCCCTACCTAACTAAAACTAATGATAGTCTGTGTCAGGAAGTCCAAAATAAATGTCTGTATGTGTCCAAAACCTATACTTGCCCTCACATCTATTTGTTCAAACTGTGTAGGGATGTCAGCATCAACTGAAAAAGTGTTCAAACAAAAGTTCAGAGTTTCTTCCAGCTCGAGTTCGGAAAGGGGTTCTCCCTTCCCTAGGCTTCCAAATAGATCCCTTTCAATGACAAAGGGGTCCCCTTGCCCAAGCTTTCAAGTCTTTCTCAGTTTTCACAACAACACAATTCCTCAGGATTCTTCTTAGCTTTCAGCCTTCTTGGCTGTTTCATCAATATCACAATCAGTCCATCAAAGGCAAGCTTCTCTTGATATTCAACCATAAACCTATAAATGACTCAAGTGTCTTATCTTTAGTGGGGTGTGCTCAATCTAGGCATAGTTGTCAAACCACATGGTCCACCCACTACAGGTCACGCAACCAGCACGCCTGATTGGCTTCTTTTCCACAGTTGCACCACCACTGCTTCAGCTCAACAGTGGTTTTAGACTTTGATTCTCACAGTTCTTTTCAACACTTGTTATGCCACCGTTCACTTATCAGATTATCAGGCTTCCTCTCAATGTTAGTGGGCTGGCACTTCTGGTTGGCGCATGTCCCAATAGATCAAATCATTCAAAAGTTCATTGAGATGTATATAAGACAAGTCTTAGTTGATTAGTTATCATTTGGCTTGTTTATTCCAATTAAGTTCTCATACAGCGTGCCAATTTGCACTTGCCCATTCTGCCGACACGTGTTTTGACCAATCTTTGGCCTTTTTCTAGGCTGTGCTCACAATTTTTCCTCAGTTTCAACGTGTTACTTGTACAATTTTTCTTTTCCTTGTGGCTCTTGCCAATGCTTGCTTTTTCTCAACTTGTATACTTCAAAGTTTTTTAAACTCATCACAAATACTTGCTTTCTTCAGTTTCTATGGTTCACAGTTTCTTTGTATCAGGGAACATGTTTCTCCACTTTCCATTCACTCACTGTTACTTTCCTTTGGCTCAATATTTAAAATTGCATCTCATTTATTTCCAACACAATGTAATGGCAAATTACCAGTTCACTCTCCTGCTGGAAATGTGCACCCTGCTCACGGGTTTCTCATTCAACTTCAAGTTTCAGATTTACTGCTTTTTCAGGCCCTCTCCACGGCCTTAACAATTTTCTTACAGTTCGGTATTCATAAACCGTTTCTTCATCACATTCTCATAGCCTTTAAACCTAAGTGTTTCACAATTCCAATACCGGCAAACACCTTGGCTTTGCAGTGGCTCTGTCACTTTCCAGCGCTGCAACCTTCTTTCAGCATGAGGCTCGCACCACAGCATCCCAGAGTCACTCAGCCTCACTTGACTCTCAGAGTATGCTGTCTTCCTGTGCCCTTCTACGATTCGGTCGGTCCCTTGTTGCTGCAGCTCTTCCCGGCTCAGCAAGCCCTTCGTCCTGGACATCAGATAATGCAGGTCCACAGAGTTGGAGTCGTCTTGACTCCCGGAGGTCAGCACCCAATCCCTGCGTTCGGAGAACTTCAGACCACAGCCAACCACACTCTGCTGCCGCTACAGCGACTCTGCAGCGCCTCAGCATCTCGAACACTCGTCTCCCTGCCTTTTCCTCGAGCAGCTCCGTCTAAAAGCACCTGGCTTCCGTCTCCTGCTTCTCTTTCTCTGACTCCATTAGCCTCACCTAAGCAGGCCATTTATGCCACCCCTTTGGTTCAAGGTGCAGGCTATTCACATTCAGTTCACAGCGGTCCTGGTACTCGGTATCCCTCTTCCTCATCCCAGCACCAGAGTGGTATGTGTGCATGTCTGAGTCAATAAAGCATTATTGTAAGTTCCTGTGTGGTCTCTTTCTCATCTCAATACCATAGTGGTATAAAGTGGGAGACGGTTTTCCAGCAGAATAGATAGGGGATTGTAAATATCCCATAAAAACCTGGGGGGCATTTAATTCTTGATGAAAGTGAAATCTGGCATACTGCGTCACACCCAAGGGTGCCTCAACCCCCATTCCCCAAGTCTCCTCCTGCCAGGTGATCCTCCCTCGCATATCCACCTCCAGAGTCAGGATCCAAGAGCGATGGCCTTTCCCAAGCCACCTGGGGGGAAGCATATTTTGGGGAAAGAAGTGAGGATGCCCCCAGATTCCTCATAGTAGATTTTTGATGCACATTTTCTGTCACTGTATGTCCATGCAATTGTCCGCCTAAGAACTTGCAACATCTTCCTTATTTTTCTTAACTGCTAAACCCTAAATACCAAAACGAACTATCTAAATGTCTATTTTACCCCTACTAATATTAGCCCAATAACTTCTTCCTGTAAGCTTGGGAGTTGCACCGTGCCTTAGTACCTAACACTGCTCTCTATGAGAGCACTACTCCAGTATTTGAAACCAGGTTCTTGACTTGCTTAGACTTTTGCGGCTCCCTTGCTCAATGTACTCATTTGGACTAACTAGGTACTTAGGCCTCTTCTATTGTTCTACCTCAAATAATAGTTCTAAAGCAAGTCTCCTTAAAAACGCTGGCGTTAACTTTAGCGTGAGCGAGAGATTTGATGAATACAATCTATTGCTCGCTTCCAGTCTCTGGGGAATATTAATGTCCTGTGCAGGAGCACATACAAGAAGATATGGTTCGAAGTAGCTGTCAAAAGGGCTGGAATAAAAGGGTATCCGGAGTCTGTGAGAGAGCATAGCAGCATACAGTGTTGTGTGCTTCACAAACCTCTTTGCTCCAGAATGTCCAGAATGTCTTCTTCGGCTTGGTGCATGTATGCCAAGTGCCACTGGCACCTTACACACTCTGCTTCCCTCTAGTAGCGACACAGGGACCAAGTATCATTGTTCAGATGCTGCCACATATCTCATTTTCTTTAAAAGCAGTCCCAAGTTCTTGGTTCATAGAGTACATTTCAAAGTGCTTGCTGAGTAGTTTCTTAACACAAACTGTGCTGAAGGGTACAGCTTCATTACTGCTCAATTCAGGGCTCTAGAATAAACTTGGAGCATGTGCAGAATGCTTTGGTACCTCCTTGCAGTGAATTGGAGGAGTTGTTTAAACCTCAGTCTGCAGTTGTAAGGCTGGAACAACCTCTGTGATTTGTCATGATTGAAAATCTGTGTTCTTTTCTAAAACTCTGTTTTCCAGAAAGGTCTGTGAATTAAACATGATATCTCCTTGAGGGAAGTTTCCTTTCTCTCTCTTGATGTACAATGCTACTCTCTCTATGCCTTCGATTACACACCGGTTGTGTTAATTGGTCTTCTTTCATCTTATTCATGCAGCAGTCAAGGCCGTTACCAATGCCTCCTGCTTCTCCTCAACTCTGCCGTTCACCCGGGAGGGTCATGGGCCTCACGCACCATTTTCATCAAGGTCTGCAGGTGAGAGGAGCTGTGCTCCGCTGTCTTGGGGACTTGTATTTTTGCCCATTTGTGTGTTTTTCACTGCCTCGTGACCCCCGGATCCTGCCTGCTTCCTGATCTGCTCCAGTGTTTGTTGTTCCCTAGTCCCTCGCTGCGCCCGCCTCCTAACCCGCCTCCCAGGACGTGATTGGGCTTCCACACCACTCCACTCCTTTATTACTGACCCTCCCTGGGCAGCCCCCTGCCCGGCAGCACCACGGCTAAGGGCCCCTAGGCAAAGGGCGGCTTCCACAGAGGCGGCTTCTGGCTGTGTCTGCAGGTGGCCGCAGGGGACGCCAGCTACCAGACATCCACCAGGGTTGACCCACATGCTACTTTGCTAAGCCCTGTCCTACTCTCAAACTTAGGGTGTTTCTCTCCTGTGTTCTTAAAATTTGCATTGTGAAACATAGGCCTTTCTCCCTCTATTCAGGATTCTCAAACTTAGGTGGCTTTCCCCCCCTGTTTTAAAACGTGCATTTGGATAGTTCTTTAATCCTTAGTGTTGTTGTCTTGTCCTATTGCTCTACGTTCTTGCCTCCCGTTGTCTCATCTGCCTTTACCCTGCCACTTGTCCTTCCCTAGTGTTCCTCTCTGCCTTCCACCTCCCTCCTCTCCCCTCCGACTCTATGGTGCTCTCTGTCTCTCCTATCTTTTCTAGTGCTTCTCTATTGACTATCCTGCCCTCCTCACGAAATCAGGTAGGAAGAAGTTTAAAAAGGATATCCTGGTCTCCAACCCAGGCCTCCCTATCGCTGACACCTATATCAGTGCCTCCTCCAAGGTAACTCACACGACATCCTCTTTGTCGTTCCCTCGCCAGACCTATGGACCCTACATATGGTCTCTGTGCTCTCTCCTTTCTCTTCTTCTCCCATTAATGACAGCACCCGGTGGGATGCCCTCCTGTCCTCCTTCCATTCCTCTAAGGTCATCATTGATGTTTATTCAAATGGGACCATCCAGGTCCAAGGCCCTCAGGCCAACCTTCACCTCTTTGATAGATGCTTCCCGCGCCTCATCAATTTCCTTTCCTCTACTGATGTACCTCTCCCCCTTCCACGGCCTCCTCGTCTCCCCCTGCTGCCTACTCCTCGGCTACCTTGCCCTCTCATTCCCTCTCTGCCCCCCCTCTGGCTCCTTCCACACCTCTGCAGGGCGTACCTCTGATCTGTACCGCTTCCCGGAAGTCCTTCAAGGATGGCATCCTTCTCTACATTGCCACTCTTAACTCTCGCTCAGCAGTCAAACACTCCTCCGACATCTGCCACCTTCTGGAAGAACTTGTCCTCGATGTCCTCGGTCTCACCGAGACATGGTTCACGGCCAGCTCTGTCACAAGCTTTGACACGCTCCTCCCTGACTGCTACAAGATCCTCTCCGTGCCCAGGTCCAACCGCTCCGGAGGGGGTGTAGCTCTGATCTTCCCTGAGTGGATTCCTGCCTCTGTCATTCCCACGCAGGCCTACTCCTCTTTTGAATGCCTCGTCTGCAGGCTCTCTCTCTCCCCTACCCATTCCCTTACTGTGTCTACTATCTATCGGCCACCTGGTCAGATTTCCTCCTTCCTCTCGGAGTGGGCGGACCTCTCCTCCTCACTCCTGGCCTCAACCACTTAACTCATCCTTCTTGGAGACTTCAACATCCACCTGGATGCCTCCTGTCCTCCCTCTGGACTTTTTTGCGACCTCTGCTACTCTCTCACTATTCTCCCCTCTGGCCTGACTCACTCTGCAGGGCACACACTGGATGTTCTGATCTCCTCAAACCTTCCCCTTTCTGTCCCTCTCACCATTCCCCTCTCCTGGAGTGATCACTTTCTCCTTTCCTCCCATCTTACCCTCTTTACTCCACAGGCCAAGCCACTTCCATCACTGCCACCACCCAACTTCTCGGTCATCCGACCCATGAAGCGCGTATCAGTTGAGGCTTTCGCCGCCACTTTCTCACCCCCCCCCACCCAGCTCTCTCCACGCTCCACTCTGCTAAATCTGATACTCTTGATATCCTTGCCCCTGTCATGAGGATCCGCCTGAAGCCCAAAGCCAAGTGCAACTCCTCGTACGACTCAGACCTCGTCACCCTTAAACGCAAGTGCAGGGTGGCCGAGAGGAAATGGCGTGCTTCTTGTACATCCTCTGACAAACTGGCCTGCCGCCTGCTTCAAAGGCAATACCGGCTCTCTGTCCTCACCAAGAAGAGAGCTCATATCCAAGCCCGCGTCTCGGCGGCATCTAACAACTCGGCTGAACTCTTTAAAATCTGCAAGGAACTGGCCAATCCTGCCACAGTCTCTACCTCTCCTGTCCCTTCCCAGGCCCTCTGCACGGCACTGGCTTCTCACTTCATCTCTAAAACTCAGGACATCCTGTATTCACTCTCCGTCACTCCCCTCCCTCCCTATACTCCCTGCTCTTCCTCTGGCCCCTCTGCTGCCACCCCTCCTCCCTCCTTCTCTGCCTTTCCCCTGTTCCCCGCAGACAAGGTTTTTAGACAAGTCTGATCTATGAAAGTCTTGTCAAAACAGGTTCACCCCTGTTCCTCCAAAACCATCAAGGACCACATTGACACCCTTGCTCCTGCCCTGGCTGACTTCTGCAACCACTCCTTCACCACTGGAGTCTTACCATCCCCCCTGAAGCATTTCCTTGTGCACCCTCTTCTCAAGAAACCCTCTGCTGATCCCTCCTGCCCGGCTAACTATCGCCCAATCTCCATCACTCCCTTCATGGGCAAGCTCCTGGAAAATTTGGCCATCTCCCAGCTTAATCTCCAAACTGAATCTGTTGGTTGTCTTCATGACCATCAGTCTAGCTTCAGAGCTGCCAGAAGCATGGAAACTGCTCTCCTAAACATCCGTGAAGACCTGCTCTCCAACCTTGACTTCAACACCCACTGTGTCCTCATCTTGCTTGATCTCTCTTCTGCCTTTGACACTGTCAACCATGCCATCCTGCTAAATTGTCTCTGTGATAACCTAGGTATCACCGGTCAGGCCCTGGCATGGCTGACTTCCTTCCTCTCTGACCGACACTCCCAGGTCCAACTTGGATCCTTCCTCTCTGCTATCTTCTTCTCTACCTGTGGTGTCCCCCAGGGGTCTAACTTCTCTCCCTGGCTGTTCAACCAATACCTGGCACTCCTTGCACACTGCATTGCCACTCTCTGCCCCAACTTTCAGTGCTATGCGGATGACACTCAGTTCATTTTCAGGCTATCTTCGGCCACCTCTTCTCCGTCCCTCATCTCTGACTGTCTATCTGCTATCCAGGAGTGGTGTGCCTTAATGCCAGTAAGACTGAGATTCGGCACACCCACTCCCTCCTTTCCTCTAGCTCTCTGGCCGGCCTCTCTTGGCTCTCTTCCTGCTCCCACCGGCAAGGCTACAAACCCTGGGGTCATCTTCGACTCCACACTCTCTTTCTCGCCTCACATCTCTGACGTTATCTAAGAAGTCACACTACCAGCTGCACCTCCTCAGAGGTATTCTTCCTTTCCTCTCCTTCCCTCAGAAGCTCACTGTTTCCAGGGCTTTGGTTCTCTCTAGGCTGGACTATTGCAACAGCTTCTTTCTAAATCTGCCTGCTTCTACTCTACGCCCTCTGCACCTCATCCAGAACAGACTGCGAGACTTGTCCTTGGCCTCAAGCCCAAGGATCGTATCTCTCCAGGACTGAAATCTCTGCACTGGCTCCCAGTGGCTGCGAGGATTAAGTTCAAAACACTCTGCATCGTCCACAAGGCCTTCTGGGGCCTGGGGCCGCAATACCTTCAACTCTCTTTTCCTGTATATCTTCCCTCTCAAGCTCTTCGCTCATCCGCCTCCAACTCCCTCAGGGTCAGTCACTTCTCCAAGCACCAAGTTGGTGGTAGATCTCTCTCTTCGGCTGGGGCCTTCCTCTGGAACAGCCTCACTGCCTCCCTGAAACCATCTTCGGTTCCAGAAACACCTGAAAACCTTCCTCTTTGCTTCTGCTTCCCCCCCCCCTCTCCCCTGCTTAAGTCCTGGCTGATACTGAGACTGCACTGGTTACCTGGCCACCCATCTGATCTCGGCCCAATCCCTGCCAGTTGCACCCCTGCACTGCCTCCCTGGCAACCCCTGCACCTGGGGACTGTTTTCTGTAGCCCTACAGTCCCCCAAAAGCACTTATGCCTGCACTCACCCTGCACTTGCCACCATCTGGCCGTTCTTTTATTTATCTTGTTATTATTATCCCATGCACTGCACCTTCCCCTCCCCCACCCCCCTGCACTTTTCCTTTTTCCCCCCTTCCCTTGCACTTGCACGATCTGAATGACAGCTGGCCTAGTAAGATCGTTGTCTGTCTTCCCTCTGTTTCCCCCTCCCTTGCCTAGTCCCGCCTTGAAACACTTTTGTATATGCCATATCATATCATATGTTCCAAACACTGCTGTCACCGGTGAGCATGTAATTGTCGCCTCTGTGAAAAACCTTAAGGTGTCTAACGTACTAGTCCCTGGGGATCCATCATGCAGGTAGCCAGGACACGGCCATCGCTATTGGATCCAGTTCCTGGGGGTGGACTAGTGAGGGAGGATCACCTGGATTGGGGGTCCTCAGGGAATGGAAGTGGGACACCAACGGGTGAGATGCAGTATCCGCCTTCTCATAACACCTTTTCCCCACTCTACCCCATAGGATACTCAAACACTCTAACCCCCCGCCCCTGCTTTCTGACACAAACACTTTCGCACACTGCGAAAGACAATAGACAATCACCCAAGCCGTCTACCTGAACATGTACCAATACATGGGTCAGGCAAACTCAGGCAATTGATCAGAATCACACACACCTGACAGCCCTTTCGCTTCCCAACAGGGATAAAAGGTGGAGCACAAGAGCACAATACGAGCAAGGCAGACCGCACAGCGAAACACCTATCCAGACACAGCAGTTCAAGAGGATAAGAAAGGTGGTGAGTCCGGAAAGGCTGACAAGGAAAGAAGCAACCTTACCCTTTCCAACCCAGGCCCGCGTAACCTTGGCAGAAGGAATCGTAAAACCGCAAACAATAGCCCAAGTGTATTGCAGCAGATGTCAATTGTACATGGAGCGTGTTGACGCTGATAAGCAGAACAGAGGGAGACGCCTGCTACCATAGTACTAGCCTTGACTGCTGATACGAAGAAAGCCAAGTGGTTCATCACAGCCGGCGAGTCGAGGGGAGAACCGATTAAGAAACCGAACTGTGTCAAACAAAAGTAGAAAATGACTGATTGCGGAAAGCATAAAGAAATGTTAATGTGAAAGGGGAAAGCCAGCTGCAGATGAGTTAGACACCATGTGGGTACTTCCTCAAGAACCTCTGGATGATTAGCTGATTGTTAAAACTACTGTTACCAGAAGGCCGTGGGACAGGCGAGAAGAGGGTCAAAGTGGTCATACGGGGGTCCAGTAAAATCCTCTGTACAGTCGAAAGTCTTTGACCGGCAGATGATCGTAAAGTTAAGAGAAGTGAATACCACAATGTAAGGAAGTGAAAAGTACACTGTGTTGACAAGAGTGAACACAGCAGAGGGTTATCCACAGTGAACTGTTTAAGCGATTAAGATTTGTGAATATCACAAAGGAGACTGTGTAGAAAGCCGTAGTGAACCCGACAGAGGGAGGCAAACAGTTGAGAGGGATCTGCGACTGGAAGAGGGGGATCCAGGGGTGAGAAGCCATCACCCCAGCAGCACGTGAATGTAACTGAGAAATTGTTTTTTAATACAAGCCAGGGTGAACCCGAAAGAGGGAGACAGCTATTCGAGAGGGGTCTTAGGCCCGGAAGAGGGGGACCCAAGGGTGAAGAAACATCACCTCAAGTGCAAAACAAAAAAGGAACTTTTTGTTTATTTAGTATGAATCTATCAGGCCAACGGAAGCAGGAAAGCTAACCTCTGAAGGCCCTGATATCGACAAGAAGGGGATCCAGGGGTGAAAAGGCACCACCCAATGTACCATTGCAAAGGAACTTGTTGTTATTTTGAACACATCAGGTCCTCGAAGACAAGAGACATTTTACAGAGAAAGAAACTTGGCCATCGACGGTCGTGATAACTGAGAACTAAACTGTCGTCTCGTGCTGGGAAAGCTTGAGTGTGTGCTGTGCTCCAAAGTCCTGCCTTCTCCCGGGCTCAAAACGTGGGGAAGGGAGACCACAATTACTGCATCCTGACTTATTATTTATGAACACTTCTTTTCTTTCTTGTGAGCCCTATCCCACACTCTTTTGTATTTAGCGTAAGGATTGGCGATAGGTTTTTCTTAGCATAGGCCCTTTTATTTTACAAGACGCCACTAGGACTGCATTATTTTGATTTGATGGTTGCAGCTTGCTCGCATCTTAGATGTAGGTTTAGATTAGCCATTTTCCCACCCTACCTATACAGTTTAATAAACACCCTTGAACTGTGATCACTTGTGTCTGTATATTATTGATACCTTTTAATCCTTACTCCTCTTAACACTCAAGGTATACAGCTGCTTTGTACTGGAAGATAGTATTGTTATCTAAGAAAGCTTTCACTTTGCCATGTCCAGTGTGCACCCTATCATCAGTGACCATCTTGGGTAACTCTTGTCTTCTGAAAATGTCTCTCAAACTTGATATCACTGTCGATGTCATAATGTTGGGACTGAAGTGGAGTTCAATCTATTTAAAAAGGTCATAGAGCATCAATATGCCATGCACGTGTTTGAATTCTATACTTTCACAAAGGGACTGTGAAGTCCAACTCTCCTGTTCCCCATGGTGTTAAAGGGCTCTCTGTGCTCTGCAGTGGGGCTTGATGTAGTCAGAACCTTTTATCTCTGGCTTTACATTTGTGATAGTGCTCAACAGCGTTCT
The DNA here is from genome assembly GCF_040938575.1 of Ambystoma mexicanum. Lineage (NCBI taxonomy): Eukaryota > Metazoa > Chordata > Amphibia > Caudata > Ambystomatidae > Ambystoma > Ambystoma mexicanum. Next base: position 1,347,451,731 of record NC_090923.1, read on the forward strand.
TTAGATGCTCATCTGGCCCATCTGTGGCATAGCTTTATTTCCCTTGAATAGTATCCAGTCCATGGTCAATATCTCACGTGCTACTTGTCTGTATGGTTGTAAAGACAGACACAGAGTTCTTTCCTGCAGCTAATCGTTTACAACCTAATGTTCTACCTTTTTCAAGCCTCAACCTGGCACTTTCTATTGAGCTTCACTGAGGGCTTGTGAGCCTTCATTGCATGCATCGGTCATGGGCGCCACCACAGATTAATCTTTCAGGAAAGTGGAACAGAAAGAATCCTTTTGAGGGAGGCGGGCCATGCAGTGAATTCTATATGTACATGCCTGAAGTTTGGTCGCCTAGCAGGCTACCCTGCGGGAGAGACAATTCGGTTCAGTGGCTAAGCATATGTGCCAGTGGTTTGTGGTTGGTAAGTGAAATGTGTTGCCCATACACACATATGTTCTAAAGTATTAGACTTAGTTGTGTTCCCAGATATCTCGGTCAAACAATATTTTTTTAAAGACATTTTTCTTTGTATTCTGATTTTACCACAAAATTATTTTTATCCTTGATAAGATCATCTCCAGTGGTCAGCCGACCCACGGGGTCTTTATCAAGGCTGGTGAATTATTGTTCATTGGCCGTTTGGTGGGTTGGCTCTTGGTGGTGGGTTGTGTTAGATGGGTTCCACTCCTTGGATAGGCTGGCTTGTCGAAACACGTGCCGGATTTAAGTGTGTAATAAATCACTGCCATACCCTAGAAACAAGTGACAAGACTCCTCATGTATTGCTTGACAATTTAAGTCAAGTCACAACCCATATTAACAGTATGCCAGCGCCCAGGTGAACAGGGTTCTTACCAAAAACCCAAGATATGGAATGGGCCTCAGATGTGGGCAATGACATGGTGCTTCTTTCCTTCTGTTCTCGTCTATGTATCTAACAATCTGAAGTGCGTGCCTCTCCCTCTACCTCTCTCGGCCCCCCTCTGGCCGCCTCGCCCTCTTCCACTCCTTTCTCCTCTTTCTCCCTGACAACACCTGATGAAGTTTCTAGACATGTCTGATCTATGAATGTGTAATCCAAACAGGTGCGCCCCTGCACCTCTAGAAGCATCAAGGACCACATTGACACCCTTGCTCCAGCCTGGGCCAATTTCTGCAATCACTCTTTCGCCACTGGAACTTCTCCCCTCCCTTCAAGCACTCCCTTGGGCAACCCCTCCTTAAAATGCCTTCTGCATATATGACCTGTCCGGCAAACTATCACACCAATTTCTATGACTCCTTTCCTGGGCAAACTTCTTGAAAAGCTGGCCATCTCCCAGCTTACTCTCCACACTGAATCTGTCGGTTGTCTCCATGACTATCAGCCTGGCTTCAGAGCAGCCAGAGGCACGGAAACCGCTCTCCTGAATACCTGTGAAGATCTGCTCTCTAATTTTGACTCCAGCCTTCCTTCTGTCCTCATTCTCCTTGACCTTTCCTTTGACATGGTCAATCACGCCATCCTGATCAATCGATTCTGTGAGAACCTGGGCATCACAGATCAGGCCATGGAGTGGTTGACTTCCTTCCTCCTGGTCCAACTTGTGTCCTTTCTCTCCACCACCTCTCTCTCCACATGTGGTGTTCCCCAGGGCTCTATTGCCTCACCATGGCTCTTCATTGCCTACTTGGCTCCTCTGGCCCACCTGAGCTCTACCTTCTCCCCTAACTTTCAGTGTTATGCGGATGACACTCAGCTCTCTTTCAGACTCCCCTCAGCCTCCTCTCCTCTCTCGCTCATTACTGACTGTCTATCCGCTATTCAGGATTGGTGCACCTCCAACGATCTCTTCCTTAATGCCAGTAAGACGGAGATCCTTCTCATTGGCACTCCTACTCCCGCTTTACCTCTCTCACTCTGGTCGCCCTCCTTGGGACCTCTTCCTTCGTCTTCCTGTGAGGCAAAAAACCTTGGTGTCATCTCCGACTCCACTCTTTCCTTCTTTCCTCACATCACGGACCTTGCCAAGAAGGCACACTACCAGCTCCACCTCATCAAAGGTATTCTTCCTTTTCTCACTTTCCCCCAAAGGCTCACTGTCTGCAGAGCCCTGGTTCGCTCTAGGCTGGACTACTGCAACAGCTGCTTTCTCAATTTGCCTCCCTCTAATCTCTGCCCTCTGAAATTAACCCAGAACAGGAGTGCAAGACTTATCCTTGGCCTCAAGCCCAGGGACCTTATCCCTCCAGCCCTGACATCTCTCCACTGGCTCCCAGTGGCTGCAACTATCTAGTTCAAGACCCTCAGCATCATCCATAAGGCTTTCTGGGGCCAGGTCTGCACTACATCCAACTCTTTCTTCCAAAATACCTTCATTCTCGAGGCCTTTGCTCAGCCACCCCCAACTCTCTGAGGGTAAGACACATCCCCAGGTACAGAGTGAGGGGTAGATCACTCTCCTGTGAAGGTGCCTCCCTCTGGAATGGCCTTCCTGCCCTTCTCAAACTTGATCCAGACCATCTGAAGTTTTGGAAGTAGCTCAAGGCCGCCCTTTTCTCCTTTGCGTTCTCTCTCTCTCTCCCTCCCCTACCGACCTACCTTTCTGCTGCACTGACTGGTTGCTTGGTACCCTCAGAGTCTCACTGGGTATCAGGTTCCTCCATGATCAGTCTCCCCTGCACTGCCTGCGGGCCTACCGCGCACTTAGGGGTTGTAACTGTAACCTCTATAGTTCCTGCCTCTTTGCACTTACCCAGAGTCGCGCTGCCATGGCTGCACTTACTCAGAGCAGTGCTGCCCTGATGGCACTTCCCCCCTCCCTCTCCCTGGCACGTCCCCCTCTCCCTTCCCCCATAACTTTGCGTTGTCGCACTTGCATGATCTGAATGACACAATGCCTAGTAAAATAATTTGTCTTGTCCTCCCCTGTCTTCCCTCCCTTGTCTTGTCGCACCTAGAAACACTTGTGTACAGTCACGTTCTAAATGACTTATCATATCATATCATCTCATTGAGTGGGAGATCTTTTCCTGGATGATTTTGTATTGTTCTCTTAGACCTTGTGACTGTTGGTGTGGATTAGTAACATGTTCCTGAATAGAATCGATCGCTAAAGACACAACTTGCACAGCCTCACAATATAATCATCTGTAGGTTCATTTGTGCCTTATACTCTTGTGTAAAATTTGATTTTCTGCAAAACTACTGAGTTTATGGCCCTTGGAGCATGCATCTATGGCTGGATGGGATTACACAAATAATCGGACAAACTCAAGAAGATGGCAAGTTACTGTTTTATTAGCAATTATTTAAACCAGGGAGTTTACGACGAACATCAACGGACGGACCCTCAGTCTCTCTGCGATTTCCACAAAAAATACAATTATATACTTCTTTATGCGTCAGAATGACGTCACACTACGTAGCAATAGTGAAAAAACCTATCGAGGGTTGGGATTGGTTAAGGGACACATCTAGATATATAATCATATAGGATCTAGGTTTGTTATTGGCTGTCCGATATCAGGTGGACAACTTATGCCTGCATCTTCATACGTGTCATTTAAGAAAAATCAGTTACACAGTGTTTAATTGGTTTCTTAAGCTATAAAATCATTCGTTATACGGACTAATACAATTGGTTTGGCACGCTTGTGCCATGTCTGCAACATTCGGTTCAATAAGCAGCATATAAGCCAATTATCAAGGTGCAAGTAGATAGTACATCAGGCTGCCTTAGCACCCAATTAGCCCAGCAACTCTTATCACCCATGCCTTCTGCCATGAAATTCTCTTTGTACTTGGCCTTGAAGAGTATTCTTTTCCTGAGAATGCAACGAGAGTGAGGGCATTCACTATCGTATCTGGAACTCCAAGTTTAAGCCCTATTTCCATCCTTGACTCACATAACAAGAGACTGCGATACTGCTCATTCTGCAAGCTTTTAAATATTTTCAATGAATGAAGACTTTGCTTCCTGTGTGTTCTTTCTTGCACCTTAACGTGAGAGGATTCATCCTCCGCACACACGTTCTTCAGCATAGATAGCTGACCTCCACTTCTCAGTACTTGACTTCAGGCCAGCAGCCTCCCAACGCAGCTCCAATAACCTGCTATTCTACTGCGACACAATCTTTCATTCGTTCTCCATGATTCTTTGGCTTATTATTTCATGATACCAATGTCCAGTTTCTGTACAATGGCGGCTCTGCCTGCATTCTATTTACTACTTATAGGTAGCCTATACAATGACTTGATCTATCTTGCATTTCAGCATATGTACATTCTTTATACTTCTGTTTTCTGCAGCACTTTTTACAGTGTAATGTTCTTCTTTTACACTTTTAAGGTTCACTTGATTCTTTACTTCATCATTTTTCCTCTAGGATCCATACATCATGTTCATTCAGTATTTCAGGAAGTTGTGCACTCTTTCTTATGACGTCATCAGCGCATTTGCTTAGCTCTTTCTCATATTCCTTCAGGGAGTTTCGCCTGTAAGCTATCATGAACTCGAGGATACATTAGATATGGTTGTCTTAATGGATACTGTCTTCCATATACTCACTGCGGAATTGGTACAATAACTGGTGTTAAACAGGGCACAGTCTCATGGCTCCAATACAGGGGAGGTATGGGCTAGGATCTCCTGCTGATATATACGTCTGCTCCCCTACAATACGTTTTTCTTATTTTTTTTAAGTGTGTGTAAATAGTGCATCTAAGTATATTCAATATTATCGTTAGAATCAATAGAATCAGTAGAATTAATCGGTAGAATCTTCATAGTGCTTCTAAGTATATAGTGTGGTCATCTGCTGCAGCCAGAGGTGGTTCTACTGTGAGATCTGTAAAATGTGTTGCACGTGGACGTCTGGGGTATTGAATATTTCACAGTTTTCCTCTAAGTGGTCTACCCCTTGCCCGCTATCACTTCTAAATATGCCTCAAATAAAGGTTTGCATTGACTCAATGGCAATGGAGGCTTTCCCAGGACTGGCAGGAAGAGTGGATGTGGCTTAGCACCATGCATGGTACCTGCAATAGTGCTCTTCCACATGGCGACTCATCGGCAATCTAATGTCCTGTGTTGGGCAAAGTAGAAGATGAGGGCCAAAGTAGCTGTTACTTGTTTCTCTGTGCATGCACACTCATAGGGGCAGTATAAGGACATCAGGAGTCTGTGGGCATGTGGAGCAAGCATAACGCGCATATGCTTTACTCGTTGATCCGAACCAGAAGGTCTTTGGTGTGGTCTGCTCTATGCAAGCATGCCAAGCCCCACCCATGCTCTTCACTCCGAGAGCGACATGGACCCCAGGGGCCAGATTCTCAAATAAAGGTGCAATTGAAAGGAGAGCATAGAATGCGCTCGTTTTATTTGCACTACAATGAGAAATGCTCAGGTCACCTTAATCACAAAGGTGACCTGAGCATTCCTGGAGGGACTGGACAGTTGTGCAAAGATGTGCGGTCCAGCCCCCTTGAGTACATTAGTGTCGACAGCATGCATTAAAGAGCATATATCTGTGAAATGACAAAAAAAAGCACTTCCATCCCGCGGCCGTTACACTTAAAAGAAGATTATAACGGAGTCAGAAATTACCCTGCCATGCTTTGTGCCTCCCTCTGAGCCTTGGAAATCCCCTTAGTTTCTGGCCATTTTAAAGCGGATCCCCTGTGTGAATTCGTGATGCGCTTTGAAATTCCTAGAAGCACCAACTTATATGCACATATGGGGGAAAACGGTCACCTGAATGAGCCCATCTAAGTGAATTGGGCTGGTACTTCTTTTGGGACAAATGAGCATATGAGGTGGCACTTCTCCTCACTTGCGGCCAAAAGAGTTTTGAGAATCTGGCCCCAGGTGTCTTTGGTGTGCGCTGCACCATAGTGTTTGTTGCCTGGTCCTGGCAGTTATGCCTGATCTGTAGGTTCTGCATCTCGCTCTTTCGCATGTTGCCAGGAGGTTGTTACACTTACTTAGTGGTCGAAGTGTACAAAAAGAAATAATGGAACTATGCCGCCTGCTGGCCTGCCGCCCCTCCCCAACAAACCCCATGGCCACGCCCCTTCCCACGCGCAATCCAAACCCCCAAACCAACACACCTGCTGTTTAAGGGAATGTTCAGTGCAGGGCAGTGAAGTGCAAGTTTCACCATTCCGGTTTTCTAAAATAGAAGTAAAGGAACAGTAGGAGAGGAGCACCGCCCCCAACCGCTCCCACCCACTTCGACCACTTACGAAGCGCATGGGTTCAAAGGCTCCACACCCTGATTACCAAAAGCATTTAGGGGAGGGGGCTGCATTGGTGTGCAGGCTTCCACAAAGACTCCTTAAGGTACACACGAAATGTCTATGCAGAAGGACTACCGGACAAGATAACTGACCCTCTGCCCAGCAAAGAACTCAATCGGTAATAAAGTCTGTAACGTTCAAACTGGGAGTCAATCTGGTGAGCTCAGCCCTGAAACGTCAGTGTTTCGACTGCAAGCAGCTACAGCTGTAGGTAATTATGCCCCAACATTGCTAGCAAGTTCAGATTTTTCAAAGCAAAATGGGTTCAAAGGAAGTTGGCCTATGGGAACGGAGAGCAGCAAGAGAGCTGCTGGTTACTCAAGGGAAAACAGTTAAAAGGCTCCCTGAGGATCTGATCAGGACGCCACCATTTTGAAGGGGACAAGTGCTCTGAAGGTTCAGCTAAGGGAAATACGTTTCAGTGTCACAGACCTGATCAAACACCAGCACAAAGACAGCAATGTCTGTATTCAACTGAAATAGTTAACTTCTTGACTCTCGGCCAAAATCTTCTCCTAGCCTGGGCGCTATCCACTGCATGAGAGTTTGCTGCGTGTCCTTCGAGAACAATTGCCTTTAGCTCACGGCACCACGAGATAGCCAAAGCGAAATAACTTGACTGCTGCAAGTGAATTGATACATCATAGGTCTTGGTGGGTGAACCTATGTCAACATTTTCCTTTTAAACTGTG